>NC_051420.1:8189218-8219218 GCF_015228065.2 Penaeus monodon
AAGACATCGAAATTTGTACATCTGCAAATTCTTAAAAATCTTACGTTTCCACTAACATAACAAACGTATCTTCTCCGTACTCACGATTTTTTTTTCTTCTGAAACTGAAGAGTAAAGGGCCATGAGTATTTGGGAATGTCAGCAGGCTGCCGACGTCTTATAAAGGCGACAAAAAAAAAATCAACAATAAAAAAAAATACACAGCAACAAATTTAAGTACAAGAAGTACACGAACCTTTAAATTAAAAGGAAAAAAAAATAGAATCTGTACAACGCAATACCGAATTACCAAATAACCACGCAACTGAGATATCCAATAATCGATCAACGAGGCTACCAACAACCAAACTACCCATCGTACTACGGAACTACAAAATAACCACATTATCGAACTACCAACAATTGAACTACCACATCTACTGCCACACCAAACTGCCAAATAACCTAACCACACAAACGAACTTCTCACTACCCAGTAACCACTCTATCGAACTACCTAACAACCACTCTATCGAACTACCTAACAACCAAACTATTGAAGTACCCAACAACCAAACTGCCGAACACCGACCAACCGAACAACTTAACTACCCAAACAACCGAACTACCGAACCCTCAATCTACCCAAACAACCCCCCCCCCTCCTCACACTGGCTCGAAAGGTGGCAGCCTCGTCTCGTCTCGTTTCATTTCGTCTCGTTTCATTTCATTTCGTCTCGTTTTTCATTTCGTCTCGTCTCGCCTCGTCTCGTTTCATTTCATTTCGTCTCGTTTCATTTCATTTAATTTCGTCTCGTCTCGTCTCGTTTCGTCTAGTCTCGTCTCGTTTCATTTCGTCTCGTCTCGTTTCATTTAATTTCGTCTCGTCTCGTCTAGTCTCGTTTCATTTCATTTCGTCTTGTCTCGTCTCGTTTCATTTCATTTCGTCTCGTTTCATTTCGTTTCGTCTCGTTTCATTTCGTTTCGTCTCGTTTCATTTCGTCTCGTCTCGTCTCGTCTCGTCTCGCCTCGTCTCGTCTCTCTCCCCTGCTGCCGTGTACCTCTGCCAACACCTTCCCGTAGTGAGGCTATACGGGCGCCCCCCCCCCACACACACACACCAACATTAGTAGTTAATTAACATCGCAGAAGTTCGCCAAAAAAAAAAATAATAATAATAAATAAAACAAATATATGAATAAAAATTGCAATATTGATAGCTCTGCGCTCCTTGGCCAATGACTTCATTTAGCGCGGTTATTTTTGGTCATTTCTTTTTACTATTTTGCACTGACTATGCTTTACGTCATAATTCTTCCCCGCATTTAATTGCCTACATTAACGTCTGTGATCTTTAATTATATGCGAGTTCCACCAGTTATAAATACCTTTTAAAGCTTGTGATTTAAAGTCTTGCTTAATAAATTTTGTAAATGATTTGTAATCATGGCGGGGGAGGGAGGGAGGAAGGGAGGGAGGAGGAGAATGGGGGATGGGAGGGGGAGGGAGACGGAGAGGGAGAAGGTGAGGGGAAGGGAGAGAGAGGGAGGGAGAGCAAGGGTGAGAACCAGAAAGAGAGAGAGAGAGAGATGAGGAGAAAGAGAAAGGGAGGGAGGGAAGAAGAGATAGAGAGAAAGAGAGGGAGGGAAGAAGATATAGAAAGAAAGGGAGGGAGGGAGGGAAGATATAGAAAGAGAGAAAGAGAGAGAGAAGAGAGAGAGAGAGAGAGAGAGAGAAGAGAGAGAGAGAGAGAGAGAGAGAGAGAGAGAGAGAGAGAGAGAGAAAGAGCGAGAGGGGGAGAGGAGAGAGAGACAATGAGAGGGGGAGAGGAGAGAGAGACAGAGACAGACGTAGACAGAGAGAGGAGGTGAGCGAAACAAGAGGCCAGCTCACGACCTACAAACTAAGAGAAAGCATATACCCAGCCCTTCCCTTACCCCCCTTACCCCCTATCTACCCTATACCCTCCCTTTCCCCCTCTCCCTACTTTCCTCCCCGCTCCCTCCCTTCCCCCTCTCCCTCCCTTCCTTTCCCCTACCTACCTTCCTCCCCCTCCATCCCTCCTTTCCTCCCCTTCCTTCCCTCCCTTCCTCCCCCTCACCCTCTCCCCCTTCCACCCTCTATCCATACCCACTCTTTCCCCCCCTCCCTCCCTCTCCCCCCCTCCCGCAACCCATGTCCTTGGGGTATGAGGCGTAGGGGGGAGGGGGCATGCCTCTCTCCCACATCGTCATCATCAGCACGATCTGCCCTCACTAAATTCACTGTATTTCACCATTTTCACTGTACATTGCTACACTGACTTTAGACTTACATGTACTATATTATATCAACATTATGTTACCATTCTACTGATTTTATACTAACCTGTACTAACATTATATGAACAATTAAACTACAATTGCATTAACATTATAAACGTTACATTAATATCATATAAACATTAGATCAACATTATATTAACATTATATGTATTGACTTTCTACTAACATTATATTAACATTATACTAACATATCAACACTATACCAGCATTATATTACACTAACATTATATCAGCATTATACTAACATTATACTAAAATCATATAATCATACAAACAACATCCCCAAAGAACGTTGAGATTACTTACAACAACAACAACAATAGCAACAACACCAACAACAACAATAATAACAACAACAGCAACACCACCACCACCAACAGCAGCAACACCACCACCATCACCATCACCACCACCAACGGCAGCAACACCACCAACAACAACAACAATAACAGCAACAGCACGAACGGAAGTATTTCAACAGGATATAATCTCAATCATTTTACATTGGAAATCATTTACACTGAAGGTCCATTGTTCTCCGGTCTGTGTTCTGATAGTGTTCTTTTTGTTCTCTTTGTTCTTCTGTTTTATTATTCTTTCTCTGTCTTTCACTCTTTTCTTTTCGCCAATTTTTCTTTACTTTTATCACTTCTCCCTTTTCCTCTCTCTTTCTCTGTGTCTTTGTTTTTGAGAAGGGAGGGGTGGTAGGGGAAGGAGAGGAGAGGAGAGGAGAGGAGAGGAGAGAAGAGGAGGGGAGAGGAGAAGAAAGGAGAGGAGAGGAGAGGAGGGTGGGAGAGGAAGGAGAGAAGAGGAGAAGGAGGGTGGACGGGAAGAGGGAGAAGGAGTGAGGGTGGAAGGGGAATGGGGGAAGTGGGGAGAGAGGGGAAGGGAAAGGAAAGAGGGAAGGGAAAGGAAAGGAGACGGAGAGAGAAAAAGAGACGGGGAGGATGGAGGGTAGAAGGAAGGAGGAACATAGAAGGGAGATGGAGAAAGAGAGAGATGGAGCAAGGGGAAAGCGAAGAGAAAGAGAAAGGGAACAGTGACAGAAGAGGGTGGAAGGAAAAGGAGAGTAAAGGGAAGGAGAAGGCGAAGAGAGGGGGGGGGGGCGAGCGTAAGGTAGACCCGTGATATTCAAAATTAGATTCTGCTTTTTTTTCCGGTGATTGCAAGCAGAAGCAGCAATTCAAACGTCTTTGCAAGCTGATTTACAGTAATTTGTCGACTTGTAGTTTTTTTTTACCGTGGGGGTGAAGGGTGGAAAGAGAGAAAGAGAGAAGAGAGAAAAGGGAGGAGAAAGGGAGGGAGGGTGGGAAGGAGTGGGGGGAAAGAAAGAAGGGAATAAAAGTAGAAATGGAGAAAGAAAGGAAGAGAGAGAGAAAGAAAGAAGGGAATAAAGACAGAGAGAAAAGGAGAACGAAAGAAAGAAGAGAATAAAGATAGAGAGAAAGGGAGAAAGAAAGGAAGAGAGGATGAAAGAAAGAAGGGAAATAAAGACAGAGAGAAAAGGAGAAAGAAAGGACGAGAGAAAGAAGGGAAGAGGAAAATAGGAGGAAAAGCGGCAAAAGGAAACATATTAATAGAACACGAGGGAAAGCATGTGCATGATCTTATAATTTAAGTGAGGAGGTCACATGCAATGGCGGGGGAGGGGGGGGTTGCTTGCGTGTATGCAACCCCTCTCCCTCCTCTCTCTCTCTCTCTCTCTCTCTCTCTCTCTCTCTCTCTCTCTCTCTCTGTCTGTCTGTGTCTGTCTTTCTCTTCTCATCCCTCTCTCTTTTTCTACCCCTCTCTTTCTATCCCTCTCTCTCTCTCCCTCTCTCTAACCCACTCAAGACCCATTATATCCCGCCTAGTCTCGAAAACACTGTAGGCCTATCTAGAACACCGAATTTTCTCGACTTCCAGAGCACAGGCCTATAAAAAAGGAAATAAAATAAAATAAAATAAAATAAAATAAAATAAAATAAAAGAAATGAAAAGAAAAAAGAAGAAAAAAAAGATAAGATAGAAAAAAAGAAAAAAGAAAAAGAGAGAAGAAAAAAAAGAAAAAAAGAGAGAGAAAAAAAAAACTTTACCTCTCACGTGGCTGCCAAGTTGGCCCGATTTGCACTTTCCCCCGCCGAGAAATAATCTAATCAATGTCATTCATCTTTTCATTACATTAAAAAGAAAAAAAAACAACGTTATCTGATAACCAATTGGTTATTTGGGGTCAAGCGCTACATGAAAGGCGAGGGGGAATAGGCATGGCACTATCTGGCACCATCTGGCACTGTGTGAGAATCGCCCGGCTGAGGATGGTGGTGGTGGTGATGATAATGATGATGGTGTTGGTGATGATAATGATGATGATAATGGTGGTGGTGGTGGTGGTGATGATAATGATAATGATAATGATAATGATGATGATAATGATAATGGTGGTGGTGTGATGATGATGATGATGATGATGATGATGATGATGATGACGATGACGATGACGATGACGATGACGATGACGATGACGATGATGATAATGACCACGTAATTTTACTCAATACCTACTTTTCACAATAAGACCACCACTTGTGATTTACATTAATCTTATCACAGACACTGGTCTTAATCTCTGATGACCTAAAGAAATAAAAAACGATCTAATCTTGTTTTTGTATTTACGAACGAGATTAAAAAATCATAAAAAAAACATTAAAAAAAACAAGTACACAAGATATACATATAACGATGTAAATCCTCAGGCATGCATAAATAATGTTTGATTGATAATTATCGATAGAAAGTCAGTGGATCTATATTGTTCTGGATATGAACTTTATCAAATCAAGTTTAATCAAGTTCAAAATTATTCTCCCTCTTCCATACTCTTATTTTTCTTTATTTCTCTATCCTTCTCTGTCTCTCTGTCTGTCGGTTCTCTCTCTTTCTCTCTCTCTCTCTCTCTCTCTCTCTCTCTCTCTCTCTCTCTCTCCTCTCCTCTCCTCTCCTCTCCTCTCTCTCTCCTCTCCTCTCTCTCCCCTCTCTCATTCTCTCTCTCTCTCTCTCATTCTCTTCATTCTCTCTCTCTCTCTCCTCATCTCTCTCTCTCTCTCCTCTCTCTCTCTCTCTCTCTCTCCCTTATCCCCTCATTTTTCTTCTCTCGATTGCTTCTAACTTACATCTTTCTCCCTTACCCTCACTTTACTTCCTTCTCTCTCACTCCCTCATTCTCCTTCTTTCTATCCTCCACTCCTTCCCCATCCCCTCATTATCCCTCATCTCCCATTCAACTCCCCTCCCTCAATCCCTCGCCCTTCCGCTCACTCCTCCCTCACCCTCATTCCCTCTCCCCCTTCACCCCACTCCTCCCTCACTCTCATTCCCTCTCCCCCCCCTTCTCCCCACTCCTCCCTCACCCTCATTCCCTCTCCCCCTTCACTCCACTCCTCCCTCACCCTCATTCCCTCTCCCCCCCCCTTTCCCCCACTCCTCCCTCACCCTCATTCCCTCTCCCCCCCTTCTCCCCACACCTCCCTCACCCTCACTCCCTCTCCCCCTTCACTCCACTCCTCCCTCACCCTCACTCCCTCTCCCCCTTTCATCCCACTCCTAACTCACTCTCATTCCCTCTCCCCCCCTTCTCCCCACTCCTCCCTCACCCTCACTCCCTCTCCCCCTTCACTCCACTCCTCCCTCACCCTCATTCCCCTCCCCCCCTTCCCCTCATGTTCCTCCTCTCCCTCACCCCTTCACCCTCCCTCCTCCATCCCTCCCTCACCCCTTCACCCTCCCTCCTCCATCCCTCCCTCACCCCTTCACCCTCCCTCCTCCATCCCTCCCTCACCCTCCTAATCCACTCCCTCATTTTCCCCTCCATCCCTCCCTCCCTCACCCTCCTAATAATCCACTCCCTCATTTTCCCCTCCTCCCTCCCTCCCTCCCTCGTGTCACCGAACGTGTCACAGAACCCGGGCGCGTGTCATGTCGAGCGCGATGCGGTGTATGACACGTGACAACAGCAAGTCTGCCATGTCCGCTGGCATGGCTCTCTCCTTCGCTAAATCCCGTCTTCTTCCCTCTTGCTACTCCCGTTTTCTTTTTTTTAATGACTATGATGACGATAACAACAACAACAATAACAGTAACATTAACAAAAATGATAATAGTGATGATAATGATAAAGGTGATAATAATGTTGATAATAATAATAATGATAACAGAACAACAGCAATGCTAAAATAAAATAAAATAATAACAAGAGCCATAATAATGCTAAAAAAAATAATAGAGGTGATGACATTAAAAGCAAAATGAAAAATTCTGATATCTCCTATCACAATGTCACTTTGAAAATCAGAAATATATATATATATATTCCATTTTACTTTCATTTTTAATATTCTTTTACTGTAACCATTGCCAATAATATTCAAAAAGTAATCATCACAATCACCACCATCCTCACCATTATAAAGAAAACTAACATTCCAGTAATATTTAAAAAATAAATAAACACTGTACCATTATCATGACTGCTGCCATAGAGTTTACAAAACTGTAACTTTTATCACTGTTGCTCCATATTCGGCGATTCATATCAATATAAACATCTATCAGTCATTTTATCTATTATCTATATACAAATACAAACACAAACGCAAATACACACGCACATAAACACAAACACGCATATAAACACAAACACAAACACAACACAAACACGAACACACACAAACAACACAAACACAAACACAAACACAAACACAAACACAAAAACAAACACACACACACACACACACACACACCACACACACACACACAACACACACACACACACCACGCGCGCGCGCCAAAATATCCACCGCACGCAAGCACGCAAGCACAGCGCGGCCACGTGGTGTGGTTTCTGGAGATCAAGACCGATCGCGGAGCCAAAGCTATTTTTTCGAACTGCTCTGTTTCCGCCTTTCGGTTTGCTTGTCTCGCGGAAGAGGTTTGCATTTGAATAACTATGTATGCATGTTTGTATGTATATATGTATATATGAATATGTATGTATATATTGTATGTGTGTGTGTGTGTGTGTGTGTGTGTGTGTGTGTGTGTGTGTGTGTGTGTGTGTGTGTGTGTGTGTGTGTGAGGTAGTGTGAGTGTGGGTGTGAGTGTGAGTGGTGAGTGTGAGTGTGAGTGTGAGTGTGAGTGTGAGTATGTATACATACATACATACATACATACATACATAAAATCCCCAAAAATCCCAAAATACCTACATACAAATATATATTTATTTTTTTTCATTTTTTATATAGGCATATATAATAAAAATATTCATATATATACACATATATACACGGATAGAGATACATCCAACGTAATTTTTCCCCTCAATCTCTCCCCTCTCCTTCTCCTGGCCTTCTCCTACACCCCTCATCACCCCCCCTCCCCCCCTCCTCCCTGGCAGGTAGGAGAGCCATTTCCTGGTACCTTCACCTCCGCCAGAAGGTTACCGGCGTAAAAAAAAAAATGCCTACGGAGTTTGTCTCTCCTTTTTGTCGCTCGTTTATCCTTTTTCTGTTTCTTCTCTTCATCTTTATTCTTATTCTTTTTCCTTCTCCATCTCCTCCTCCATTTCCTCCCCCTTCTTATTATTTTTTTTCCTTTTATTTTTATTTTTATTTTATTTTTTTCTTCTTCTTCTTCTCCTCCTCCTTTTTCCCTTTTTTCTCTTCTTCTGTTTTCTTTTTTTTTTCTTTTCCTTCAACTCTGTCTCCTTCTTTTCTTTATCCTTTCCACCCTTGCCTCTTTCCTTCTTTTGCGCATCTTCCCTCTCTTTCCCACCATTCTCCCCTCGACCCTTTCGTACCCTCTTTCCCCCCCCCCCCCCTCTCTCTCTTTTCTCTCTCTCCTCTCCTCTCTCTCCCTCCTCTCTCCCTACTCTCTCTCCTCTCCTCTCCTCCTTTTCTCCTCTTTTTCCCCTTTTCCCCTCCTTTCCTTTTCCTCCCTCTCCTTTTCCCCCTCTCCCCTCCCTCTCGTTTCTGCTCTCTCTTCTCCCCCTTTTCTTCTCCACCCTCTTTTTTCTCTCTCTTTTCTTTTTCTTCCCCCTCTCTCTCTCTTCTTTCTCTCTCCCCTTTCTTTTTCTCTCTCTCTCTCTCTCTCCCCTTTTTCCCCTCTCTTCTTTTTCCCCCTCTCTCCTCTTTCTTCTTCCTCTCCCTTTTTCCCCTCTTCTCTTTTTCCTCTCCTTCTCTCTCTCTTTTCTTCTCTCTCCTTTTTTTTCTCTCTCTCTCTCTTTTTCTTCTTCTTCTTCCCTCTTTCTTTTCTTCCCTTTTCTCCCCCCCCTTCCCTTTTTCCCCTTCCCTTTTTCTTCTTCTCCTTTTCTCTCTTTCCCCCTTCTTTTCCTTCTCTTTTTCTCTCCCTTCTTCCCTTTTCTCCCTTTTCTTTCTCCCTCCCTTTTTCCCCTCCCTCCCCTTTTTTCCCTCTCTGCCTCCCCTCTTCCCCCTTTCCCTCCCCTTTCCCCCCCTATTTTTTCCTGTTTCCTTTCCCCTTTTTATTCTTTCCCCCCCTTATCTTTCCCCATTTCCCCTTTCTTTTCTTTGCCCCCCCTCAAACCCCCTTTTCCCAACCCGGGGGGGGGGTTATCTAAAAAAGGCGTTTTTTAATAATTTGAAATTTTAAATTTTTTGTTTTAAAAAGGGAAAAATATCAAGCTTGGACAGGGGGATAATAAAAATAATAATAATAAAAATTTTAAAAATAATTTAATTTAAAATAAGAAAAATTATTTAAAAATAAAATTAATAATAATTTATAAAAAAAAATAATAATAAATAATATTTAAAAATAATAATAATAAAAAAAATAAAATAAATAATAATAATAGAAAATTTAAAAAATAATAATAAAATAAAAATATAAATAAAAATAAAAAAACAACAATTAAAAACAAAATAATAAAAATAAAAAAAAAATTTAAAAAAACCCAACCCAAAAAAACCCAAAAACAACAAAACCAAAAAACCAAAAAAAAAAACGTAACAAAAAAAGAAGGGGCAAAGGAAAAAAAAATAACAAGAAAAGGAGCAAAGAACAAATATAAGATAGGAGCCTAATAACAATATTAATTTCCAAGGCAGTAACTAAATCACCAGCATCACCCAATAGCCCGTGATTTTTTTTTTCATTTGTATTTTATTCTGCCTCATCCACGCGCTTCGCTTGCACTCACCCACGCGGAAAGGGGGAAGAGGGAGAGGGGGAGAAAGGAGGAAAGAGAGCAAGAAAGAAGAGAAAAAGGGAGGAGAGGAGAAAAGAGAGAGAGGGGAAAAGAGAGAGAGAGAGAGGAGGAGAGAGAGAGGGAGAGAGAGAGAGAAGAGAGAGAGAGAAAAAGGAAAGAAAAAAGCCAGAAAGAAAACAAAGAAAGAGAAAAAAGGAAGCAGGAAAACAAGAAAAAGGAGGAAGGGGGGGAAAAGAAAAAAAGAAGAAAAAAAAAAAGAAAGAAAAAAAAGAAAAAAAAAAGAAAAAAAACACGAAAGATGGGAAAAAAGAAAAAAAAAAAAAAAAAAAAAAAGCAGGCCCGGAAAAAAGCAGACCGTACGAGCACAGCGCCTGTGAATAATCGGCCAACCGTGAGTTCGTGTGAGATATCCCAGCTCCGCCCCCCCCCCCCCCTCCCCCACCCCCCCCCCCTTCCCCCTCCCCCCTCACCTCATTCCCCCACCTCCACTCCTCGCACCCCCTTCCCCCTCGCCACCCCCCCCCCCCTCTGAAGCAAGCAAGCGCTCCAGAATCACATGCTTGTCTCACGCATCTCCGGGCATGTGCTGGCGACGGGGGAAGGGGGGGGGGGGGGGAAAGGGGGGGGGGGAGGGGGGGAGAGGGGGGGGGGGAAGGGGGGGGGAGGGGGAAGGCCGGGGGGAAGGGGAAAAGGAAAGGGGAAAGGAAAAGGGGGGGGAGGGGGAGAGAAAGTTAGAAAGGGGGGGAGAGAAGAGGGGGAGGGGGGGGAGGGGGGAAGGGGGGGGAAAGAGGGGGAAAGGGGGGAGAGGGGAGGGAAGGGGGGGTTTTTAACCCCGGGGGCCCAAAAGAAGAGGGTGAAAGAAGGGGGAGAGAGAGAAGAGAGAGGAAGAGGGAAAGAAAGTAGAAAAAAGGTAGATATAAGAGAGATAACCCACACCGGGGAAAGAAGGAGGGGAGAGAGAAGAAAGAAGATAAGAAGAGAAGACGAAAAGAAGAAAGAAAAAGAGAAGAAAAGAATAAGATATGAAGAGAGAAGAGAAGAAGAGAGGAGATAAGAAAGATAAGATAATG
Organism: Penaeus monodon; assembly: GCF_015228065.2. NCBI lineage: Eukaryota > Metazoa > Arthropoda > Malacostraca > Decapoda > Penaeidae > Penaeus > Penaeus monodon. The sequence goes on from NC_051420.1 coordinate 8,199,799, forward strand.
GACAAGAGGACAGAGGAGGAGGCGAAGGGTAGACAGAGGAGGGGGAGGGGGGGGGGGCGCACATTCGATAAGGCAGCATGATACTTAACGAAAACAGGATGCCAAACATCTTCAAGATAAGATACGGCAAGATATGTTGTCTCTATTGCTGCGTCAAGCCCAAAGGCACCCAGCATACGCAACATGGGGCAGCGCATGAGGTCAAGTGTCCCAACGTGCAAAAAGTGGGCAGCATATGAAGGGGTTCCTTTTTTTTTTTTGAAGGGAAAGCGGGTAAGCAATGCCCCATCGGAGGGGGGGGAGGGAATGAGGGAGGGAGGGGAGGGGGGGGGGGAAGGGGGGAAGGGGGGGGGGGGTGGGGGGGGGAAAGGGGGGAGGGGGGGGGAGGGAAAAGGGGGGGGGGAAAAAGGGGGGAAAAGGGAGGGGGGGGTGGAATGGAGGGAGAAGGGGGGAAAAGAGAGGGAAAGGGAAAAGGGAGGGGGGGGGGGGGAAGGGGGGAGGAAGGGAGGGAAAGGGGGGGGGGGGGGAAATAAGGGAAGGGGGGGAAGGGGAAATAAGGGAGGAAGGGGGAGGGAGGGACTAAAAAGGATGAAGGGGTGGGAAAAGGGAAAAGGGAAAACTAAGGGGGGGGGGGGAGGGAGGGGAAAGGGGGGGGAGGGGGAAAGGGGGGATGGGTTGAAGGGCCGGGGGGGAGGGGAAGGTGGCCGGGGGGGGGGAGGGGAAGGGTAAAAGGGGGAAAAAGGGAAATCCGGTAGGTTTAAAAAACATGAAAGGGCCGAGGGAAAGGAAGGGGAAGGGGAAAGAGGGGGAAAGGGAAGGGATAGAGAGAAGGGAAGGAGGAGGAAGGGAGAGGGAGGGAAAGAGCAAGGTGGGGGGGTTTTAAAAGGGTTAAAAAAAGGATTAGAAAAAGGGGGGGAGGGGGGAGGGAGGGGAAAAGGGTTTGGGAGGGGGGGGGGGGGGGGAGGAAAGGATGGAATTTGGCCCGGGGTGGGGGGAGGGGGGGAAGGGGGAAAGGGGGGGGGAGGTTTTTGGGATGAGGGAAGGACAAAGGGAAAGGGGGGCCAAAAAAAAGGGGGGGGAAAAAAAAAAAATTTATGTTTTAAAAAAAAAACCCTTTTTAAATTTTTTTTAAAGGGGAGGAAAGGGGGGGAGGGGGGGGGGAGGGAAGGGGAAAGGGGGGGGAGAGAGAAAAAGGGGGAAAAGAAAGGTGAGGGAGAGGAGAGAGGAGAGGAGGGAGTGAAGAGGAGAGAGGAGGGGGAGTAGGAAGGGGAAGGGGGAGGGGGAGAGGGGGAGAGAGGGGAGGGAGGGGAGGTTTTTTGGGGTTTTTTGGGAGGAGGAAGAGGGGGAAAATTGAAAAGGGGAAGGGAAAGGGGCAGTTAAAAAGGAAGGAGGGGAAAGGAAAAAGAAGGGAGGGAGGGAAAAAGGAAGGGTTTAGGGAGAGAGGGGGGGGAGGGGAGAAAGAGAGGGAAATTTGGAGGGAGGGGGGGAGGGGGGAGAGATTTTCCTTTTTTTTAAAAATTTAAGGGGGGCCTTTGCACCCCCGTAGGGGGCCCAACCTTTAATAAAACCAAACAGGGGAAAAAAACCAAAAAAATTTATAAACCAAAAGGAAACCCAAAATAACACTTAAGGGGTTCAAAGAAGAGTTAACCAAAAATTTAATAACGCAATATCAAAAAAAACCTAAAAAAAAAATTAGCCAATTTTTTACATTTTTTTTTTGGGCTTTAAAAGGGAAAGGGGGGGGGGGGGGAAAAAGGGGGGAAAAAAGGGGGGAGGAGAAAAAGGGAGGGGAAGGAGGGGAAAAAGGTAGGGGAGAAAAAAGGGAGGAAGGGGAGGGAGAAGGGGAGGGGAACGGGGAGGAGGAGGAGGGGGAAGGGGGAGGGAGGGAAAGGGGGAGGGGGAAAAAAGGGGGGAGGGGGAGGGGAAAAAAGAAAGAAAAAGGGGGTAAGGGGGGGGGAAAAAAAGGAAAAAAAATAAAAAAGTAAAAAAGAAAAAAAAAACCAAAAAAAGGGGTGTTTTCCCCCCTTCCCCTTTTCCCCCTTTTCCCCCTCCCCCCCCCTAAAAAAACCCAAAAAATTCGTTCCCCCCCTTTCCCCTCCCTTACCCCCTTTTGGAAAAAACCTCCCCTTTAAAATTTCCCTTTTAACCCCCCCCCTTCCCCTTTTCCCTTTAACCTTTTCCCCTGGGGGGGGGGGGGGGGGGGGTTCCCAAAAAAAAGCCCCTCCCAAATTTACCTTTCCCCCCCCCTTCCCCCCCCCCCCTCCTTTTACTCCCTTTTCCCCCCCTCCCCCTTTTTCTTTCCCCCTTTTCCCCCCCCCCCTCTTTTCCCCACCCCCCCCCCCCTCCCCATTCCCTCCCCCCTCCCTTTTCTCTTTTCCCCCCCTGCCAACAACCTTTTCCCCCTCCCCCTTTTTCCCTTTAACCCCCCCTCTCCCCCCTCCCTTTTTCCACCCCCCTTCCCCCCCCCCTTCCCCCCCTCCCCCTCCCCCCCCTTTACCCCCCCCCACCCCCCCCCCCCTTGAAATCCCCCGCTCCCCATTTCCCATCCCTCCTTCCCCCCCCTTTTTCCCCTTTAACCCCCCCCCGCCTCCCCCTTCCCCTTTACTCCTTTTCCCCCTTTTCCCCTTCCCCCCTTTTTCCTTTCCCCTTTAAACCTCCGCCCTTCCCCCCATTTCCCCTTTTTCCCTTTTTTTTTTCCCTCTTTTTTCCCCCTTGCCCTTTTCCTTTTCCCTTTCCCTTTTTCCCTTTTCCCCCCTCCCCCCTTTTCCTCCCCCTCCCCCATCGCCTCTACCCCCCCCCCCCCGTCCGCCCGAGCGCCGATGGCGTGGCCTCGCAAAGTCCGCGTCCAGTCGATACTTCCTGCTGGATCCGCTACCCGTCGCTTTTTTGTGTTTTGTTTTTTGTTTTTGTTTTTTTCTCGCGTTCGCTTCCTTCTCCTTTCTCCTTATCCCCTTCCCCTTCCCCCTGTCGCTTTTTTTTTTTTTTTTTTTTTTTATCTCTCGCGTTCGCTTCCTTCTCCTTTCTCCTTATCCCCCTTCCCCTTCCCCCCTTCCCTTCTTCTTCCTCTTTATAATTCTTATCTTCCTTGTACTCACATTCCCCTTTATTACCCTCTTCTTCTTTTTCTTTTCTTTCCTTGCTTTCTTCTTCTTCTTCTTCTTCTTCTTCTTCTTCTTCTTCTTCTTCTTCTTCTTCTCCTTCCTTCTCTTCCCTTCTCCTTCTCCTTCTTCTTCTTTCTCTTCTCCTTCTCCTTTCTCTTCTTCTTCTCCTCCTCCCTATCTTCTTCTCCTACGTTTTCCCCAAAACCGCTCCTCTGCATCTATTCTTATCCACCTCCTCTCTTCCACGTCTCCTATTCGCCTCCCTACTTCCCCTCCTTCTCCAAATCCTCCACCTCCACTTATCGGCCTCTCTCCCTCCTCCTCTTTCGCCGTCATCATCACTGACTCGCTATCACTGTCGTCATCGTCGTTCTTTCTTCTGCTTCTTCTTCTCCTCCTCCTTTTTTTTTCTCCCTCTCCTTCTTATCTTTATTTTCTTCTTCTCATTTTTCTCCTTCTCCTTATCTTTATTTTCTTCTAATTTTTCTCCTTCTTTTTCTTATCTTTATTTTCTTCTTCTGCTTCTTTTTTTTCTCCTCCTCCTTCTTATCTCTATTTTAATTTTATTTTTTTCTTCTCCTTCTTCTTCTTCTTCTTCTTTTTATTATTATTATTATTATCTTTATTTTCTTTTTCTTCTTCTTCTTCTCATCTTTAGTTTCTTCTTCTTCCTCCTCTTTTCTTTCTTTTCCTATTGTCCTTCACCCCTTCCTTCCTTTCTCACCCCCTTAAACCCTCCCTGCCTACCTCCCCCCTCCCTCTCTTTTTCCTTCACCCTCATTTTCACCCTCCCTCCCTCCCTGTCTCCCGTCCTCCCTCCCTCTCCCTCACTTTTTCCGTCACCCTCATTTTCACCCTCACCTTTTTACCCTCCCTCACACTCATCCCCTCTTCTCCCCACCCCTTATCTACCTTTCTCCTCCCTCCTCTCCTCCTCCCTCTCCCTTCTCAACCCCTCTCCCCTTCTCCTTTCTCCCTCCTCCACCCTTCTCACCCCTCCCCCTTTCTCACCCCCTCCCTCTTTACCCTCTCCTCCGTTCTCTTCACCCCCTCCCCCTTTCTCACCTCCTCTCTTCCCTTCCCCTTCTCACCTCCTCCCATCTCACTACTTCCTCCCCCTCCCCATCTCCCCCCTTCCTCCCCCCCATCTCACCCCTTCCCCCCCAATCTCCCCCCTTCCTCACCCCCTCCCAATCTCACCCCTTCCTTCCCCCCCATCTCACTCCTTCCTCTCCCTCCCCCATCTCCCCTCTTCCTTCACCCTCCCAACACACACAAAAAACCCAACCGTCATCTCTGCACACAAGGAATCACGTGTGTTGCTAGAAAAGGCAAGTTTCTCGTTTCCTAATTAGCATATCGACTTCAGAAAATAGACATCGTACCCCTGGGTGGACGTCGTGGGAAATACACTGACAGACAGACAGATAGAAATACAGATAGATATATAGACAAATAGACATAGATAGACAGACAGACAGACAGACTGATAGATGGTGAGACAGATAGACAGACAGAGATAGACAGACAGAGATAGATAGATAGATAGAAAAATAGACAGATAGATAGGTAGACAGAGACAGACAGACAGACAGACAGACAATCAAACCACTGGCACGCACGTACTCACTCAACTCAACCCGCTTTTGTGTACGTTTCCCTGGGTCTCTTTCACTCGCTAATTTGCTCACTCACGGGCGTGCATACCCACTCGGATATTTGCTCACTCACTCGCACAATCACTCACCCTCTCTCTCTCTCTCTCTCTCTCTCTCTCTCTCTCTCTCTCTCTCTCTCTCTCTCTCTCTCTCTCTCTCTCTCTCTCTCTCTCTCTCTTCTCTCTCTCTCACACACACACACACACACACACACACACACACACACACACACACACACACACACACACACACACACACACACACACACACACACAAGAAAAAAAATCAAAGGAGCACAAAAGCAAAACACCCAAACAACCAAACAACCAAAAAGCACACACGCGCGCACACACGCACACAGATCTCTTGCACCATAAGCCCCTCATTCACATACATATATTTGCAAATGAAAGTCTTACTGCAAACACACACTTGTGCACGTAGTATAGACGACGAAACGGATGAGAAGGGAGAGAGAGGGGAAAAAGGTGGAGGGGGGGGGGAGAAAGGGGAGATATAAACAAGGGGGTGAGAAAGGGGAGACACAAAAAGGGGGAAAGAGAGAGGGGAGAGAGACGAAAAGAAGGTAAAGAGAGAGGGGAGAGAGACGAAAAGAAGGGAAAGAGAGAGGGAAGACATAAAAAAACGGAAAAAGAAAGAGGAGATACACGAGAGGGGAAGAGACGCTAAACGAGAGAAAAGTGAGAGGAAACACAAAAAGGGGGAAAAGAGAGGAGAGAGAGGGACATGGACATAGGAAAACATGAAACAGGAAAGGGAAAGGAGAGGAGAACCAAAACAAAAAAGGAAAGAAATGAGGGGGAAAGACAAAATGAAGAGATACACTAGAAAGGGGAGACAGAGAAGGAGAAAGACACGGAAAGGGGGAAAATAAGAAAGGAAAGACACGGGAGAGACGAAAAAGAGGGGAGAGACCTAAAACGGGCGAAAGGGGAGACACAGACAAGAAAAACAGAAATGGACGAAAGAGAGAGACAGAGAAGAGAGACAAAAATGAGTGACATAGAAGAGACAAGAAAGTAAGACAGAAAAAGGAAAACGCAAAAAAGGAGAAACCGAGGATAAAGAGAAGAGAGACAGAATCGGTGAAATAGAGAAAGGGAAAAGAGTAAATAGATGAGAAAGCGAAGAGAAGAGAAACGAAAATATGAAGACAAAGAGGGGACAAAAGAAGGAAACAGAGAAGAGAAGAAAGATAAATAAAGAATAAAGAAAGTACAGAATAAAGACAAAAGGAGACAGAAAAGGGAAGAGATACATAAAAACAGAAAAAAAGAATATGAAGAACAGAAACAAAAAAGTCGAGAGAGAAGAGAGACATGCGGAAAGGAGAGAATAGAGGAGAAGAAAGAGAAAGAGAAAGAGAAGAGAAGAAGAGACACGATGATAGGGGAACAAGCGAAAATAAAAGCTAAAGACGAAACAGAATGAAGGAGACGAAACGAGGAGACAGAGAGAAGATAGAAAATGCAAAAAGGAGAGATACAAAAAGACAGAGGAGACACAGATGAATAAGGAAAGAAAGGAATAGAAAAAAAAGAATAAAGAAGGGAAGGAGGAGACACAGATGAATAAGGAAGGAGGAGAATGAGACAAAAATGAATAAAGAGAGGAAGGAAGACACATAGATGAATAAAAAAGGGGGTAGAAGGAGACACAGATGAATAAAGAGAGAAAGGAAGAGAGACAGATTACTAAAGAGGGGGAAGAAAGAGACAAAGATAAATGAAGGGAAGGAGAAGACAGAGATAAAAAAAAGGAAGAGAACACACAAGAATAAAGAGACAGAGAAGACGAAAAATAACAAAATAAAAATGCTCTTATTAAACTATTAAAAGTCTTAACGAAGCTGCCAAATTATTCATACAATTATAATCGTCACGCTGATGATAAACACGATATGTGATTAAAGTAAACAATTCAAGATCAAAATTAGCATAAAGTCTAGTCTTCAAGGTCTAATATTTGCCTATTATTTTATTTTCCCTTATTTCCTCTCTTTACTCCTTTTCTTCATATTTTCTTGTGTTATTCCAGAATTATTTATTTATGAGTGATTATTTGTTACAAGACTAATCTTCATGTTTCTCTTCTCTTCCCCTCTCTTCTCCTTTCGTCTGTCTCGTTTCTCCTCTCTTTTCGTTTCGTTTCTTTCGTTTCTTCGCGTCTTGTTACCTCTCGTTTTGGTATTTTCTCGGCTGGTCTCGTAAGTTCTCGCTTTTCTCTCGCGAAATTCCTCGCTTCGTCTCGTGATTTCTCGTCTGGTCTCATTTTTACTCGTATCGTATCGTATCGTTAAGTATCGTTGATTCTCGTTTTGTCTCGCGATTTCTCACCTGGTCTCGTCTCGTTTCGCGTCGTTTCGTCTCGTTTCGCGTCGTTTCGTCTCGTGCCGTTTCGTCCCGTCTCGTCATTCCTCGTTTCGCGTCGTTATTTCTCGTCTCGTCTCGTTGCTTTTCTCTTCGCTTCTCTTCCATTTCCGCCTCGTAGCTTCCCATCTCTTTTCTCCATTTCAATTTGTCTCATCTTTCTTTCTTTCTTCCTCTTCTCATTTCTCATCTCTTCTCGTTTCGTCTATTTACAACATACTTTCGCCCTTAATCTTAAAACCAACTTAAATACCTCCACATCATATCATATATATATTTCTAACTAATCTTACGTCCTCCCCAATTCCCATCTTGCAACGACCTCATCATTCCACATCTTTATCTTATTTGTATCTATCATTCTCTTTTTTTTTTCTCCCTCTCTTCGCCCCAGCTGACTCTCATTACAGAAGTATTTTCAATGTAACAGATAGATAGAGCAATGAGGGGAAACAATCATTCCCAAACAGATAATTCAGATAATCAGAGAGAGAGAGAGAGAGAGAGAGAGAGGGGAAGAAGAGGAGAGAGGAGGAGAGAGAGAGGAGAGAGAGAGGAAGAGAGAGAGAGGGGAGGGAGGAGAGAGAGAGAGAGAGAGAGAGAGTGAGAGAGTGATGAGTGAGTGAGTGAAGGATGGTGAGGAGTGGTGAGTGAGGTGAGTGAGGAGGAGAGAGAAGAGAGAGAGGGGAGTGAGAGAGAAAGAGAGAGGAGAGAGAGAGAGAGAGAGAAGAGGGAGAGAGAGAGAGAGAGAGAGAGAGTAGGAGAGAGCGGAGAGAGAAGGAGAGGAGGAGAGAGGAGAAGGAGAGAGAGAGAGGAGAGCGGAGAGAAAAGGAGAAGACGAAGCGAGAGAGAGAGAGGAGAGCGAGAGAGAGAGCGAGAGAGAAGGAGACGTGGTGAGAGAGAGAGAGAGCAAGAGAGAGAAAAGGAGAGAGAAGGGAGAGAAAACAGAGAGAGAGAGGAGAGGAGGGAGGGCGAGATGAGAAAAGAGAGAGCGAGAGGAGAGGAGAGGAGAGAGAGAGAGACGGGGATTGAAGAAAAAGCAAGAGAGGAAACAACGGAAGAAAGAAAAAGAGAGAGAAGGGAAGCGAGAGAGGGGATGGAGAAAGAAAACAGAGAGAAGAGCAGGAGGTTCAGTGAAAAACAACACGCCTAGACATTTGGAAAGCGTGAGTAGAGATAAAAATTATCATAATTAAAATTTCCCAAAAAAAAATTTTTAAAAAAAGCAGGGGGGATGGGACAAATAAAACAAGGGGAAAAATACACACAAAAACAACAACAAAAAAACGCGGGTAGGAATATTAAAAACAATAAAAAATCAAAAAAAGTTTTAAAAAAAAAAAAAAAAAAAAAAAAAAAAAACGAGAGATGGAGATGGCAAAAAAAAAAAAGAAATATATAACAACAAAAAAAAAAAAAATCAAAAAATATAGAAAGCCTGAGGGTTTAAAATTATATAAAAATTATTAATTTTAAAATTATATATATATATATATTTAAAATATATATATGGTACATACAACAACACACCCCCACACCACACACACACACCACACCAAAACCCCCCCAAAAAATATTATATTAATATATTACAAAATATATATAAAAAAAAAAAAAATAGGGAAAAAGAAAAGTTTAGATAGATGATTATATTAATAATAATATAGATATAATAATTTTAATAGATAATAAATAAATTATATTATAAATAAATATATTATAAAAAATATTACATAATATATATATTTTTAATATATAATTTTTATATATAAATATTATTTTTATATATATTTGTGATATTTGGGGAAAAAAGAAAAAAAAAAAATGAAAACTATAAAAACCCAAAGAGAAAAAAAAAACAAGGGGAAAATATAAACCCCGAAAAAAAAAAAAATAATAATAACAATAAAAATAAAAAAAAAAAACAAAAAGAAAGAAAAATGAACGAAGTCTAGTAAGCTGATATTTAGTTCAAATGCACTCCCACCGAGTTTTTCCCCCATGCCTTTCCTCCCTCAGACTCCCCCCGTGGCGCTCACCTGGGAAAGGGGAAAGAGACGAAGGTCAATTTGGGGGAATAATGACCCTAGGGAAATAAACAAATAAGTAAATAAAATTCATAATAAAAAAAAAATTGGGTGAAAAGAGTTAACAAAACAACAAAAAACATTGACAACATTAAAATAATGAAAATAATAATAATAATAATAAAATAAAAAAAAATTGCCACCATCAAATAATAATAAGACGATGATAATAATTTTTGATGATAATGATGATGATGAGATGAGATGTATGATGATATGATGATGTGATGATGATGAGATGATGAGATGATGATGATGATGATGATGATGATGATGATGATGATGATGATGATGATGATGATGCTTTATGATTACATAATCATAATAATAATAATAATAAAATAATAAATAATAAAATAAATATAACCAAAAAACAAAAACAACAAAATAAAAAATAATAACAAAAAATTAACAACAAAAATAATAATCAATAATAATAGAATAGAATTACAATAACTTAATAATAATAATGTAAAAAAAATAATTAATAATAAAAATAATAAAATAATAATAATTAAAAATAACAATAAAAATAAAAAAACAATAGCAACAAAAAAAAACAATAATAAAAAAAAACCAAAAACCCCCAAAGGATAATAAAAAACAAAAAAAAACCCACAAATAAAAAAAAATGCAAACAAACCAACCGAATTTTAAAAATTTTAAAAACCACCCAAAATCAGCCCCGGGCGGAGAGGGGGGGGGAAGGGGGGGAAAGGGAGGGGAGGGGGGGAGGGAGGGGGGGGGGGGGGGGGGGGAGGGGAGGGCGGGAGCGGGGGGGGGGGGGCCGGAGGGAAAGGGGGAGGGGGGAGGAAGAGGAAGGAGGGAGGGAGGGGAAGGGGGGAAAGGGAAAGGAAGGAGGGAGGGAGAGGGGGAGGAGGGGGGGGAAGGGGAAAGGGGAAAGGGAGGAAGGAAGGAAGGGGGGGGAGAGAAGCCGGGTTTCGGGAAAGTCCGACAGACGTGGGGTGGGGGGGGGGGGGCCCTTTCCCAAAAGGGACGCGTTCAGGCAGAGTTCTTTGTAAGGCCTTTCCTTCCCCCCCTCCCCTCCCTCTCCCCCCTTTCCCACCCCCCTTTCTCCAACTGTTTCCCCGGGTTCCCTTTTTCCCCCCACCCAGCCTCCCCCCCCCCCCCTCCCCCAACCCTTTTTTTGCCTCCCCCCCCCTCCCCGCTCTCCGTCCCCCTCTCCTCTCCTCCCTCCTCTTTTCTCCTCTCTCTTTTCCTCTCCTCCTCTCCCCTTTCTCCCCCTCTCTCTCCCCTTCCTCTCTTCCCCCCCCCCTCTATCTCTCCCCCCCCCCCCCCCCCTCCCCCCTTCCCCTTTTCCCCCCCCTCTTTTTTCCCTCTTTTTCTCTCTCTCCCTTTTCCCCTTCCCTCTCTTTCTCTCTCTCCCTCTCCCTCCCCCTTCCCCCTCTCCCCCTCCCCTCCCCTCCTCAGCGTGCATTCTTAAAGTGGTTCTTTCTCATGGCTCTGTTCCCACTTAAGAGGTCTGTCTGTCATCGGAGCCGCCACCCGCCCCCACTGCCCTCCCCCCCCTCATTCCCCCTTCCCCCCCTCCTCTTCCCCTCCTTTCTTTCTTTCCTCTCTTTTCTTCTCATCTCGTCCCCTCTTTCTCTCCTCCCCTCCCGTTCTTATCCTCCCCCTTCCCCTTTCTCCCCCCATTTCTTATCATTTTCTTTTTCCCCTCCCCCCCCCTTTTTCCTTTCCCCTCTCCTCTCCTATCTTCTCCTTCCTCTCCTCCCTCTTCTCCCCTCCTCTTCGCCTCTCCTATCTTCTCTCTTTTCTCCCCCTTTCCCCCCCCCTCCCCTCTCCATTTTCTCCATTCTCACCCCCTTTTTCCACGTTTTTTTTCCCTCCTTTCCTTTTATTTTATATTTCTTCTTTTCTCTCTCCTCTTTTCCCCCCACCCCCTTTTCTCTCTAACCCTTTTTCCCTCAACCCCCCCCCCCCCCTCCCCCTTTTTAAAAAAAATACACCTGGACCCAAACCCCACAAATTTAAAAGGGAAAAACCTCCCCTTACGAAAAACAAGCAGTAAACAAACAAACAAAAAATAAACAAACAAACGTCAAATTTTCCCCTCCCCCCCCCCCCTTTTTCCCCCCCCCAAACACCCCTTTCCCCCCACCCCTCTCCCCCCCCCCCTCCCCCCTCCCCAACCCCCCCTTAAAAATTTTATACTCGCAAATCATCCTGAATCGATGAAAAATTTCCCATGAATGAAAAAAAAAAAAAAAAAAAAAGGGGCACAAAAAAAAAAATATAGAAAAAAAAAAAAAAAAAAAAAAAAAAAAAAAAGATTACAAATTTAAAAACCCCAAGGCCACACTCTTACATAATCGGGAAAATAAACAAAACAAAAAAAAAGAAAAAAAAATCTTCCCTCCATCCCCCCAAAACCCCCCCCCCCCCCCCCCCCCTCCCCCCCCCTCCCCCCCACACACCCCCCAACAAAAACCAGAATCAAAATTTCCATGAAATAAAAAAAAATACTACGCAAGGACTGACCCACTTCGGAAAGACCTCTTGCCGGGGAAAAATATCGACCATCTTTCTAGGGGTAAAAATAGGGGTCCTTCCCCCCGAGATCAAAAAACCAAAAACCAAAATTTTGATTTTTTTCCCGGTTTCGTGACGTCATAGTTTTTTTTTTTTCTTTTCTTTTTTTTTTTTTTGAGGGGGGGGGAGGGGGGGAGCGGGAAAGGAAGCGAGAGAAGAGACGTGAAAATATGATAATGCGGGGAGGGTGATATGATGTTGTTGTGGTGATGGGGTGAGGATGAGAAGAGAATGATGGCGATGATGGGGAGGGAAGAGTTTATTGTGAGATGATGAAAACATGGTTTGGGGAGGAGGGGGGGGGGGCAGGGAGGGGGAAAGGGGGAAAGGAGAGGAGGAGGAGGAGGAGGAGGAGGAGGGGAGGAGGGGGAAAGGGAAGGAGGTGGAGGAGGAGGAGGAGGAGGAACGGGGAGGAGGAGGAGGGGAGGAGGAGGGGAGGGGGAAAACAGGAGGAGGAGGAGGAGGAGGGGAAAGGAGGGGGAGGAGGAGGAGGAGGAGGAGGAGGAGGGGGAAAGGAGGAGGAGGAGGAGGAGGAGGAAGAGGAAGATGAGGGGGAGGAGACGGGGGAGGAGGAGGAAGAGGGGGAAGAGGAGGAGGAGGAGGAGGAGGGGGGAAGAGGGGAAGGGGGAGGAGGGAAGAAAAAAAACAGGATGAGGAGAAAAAGAAGAGAAAGATAGAAAGGGGGACGAGGACAAAGGGCAGCGGAGAGAAGGCAGGGGAAACCCAGGGAAAAGAAAAAAAAAAACCTTTAAAACCAAAAGCATCACAAAAAACAAATAACAAAACAACAACAAAAAATATCCCAATCCCAAAAAAAGAATAGCAAATCACGCAATCACGAGAAAAGATCGGGGCTTTCCGCAAAAAACAAAAAAAAGGGGCAATAGCAAAAACATAACACCCAGGGGAAACTTTTTTCCTCTATGGGGGCATTGGCCAAATGGAATCGGGAAGGAAAAGAAATTCCGTCTTGCTGCCAAGTACACAACACGGGACTCCCACACACATACACAGGCTACATTTTACAAAATATACACTTTAAAAACTTAATTCAATTGCTTTACATAAATAATATACATAACTATGTAAAAAAACCCAACATATAAAATTACATTAAAAACAATACACTTTAAATACATTTTTATAGGGTTTTAATAAAACGAATATTTTGGGTTATAATAGAATTAAACATATAAAAAACATGCATAAAAAAAGTTCATACTCACCCCAAACCCCAAATATTTCCCCTCTCTCCTCTCTCTCTCTCCTCCTCTCTCCCCTCTCTCTCCTCCCTTCTCTCTCTCCTCTCCCTCTCCCTCTCCCACACACACACAACACAAACCCCCAAAAAACCCCCCCCCCACACACACACACACACACACACCCCCACACCCACACTGAAAAAGAGAGAAAGACAATGAAGAGAAAGAGAAAGAATTGGAGGGAAAGGGAAAAAGGGGAAAAAGAAAGAGAAAGAGGGGAAAGGGAGAAAAAAGAGTAAGATAGAGAGAGGAGATAAAGGGGCGAGACAGAATACCCCCCCCCCCCCCAAGCCCCACGTGATAAAATATACAAAAATTTACCGGAAACGGGGGGTACAAAAAAACGCAACATAATTACCACAGTTTTCTTTACCCCCCCCTCCCCTGCCAAGCCCACTCCCCGTCCCGTTACCAACCCCCCCCTTTTCCCCCCGCCCCCATCTCCCCTCCGTTTGGATAAAAAAGGGAGGTTTTCCCTTCGGTTTTGTTGGGGTTTAAATTTGGGGATTTTGATGGGGTTTGGGGGTGGTTTAATTTGGGTTTTTGGGGGGTTTGGGGGGGAGGACCCTTTAATTTTTGGGGATTCTTTTGGGATTTCTATGATTTTTTGGGGGTTTAATGTACTTTCTGTGGGGTTTACTGGGACTAATTGGGTTTTGGGATTTTGTGTGATTGATGGAGACTCGTGGGGTTTTTTGGGATTTCCTCAGGGCCCCCTTTTTCTCTGATCCCTGGGTTTGGGGGGGGGGGATTTTAAAGGGGATTTTTTGGGTTTCAACGGTTTTTTAGGTCTTCTAATAAATGGGATTTCATCTATTTTTTAGGATTGCGGGGGTTCCTAGGGGATTTTAAATAAATTTAACATTTTATGGTTTTTATCAGTTTTCATTACCCCTTTTAGGTTTAATTGGCAGTTTTCCATTTGCATTCAGGTTTATAACGCTCTTTTGGGACGAAATTTAAAATTTCTGAAAAGGTTTTAATTCGGTTAAAAAGGGACCGTCTTTTTCGGGTAAACTTTTTGTTAACTTTTTCCGGGGTTTTCGCGGTTTTTTTTCTGGTTTTACTCGAACGACCCGACTCGGAGTTTCCCTTTTGGCCTTTCGCGGTTTTCCCAAAAAACCTTTTGGGGGAAACATTTCCTTTTTAATTCTTGGGTTTTTCTCTAGTTTTTACTCGAAACGGCTTTTTCGGGTTAGGCTTGTTTTTATTTTAAATTTTACGAAAGGGGTTTTTCGTAAGATTGACTGAATTTTTTTCCGATTTTTAATTCCAAATTTGCCCGTTTTTCCAACGGGCAAATTTTTTCCGATTTTAACTGAAAATTTTCGCCCCGTTTTTTTAAACACCCCAAAACACAAAAACCACACACACACACACACACACACACACACCCCCAAATCACTCATTTTCACTAAATCACCCCCACTCACTCACTCAAAACACCCCACACACACCACACACCACACACAACACACACACACCCACACACCCCACACACACACACCACACACACCCCACACACACACACACAACACACACACCCCCCACACCCCCCCACCCACACAACCTTTAAAAAAGCACTGGTAAGCCCGCTTTCGAAACAGAACATAAAGATACACACCTACCCTTTCCCCCCTGCACACATTACATTTTTTAATTTACTCCCATTAATGGTTTTTTACGATTTTGGATGCTGCGTCCCTAAAATCAGGCGTCATCATCCCCATCTTTTTTATAGTAACAACTTTCAACCACGTTTCTTCGGCCTAGCTTACGTCACATTGCTTATCGTAAACAACTTTTATAAAAAGATTTTTCAGGAATTTGCCCTAAATTTTTCCCTCACGCTCACGTCACGAAGAAAAAAAGCGACGTCTATGCCTGGGGTATTATGTATTAATTAAGGTTATAATGTAGTGAGGGTAAAAATAAAAAGTCATGTGATGATGGATTTATTAAACGTTATTTTTTATTAGAAAATGGGATTAAAATAGGGGGTTAATTTCTTCGTTGCTGTTTTTATTTTTACTATAATTATTTGCACTGTTTCAATTTTCATTATTTTTATAATCATTAAAAAATATTTTCTTAATTTTTCATTTTCACCATTACTAATACAAAACAAAAAAAATAAAAAAAAACTTTAAAAATAAAAAAAGAAACTAAAACAATCACAAAAAAACAGTAAAAATCACAATATCAGAAAAGAAAAAATCACCAACAATAACAATAAAAAAAAAAAAAAACCCCAAAATTTTATTTTTTTTTAAATCGCAAAAAGATATTTTAAATTTCGGTTTAAAACTGTAAGTTTTAATCTCCCGACAGTGGCGCAGTCACGTTAAAAAAAATTAAAGAAAAGTTCCTGGTTCTCTCTCGCCCTTGCATGCGGCTCTTTAGGGTTGCAAAAAGGCCAAAATAGACGGGGGCGAAGGGGGAAATTTTAGTGGGCGGGGATTTTTGGGGGGGCTGTGTTTTTTTAACACTATAAAAAACACACAAATACATACATTTAAAAAACATGGAAACGCACACACAAAACCCCCAAAAAATATTTAAAATTAAAAATATAATAATATATATATATATTAATAATAACATAATAGTCCCTTTTACATACATACAAAAAACAAGCACACACACCCCAAAAAACACACACAAAACACACACACACACCACACACACACCAAAACACACACACACAAAACACACACACACAACCCCACACACACCACCCCCACATTTTATATTTTATATATATAATATAAATAATATATATATATATATATATATATATATATATATAAACGTTGTGATGCATATCACTCAAAAATACAAAAATAGAATCAAGTCTATAATAAATCAAGGATTAGTCTACATTTGCAAGCAAGAAATCTAAGCCAATTCAGTAACTGCGATATTAAAGCACCGTAACTGTCAATCATTTCGTCCTGAAATTCATTCTCTTTAATTTCTCCTGAATTAATTCTTCAAAGGATAACCTTATATATGTTTTTTTTAGAAACATATATGAGACATGCTCGTTATGCACTTATAAATAAAATTTTATATTTATATATATATAAAATATATATATATATATATATTTAAAATATAATATATAAGTTGTGTGTGTGTGTGTGGGTATAAATTTTGTGTGGTGGGTGTGGGTAACAATATGTGTGTGGTGTAGTGTGTGTGTGTGTGTGGGGGTGTGTGTGTGGTGTGAGGGGAGGTGGGTGTGTGTTGTGTGTGTGGTGTTGGTGGTGTGTGTGTGTGAATATAAAAAAAACATATATTTAAATAAAAAATTTTTAAAAAATAATATATTATTACATAAAATTTTACTAAAATATATATAATTTTATATTTAAAATATATTTTAATTTTATATAATTTTATATAATATATTAAAATATATTATATATTTTATCCCAACCCTCCCGACCAGGTCCGAACCTAGGGGCAAATCGGGTATGAAACCGGAGGACCAGGGCTAAAACCATACCAGACGACCCACTGAAATATGTCTCTATCAATGCGGCTGAAGGTGGAACAGGCAAACTGTGCGGGGGGGGGGGGGGGGGAGAAGAGATAAAGAATGCAAAAGCCGGAGGAGGAACAGGCGGGAAGGGTAGTGGAGGAGAGGAGGAGGAGAGAGAGAAAAACGATAATAACATGCAAACATAGAAAAGGAGGAAAAGTAAGTCTAACGTGAGGGAAAGAGGAGGTGAGAAAGGGAGAGAAGGAGAAAGAGGGATAGGGAGAGGAAAAGGGGGAAAGGGGAGGAAGGGGATAGGGGAGGGAAAAGGGAAGGGAGAGGAAGAGGGGGAGAGAAAGAGGGGGAAAAATTTAGAGGGAGAGGGAGAGAGAGAGGAAGAGGTAGAGAAAGAGAAAGAGGGGGGAGGAAAGGGGGGGGACTAAAGGGAAAAGAAAGAGGGAAAAGGGAAAGGGGAAAAGGGGAAAAAAAAGGGGAAGGGGGGGATGGGGAACCAAAAAGATGGAGTAGGGGAAGGGGAAGAGGATTGGGTAGGGGAAGGGAAAGGAGAAGGGGAAAGGAGAAGGGAAAGGAGAAGGAGAAGGAGAAGGAGAAGGAGAAGAAGAAGGAGAAGGGGAAGAGGAAGAGGAGGGAGTCAGACGGGATTGGGAGACCTGAAAGGGTGGAGGAGGAGGTCACAAGGGATGAAGGTGGGGGGGGGGGTATAGGAGTGGGTAAAAAATGGGGGAGAAGTGAAGAGGAGGAGGAGGGGGGGGGGGGACCAAACGGAAAAAAGCGACAAAGATAAAGGGGTAAGTAAAGAGAACAGTGAATTTTAAAAAAAACCCAAAACCGAGAAAAGAGGGAAATGAGGAAGAAGAAGAAGAGGAGGATGAGGTGAAGACGAAAGAGGAAGGAAAAGTAAGAAGGAGGGGAGTAGGGGAGGAGGAGAAGACGGGAATAGGAAGAGAGGATGAAGGGAGAGGGGGTGAGGGAGGGGGGAGAGGATGAAGGGAGAGGGGGTGGGGATGTTGAAGGGGGTAGGAGGAGAGGGGGGGAAGGGGAGTAGCTAGCGGGTGTGGTGTTGCAGCAACGCCCCGTGTCCGGGAAAACCCAAAAAAAAACGCGGGGGGCCGAGCAGCAAACAGCAAAAATCAACAAACAACACCGAAAAGGAACCCCCAACAAAACAACCCCCACCACACCCCCCCCTACCCAAAAACCCCACCCCCCCAACCACCTTTAACCCCAAAAACATTAAAACACAACCCCCACCCCCTACCCCACCCCACCCTTTTTCCCCTCCCCCCCCAAACCCCCCAAAACCCTCAACCTCAACAAAAAAAAACGCACACATCCATCACCCTAAAAAAAAACCCCTCACACACCCCCACCAAGAAAAACAACCACCAACCAACAACGACAACCATCCACACCATCACCAACAACAACAACAACCCCCACCACCAACAACCACCCACAACACCACCAACAAACCAAAAAACGAACCCCCCAAAACCCAAAAAACCCCAAAAAAAACCCCCCCAAACCACCCCCCACACCACCACCCCCAAAAAAAATTTCACCAGCAGCCCCGAAACAGCAGCAGCAGGAGCGTCGGGGAGCCATATCAACAAGTGTGGCTATTTATATCACAGCTAATCAGAGCGAGTCATAAGGAGGCCGAGTACTCATACAATAAACATCACAACAACAACAACACAATAATAACAACAGAGGAGGGGGTAAATATTACAAAATTTATAGGAGTTAGCAACTTGGGTGATTAAAATATGATGAAATATGATAAAAAAATTATGATTAAAACAAATAGCAAAAAAAGAGATTTGGGAAAAAATTTCAACTTTATAGGAGTCAGGAAACCCATTAAGTGAAAATTTAAAAAAAACATTTACAAAAAAACAAATTTAAAACAGAGGGCGTGGAAAAAAATACAGAAAAAAAGATTTTTAAATAAAGATAACCCAAAAAACAAACCCAAAAACAACAAAATTTTTAGGGCCCAAAAACAATAAAAAAGGGTGAAAAAGAGAAAAAAAGAACAAAGAAAACAATGGCAACAACAGACGGGGGGGGGGGGGTAAAGAATAGAGATGAGTCAAAAACTTTTCAAAAATTGTTAATAAAAAGAATACCAAATTAACATCAAAACAAAAACAAAAAAGATATATATGCCTATATTAAAAAAACATCAAAAGTAGTTAATTCAAGTCGGGCATCTTTAAAATTTCGATTCCCAAAACAAAAATGGAGGGGAAAATACCTAAATAAAAATCATAATCATAATAATAATAATAATAATAATAATAATAATAATAATAATAAACAAAATAACAGAAATAAATAATAATAACAATAATAATAATAAACAAAATAATCAGAATAATAATAACAAACAAAATAATCAGAATAATAATAACAAACAAAATAATAATAATAATTATTATTATTATTACTATTATTATAAAAAAAATACTGATGTCATCACAGCAGAAAATAATACGAGTCACTGCAGACAAAAAAAAACAATAACAAGAACAATAAAGACACAACAAAAAACAACAACAACGAAAGTAAAATATGAACAATAACAACAGAGATAGACTCAAACAAATAAACTGAACAACAAAACAAAAAAATAGGACCCAATCAAAACAAAACAAAACAAAAACAACACAATAAGACTCAAACAAAACAAACAAACAAAAAACAGCTAAATAGCAAGCCTCAAAATAATAATAATAAAATAATAAATAAATAAATAGCAAGTAAGACTCAAACACAAACAAAACAAAGAACAAAACAACAACACAAACAACAACATTCGCACTGCAAGACCTTGAAAAACAAAAACTTGCTGAGTC
>NC_051420.1:8221718-8226718 GCF_015228065.2 Penaeus monodon
GGAGAAGGGGAGAGGGGGGAGGGAGGAGGAGGGAGGGAATACCGAGGGAGAGAGAGAGAACAAGGGAGGGAAGGAAGAGGGAGAAGGAGGGGGGATAGGGTGTGGGAGTAGGGGAGGGGGAGCTGGAAAGTGACAGGAAAGATAGGGGAGAGGGAGGGGAAGAAAAAAGGGAAGGGAAAGGTAGCAAAGAGGGAGGGGAAAAGGAGGGGGAAGGGAAAAGTAGCAAAGAGGGAGGGGAAAAGGAGGGGGAAGGGAAGGGAGAGGGAGAGAAAAGGGGGTTACGGTGAATATTAAAGGCTTGTCGATTATCTTTCAACTTCCTCCCATTTTAACTTAAACAAAAGAAAAAGAAATTCTAAGAAACAAAATCCAATCAAAAGTTTTTTTCTTCCCCCAAAGAAAAAATATATATATCAATAATTTTTCCGAGTTCTTGGAAAATGTACAGACAGGCATGCGTCTACCTATCTATCTATCTATCTATCTATCTATCTATCTATCTATGATATCAGACGAAATTAAAGATAAATGCTGCAAAAGAGGTAGTAAGAATAAGGAGTCAAAATTTACTTTGAGTGTCCTAATGACAAAAAGAAAAGTATCTTTCATTACCCGTTTGATTAAAGTTATTGATGAAATATTATTGCGACGAACCCTTTTCCTCTCCCGCACTCCCGCCCTAGCTCTCTCTCTCTCTCTCTCTCTCTCTCTCTCTCTCTCTCTCTCTCTCTCTCTCTCTCTCTCTCTCTCCCTCTCTCTTTCTTTCTTTCTTTCTTTCTCTCTTTCTTTCTTTCTTTCTTTCTTTCTTTCTTTCTTTCTTTCCTTCCTTCCTTCATTCCTTCCTTCTCTCTCTCTCTCTCTTTCTCTTCCTCTTTTTCTCTTTCTCTCTCTCTTTTTCTCTTTCTCTCGTTCTTTCTCTCTCTCTTTCTCTTTCTCTCTCTCTCTCTCTTTCTTCCATTATTCCTTCCTTCCTTCCCTCGTTCTATCCCTTCCGCCATCCCTCCCTCTCCCCCCCTCCCTCCCAAACCATAAAGCACAAAGGCGTGCCTTACACCCTGTCGCTCGCCCAACGGGAGGGACTGCACGAAAGTTTACAGGGGGAGAGTCAGGGAGAAAGAAAGAGGGAGAGGGAGGGGGGAAGAGAGGGATAGGGAGGGGGGAGAGGGATAGGGAGGGGGGGAGAAAGAGAGGGAGAGGGAGGGTGGGAGAAAGAGAGGGAGAGGGAGGGTGGGAGAAAGAGGAGAGGAGGAGGGAGGAAAGAGAGGGAGGGAGGGAGGGAGAAAGATAGGAAGAGTGAGAGAGAATGAGAGGGAGAGGGAGGTAGGGAGGGAGGGAGAAAAAGAGGAAGAGGGAGGAAGATAAGGGAGAGGGAGGGAAAAGAGGGAGGGGGAGGGAAGAGGAGGGAGGAGGAGGGAGGGAGAGAGAGAGGGGAGAGAGGGAGAGAGAGAGGAGAGGAGAGAGAGAGAAGAGAGGGAGGACTGAATTCATGGTCATGAACATCATGCATTGCGTGATGTGAAGGTTATATGGAAACAGGACGCACTTAACGAAGGTTCTCATACTCTTCTTCTTTCTTTTTTTCTTCTTCTTCTGTTTCTGCTTCTGCTTCTGCTTCTGCTTCTGCTTCTGCTTCTGCTTCTGCTTCTGCTTCTTCTTCTTCTTCTTCGAGTTCCACTTCATCATTATCATATTCATCTTCTTCTTCTTCTTCTTCTTCTTCTTCTTTTTGTCCATCGTTCTCTTTTTGTTTCTTGTTCCTTTCATTCACACGTTCGTCTCCTTTCGAGAGCTTTGTTTGATGGTCTCACATTCCTTGTCTCGGAAGAGATGGGGAGGGAGAAGGGGAGGAGGAAGAGGGATGAGGGGAGGAAGGAGAGGGAGGAGGGGGAAAAGGAGAAGGGGAAGGGTGAGGGGTAAGATATCTCGACGAAGGAAGTGAGAAACACACACACACACACACACACACATACACACACATACACACACACACACACACACACACACACACACACACACACACACACACACACAAAGAAGCCACGTTCCCCACTCTAACCCTCCAACCTTCACCTCCCCCACTATCCTCCAGCCTTCTCCCCCCCACCTCCCCTCCCTCCCTCCCTCTCTCTCCTCCCAGCGATAACTCAGGTATGCTGCCCCTCTCCTACGCGTTCCGTCCCCCCCCCCTCTCTAATCGACCCCCACCGTCTCCCCGTGCCCACCATCGACCCCCACCCCTCCTCTACCCCCATCGACCCCCACCCCTCCTCTACCCCCATCGACCCCCACCCCTCCTCTACCCCTCCATGCCCTTCCGTACCCCCACCCCCCTCCCTTAGTGCCAAAGGGTACGCACATTCGAGTCCCGAGACTACGCTCGCTGTCTCCCACACACGGACCTCCGCGCCCGATAATCATTATGAAAACAGAGAGATGAGAGAGAGAAAGAAAGAGGAAGGAGGGAGGGAGTGGAAGAGGGAAGGAGGGGGGATGGAGGGGGGATGGAGGGAGAGGGAAGGGGAGGGGGAGGGAGGGAGGGATGGAGGGGGAGGGAGGGGGAGGGAGAGAGAGAGGGGGGACAGGGGAGAGAGAGAGAGAGAGAGAGAGAGAGAGAGAGAGAGAGAGAGAGAGAGAGAGAAAGGAAGAGAGAGAGAAAGAATAGAAAAAGAGAGAGAGAAAGAATAGAAAAAGAGAGAGAGAAAGAATAGAAAAAGAGAGAGAAAGAATAGAAAGAGAGAGAAAGAATAGAAAAAGAGAGAGAGAGAGGGAGAAAGAAAGAGAGAAGGAGAGAACATTCTATTTCATTATTAGTATTGGCGGAGTGTTGCTCGTGTTGTCGATGCAGAGATTTGTCCACAACAACAACAAAGACACTTTCCTGCTACAACAACACCAATAATAACCATAAAATATATAATAATAATAATAATAATAATAATAATAATAATAATAATAATAATAATAGTAATAATAATAATGATAATAATAATAATAATAATAATAACAGCAATAATAATAATTGGTTCATATGATGATAGTAAACCTATAACGAACAGTAATGATAATAATGAAGATGATAATAGTATGTACGCACGCAGCCAGTCACAAGCGCACACATCCAAATAGACTGAATGACGAGGATGATACATATATACATATATACATATATATATATATAAATATATATATATATATATATATATATATATATATATATATATATATACATATATATAATATATATATATATATATATATATATATATATATATATAAATATATATATATATATATATATAATATATATATATATATATATTACATATCATATATACATATAATATATACAATATAATATGTATATATATATATATATATATATATATAAAATATATAATATTATACATACACACACACATAAACACACACACACACACATACACACACACACACACACACACACACACACACACCACACACACACACACACACACACACACACACACACACACACACACACACACACATATAAACATATATATGTGTATATACATATATACATAATACATGAATGGTGCAAAGTCTTCTTTGTGGCAATACAAGTTTGACCTTCAACTATTAAAAGGCTAATACTATTAATAAGGACCTTGACTCCGCCACGCACCCCCCCCCCCCACTCCAACCGCGGCTCGGCCTCTTATCTCTTTTACCTCTCCCCCCCTCCCCCCTCCCCCGACTCCTTCGCTGTTTGTTTGTCTGTCTGTCTGTCTGTCCGTCTTCTTCAGCATCCTCCACCCCTTCTCCTTCTCCTCCTTCTTTTCCTTCTCCTTTTTCTTCTTCTTCTACTTCTTCTTCTTCTTCATCTATTTGCCTTCATCCTAGCCTTTGTTGTTTTTTCCCTCCTTCAATTCCCTTTTCCTCCCTTCCTCCTCCACCCCCCCCCTCTTTACTATTTGTATAACATCTCCTATTTTCTCTCCCTCTTTCACGCCTTCCCGACTTCCAAATGCTAATGAAGGCGGCGAGGCAAAGGCATGGGCTTATATGCCATAGAAAAAGGTGTAGGCGAGGGAGGGAGGGAAGAAAGAGAGGGAGGGAGGGGAAGAAAGAAAGGAAGGAAGGAAGGGAGGGAGGGAGGGAAGAAAGGGAGGGAGGGAGGGAGGGAGGAAGGGAGGGAGGGAGGGAGGGAGGAAAGGAAGGAAGGAAGGGAGGGAGGGAGGATAGAGAGGGAGGGAGGATAGAGAAGGAGAGAGGGGGAGGGAGGGGGAGGGAGAATGAGCGAGGGGGGGGGGAGAGAGAGAGAGAGAGAGAGAGAGAGAGAGAGAGAGAGAGAGAGAGAAGAGAGAGAGAGAGAGAGAGAGAGAGAGAGAGAGAGAGAGAGAGAGAGAACCAGACGGCATGAGAGTGCGTGTGCGCATGTCCAACTGTACACGTGCATAATCATATCCATATGCTGTAGCCGTCTATGTGCAGTCACATACACTTGCTAAACATTTGTACTTGCGTGTGTAGGCTACATGTGTACAGCTGTGCGCGTGTGTTCTTTGATCCTGAAAATATCAAACCGAGCATTCTCGCCCTCACTCTCTCACTCTGGCGCTCACTTCCTCTTTCTCCCTCATCGGCACCCCCCCTTCCCCCTCCCCCTCACTCTTCCCTCTCGTCCTTCCCCCTCCCCTCCCACTCCCTCTCCCCCTTCCCCTCCCCTCCCACTCCCTCTCCCCCTTCCCGTTCCCCTTCACCGTCCCTCCCCCATCCACTCCCTCTCCCCCTTCCCCCTCCCTTCCACTCCCTCTCCCCCTTCCCCCTCCCCTTCCACTCCCTCTCCCACTCCCTCTCCCCCTTCCCGTTCCCCTTCACCGTCCCTCCCCCCTTCCACTCCCTCTCCCCCTTCCCTCCCCCTCCCACTCCCTCTCCCTCCCACTCACCTTCCCTCTCCTTCCCTCCCCTCTATCCCATACCATCCCCCATCCCTCCCACCCCACCTCTTTAACCCATCC
>NC_051420.1:8231718-8237305 GCF_015228065.2 Penaeus monodon
CGCTCCTCCAACATTCCCTTCTTCTCCCTCTCCACTCTCTCCCTCCCTCCCTCCTACTCTCCTCCCCCTCTCTACCCCCGCCTACACCCCTCCCCCACCCCATTACGCCTCCTACTCCTTTCACCTGCGTGGCGCATTCCACCCGCCCGCACGCACGCACGCCCACCCGCCCGCCCCCTTCCTTCCCGGGCGTCTGGTCAGTAGCCTACGTGCCTGCAAGCAAGCAAGCATTGGTTGAAAGCAGGGACCTGACATCCCATTCTCCCTTCTCTTCCTCCCCCCCTCCTCCCTCTTCCCCTTCTCCCTACGTCCCCTGTTATCACCATTTACCTTCTCTTTCTATTTTACACACCAAGTAATTTTACACACCAAGTAATCTTTCTTCTTCTCTTCTCTCTTCCTTCTTCCTCTTCCTTCCATCTTGTTCACTTGCTTCCCATACCTCCGGCTCTTCCCCCGCCCTACTTCCCCATTTCTTATACCCATCACTATACTTCTTAAAACCAAATTTCATCCGTTCCGAAAGGACCCATGCACCACTATACTCTCTCTCTCTCTCTCTCTCTCTCTCTCTCTCTCTCTCTCTCTCTCTCTCTCTCTCTCTCTCTCTCTCTCTCTCTCTCACGCCATCACTATATATCTTAAACACTCCCTCCATCCTCGTAATTTTTAACCTAGTGTCAGCGTGTTTATTTACTGTCCCCTTTGGATTTTAGTGAGTTTTGTGGCACAGAGATGGCTCCACGAGTGCTCAGCCAGCAAGGAGTCTATCAGTTGGCCTAAGTGACCGATCCTGATTTCCCCATTCCTTTAATTGGCGGGAAAATGTGTTTTTCTTTCCAATACTATTAATATGGACATTGTTATCATTCTTATTGAAATTATGATTATTATATTGTTATTAATATATTAATAAAATCAAAGACAATAAAATAATAGAAATGACACTTTCAAACGATGAAGGAAAAGGGTAAACAGATGAGATAGGTAAGACTAATAGCTGACTCCTGGGTGACTAAGCACTTGTAGAGCCATCTATTTGTAAAGACAATAGATAAAATTTATTACAGTGGGCATGGCATTGTAGTCTTGCCACCCGCTGGCCTTGGGTTAAACAATAAGTCACCATTTCATCCTCACCCCCTTCCAACAGCACTCAAATCCCCAATCGCCATCACTATAGTTCCCGAATCTCATTTCCTAACACTACCTCCACCACCGCTGGGAAACCTGAAGATCTATACTAAACACTAGGCCTATATATATCACCATTACTATATTCTTTTAACGATATATAGGCCTAATTTCATCATTTCTACAATCTTCCTCTGTTAAACACCCTCGCACATCAACATATTTCTTAAACTCTTTCTCCAGATCAGTGTACATCTCAGCTCCCATCACTATACAGCCTAAACCATACTTCACCATTTCTTAAGCCCTCGCCCCCATACTATCTATAATCTTTAAAAGTCCTCCCCTCATCACTATCTTTCACTATATCCCATCAATTTTAAACCCTTTTGAACACTACACTTTATCACTATACCTATTCCCCATCAGATATAAAGATCACTATACCTTCTATACATCTCCTCACGTCCTCAATATATATAAAAATCACCATATATATATTCCATTTCCCCATCGAAACGAAGCCTTGAACCCATCCTCATCTCCAGCCCCCGCCCACACGCCCACCCGCCCGCCTACCCGCCCTTGCAGACCTGTGAACGCCCACTCTCCGGCCAAAGCGCACAGCGACTTTAACTCTCCAACCTTCCCCTCTCTTCCTCTCTCTCTCTCTCTCTCTCTTCTCCTCTTTCTCTCTTCTTTTCATTCTTTTTTCCCTCTCCCTCTCTTTCTTCCTTTCTTTCTTTCTTTCTTTCTCTCTCTCTCTGTTTTTTTTCTCTCTCTCTTTACCTCTCTCTTTTCTGCTCCTCCCCATGTTTGCTCTCTCTCTTTCTTATTGGAATTTCCTTGGTCTCTCTCTTTCTCTCTCTCTCTCTCTCTTTTGCCCTTTCTCCCTCCTTCCTTCCTTCCCTTCTTCTCTCCTAACTTCCTTCCTTTCCTCTCCCTCTCCCCTCTTTCTCTCTTCTCTCTCTCTTCTCTCTCTCTCTCTCTCTCTCTCTCTCTTCTCTCTCTCTCCTCTCTCTCTCTTCTCTCCTTTCCTTCTTCCTACCATCCGACCTCCCTCTCCCTCTCTCTCCATTCCCTTCTTTCCTCCTTCCTCCTTCCCACCCTCCCTCTCCTTCTCTCCCCTTCCCTCCCTAACTCCCCCTCCCCCTCCCTCCCACCCTCTCCCTCTCCCCCTCCCTCCTTCCCACCTCTCCCTCTCCCCCTCCCCTCCCTCCCTTCCTCCTTCCCCCCCTCTCCCTCCCCCCCTCCCCCTCAACACATTTCTTTCCTCGTATGTTGACTCCCCGCAACCAGATGTCTCACCCCATCACCCATCCCCCCACCCCCCCGACCCCCATTCCAAGCCTACCCCCCCCTCCCACCCCTTTTCTCGCAAGTGGGCGCAGGTGTCTTCTGCTGCACACGCCCACCCGGCTCGAACACGTTGTGGACGGGCTCGGCGCCGCCCACGCTGCCACGGTGCCAAGGGAGTGCCGCGGTGCCTGGTCTGGTTCGAGTGTGTTCCTTCTCTCGTCTTACTTTCTCTCTCGCTTTTTCTCTGTTCTCTTTGTCTGTCTGTCTGTCTCTATCTGCCTGCTTGTCTGTCTGTCTGTCTCTATCTGCCTGCCTGTCTGTCTGTCTGTCTGTCTGTCTCTATCTGCCTGTCTGTCTGTCTCTATCTGCCTGTCTGTCTGTCTGTCTGTCTGTCTGCCTGCCTGTCTCTTCCTCCCTCCGAGTGCCTTGACTTGACTTGATTTGATTGACTTACTGACTGAATGACTTGATTGACTTGACTTGACTTGACTTGACTTGACTTGACTTGACTTGACTTGACTTGACTTGACCATATTATTTATTTATGTATATATGTATTTATTCTTCAATTTTCTTCCCCGCCATCTTCTGTTTTGCTGTGTTTTAGCTTTCTTCATTTTTGTCTTCTCTTTTTCTTTTCTCCTTCTTCTCTTTCTCTCTTTTCCTGCTTTCTTCCTCATTATTATTTTCCGTCTTCTCCTTCTTATTATCCTTCTCCTCCTCCTCCTTAATCTTCTTTTCTCCTCCTCCTCTCTCTCCTTCTTTTTCTCCAAATGATGAAGATGACATTATCATTCTTTTACGTATCGCGATTATCACAAAGGACAGAAAATAGGAAAAATACAACATGAATAGGAAGACAAATGCAATCGACAACAACGACAACTACAGTTACAGGCAACAACCACAACAATAACACCCACAACTACTACAACCACAACAATAACAATAACAACATCCACAACTGCTACAACCACAACAATAACAATAACAACACCCACAACTGCTACAACTACAGCAATAACCACAACAACGATAACAATTACAGTTACAACCACACTACAATAACAACCGCAACAACTACAACCATAACTACAGCAACAACAACAAACCTCTCCACCTGTATCCTTCCCTCCCCCCTCTCCTCCCTCCCAAAATACTTTGGTACAAAAAATGCAAGTGAAAACATCGATTTGTTTCAAATGCTTTCGTTGGAGGAAGAAAAAAAAAACTATTGCCTCGAAATTCGAATTATTTGGCAAGGTTGCTCGGAGGGTGATGCAATGCCTCCACGGAAGGGAGGGAGGGAGGGAGGGAGGGAGGGAGGGAGGGAAGGGGGGGAGGGAGGGGAGGGAGAGAGGGAGGAGGGAAGGGAGGGAGGAAGAAGGGAGGGAGGAGAGGGGAAGAGGGAGAGAGGGGGGAGGAGGAAGAGAGGGGGAGAGGAGGAGAAAGGAGAGGGAAGAAAAGAGGAGAGGGGAGGAGAGAGAGAGAGGGAGAGGGAAAGAGTGGAGAGAGAGGGAGGAGGAGGGGAGAAGAGGAGAGAGAGAGAGAGAGAGAGAGAGAAGAGAGAGAGAGGAGAGAGAGAGAGAAGATGAGATGAGAGGAGAAAGAGGAGAGAGAGAAAGACGGAGAAGAGAGAGAGAAGAGAAATGAGAGAGAGAGAGAAGAGAGAGAGAGAGAAGAAAAGAGAGGAGAGGAGAGAGAGAGAGACGAGAGAGGAGAGAGAGAGAGAGAGAGGAGAGAGAGAGAGAGAGAGAGATGAGAGAGAGAGGCCTTACTATTAAAACAAAAAGGGCCACTTTTTTTCTCACCTCTTTTCACTGAAATGTGCTCTTTATATAACCTAATTAAACCAGCCATACTTTATACCAATATTTAGTATCAGACCATTATACTATAGGACTGAATATTACGGTACAACAGGCAATAATTATTTCCCTAATCATTAATCATTAATCATTAAATGGTGAGCAAAACACACACGTAAGTCTATCAAAATTAAATCCTACAAAACAATATGTTACATGTTATCTTTGTCTTTTTTTCTTACGAATCTAATATCCTCATCTTCTCTCCCCTATTTCCTCCCTGTCTTTCCGCACACCTTAATTTCCCAAATACGCTTTCGCATAGGCCTATATAGCCTACCCATACACCCCATCCCTTCCCCCTGCCCCCCCCCTTTACTCACCCCATACCCTCCGACCTCAAAGTCCGACGCAGCATCTTACCTGCAACAGAAGAAAAAAAAATAATAATAATCTCCAATATAGTAAAAAAAAAAAAAAAAAGGAAACATGCGGAAGTTTGAAGAAATATAGGCCTACCTACTACCAAACCTCGTGCCAAAATAAACCGTTGCTTTTAGGCCCGGTTGGGAGAGGGGTGGGGGTAGAAGGCCTAAGGGGGAAAAAGAGGTTCTCACACACGCACACACACACACACAAACACGCACACGCACAGACACACAAGTACACGCACATGCAAACACACACGCATCCACACGCACAAGCAAGTGAACCTCACTCATGTTTGCATACATATTCGTACATAAGAGTGCTTACACATGTTCTCATCATATATTCAGTGATAACAATAAGGGAAAAAAAACAGGCTATAAAGTCAAAATAGGCCTATATACGAAAATAATAACAGTAGCAGTAACAGTAATATTAATTGTAATAGTAGCAGTAAAACCAGTAATCATCATCATCATCGTAACAGTAATAATAATATATAATAGAGAAGATAATTATCATGATGATTACAAAGTAATATCAACAACAAACGTAGTTGCACATGTAATTGTAATAGTAGTAGTAATTACGATGATGATGATGATGCATGATGATGATGATGATGATGATGACTGATGGATGATGATGATGATGACGGTGATGATGACGATGATTGATAGTATGATAATGGTGATGGATGATGAGATGATAATGATGATGATGATAATGATGATGATGATGAGATGATGATGATGATGATGATGATGATGATGGTGGTGATGATGGTGGTGATGGAGTTGGGATGAAGATGGAGATAGAGTTAGGGTGGAGTGTTAAGAGATGAAGTTGGCGACGAAGTGTTGGAGATGGCCTTGGGATGGAGTGGTGAAGATGGAGACGAAGGGAGGAATATTGTT
>NC_051420.1:8239905-8252902 GCF_015228065.2 Penaeus monodon
CCCTCTATCTCTCTCCCCCTCTCCCTCTCTCTCTCTCCCCCTCTTTCTCCCTCTCTTTCTCTCTCTCCCTCTCCCCTTCCCTCTCTTTCTCCCTCTCCCCTTCCCTCTCTTTCTCCCTCTCCCTCTCCCTCTCTTCTCTCTCTCTTCCCTCCCCCTCCCCCTCCCCTCCCCTCCTCAGCGTGCATTCTTGAAGTGGTTCTTTCTCATGGCTCTGTTCCCACTTAAGAGCTGTCTGTCATCGAGCCCCGTCGACCCCACTGCCCTCCTCTCCCCTCACTTCCCCTTCCCCTCTCCCCTCCCTCCTCTTCCTCCCTCCTTTCTTTCTTCTCCTCTCTTCTCTTCTCATCTCGTCCCCTCGTCTCTCCTCTCCTCCCGTCTCTTATCCTCTCCTCTCCTCTCCTCCCTTCTTATCATCTCCTTTATTTTCTCCTCTCCTCCCCTCTCCTCATCGCCTCTCCTATCTTCTCCTCTCCTCTTTTCTCCTTTCCTCCTCTCTCCTCTCCTTACTTCTCCATTCTCATCCCTTCTCCACGATTCTCTTTTCTCCTTTCCCTTCACTTCTATTTCTTCTTTTTTTTTTCTTCTTCCCTTCTTTTCCGTTTCTCCCCTCTCCTCTTTTCTCCCATTCCCATTCTCTCTCATCCTCCTTCCCTCAACCCCCCCCCCCCGGCCTCCTCCTTTAAGAAAACACACCTGGATCCAAATTCCACGAATGAAGTAAAACCTCTCCCTTACGCAAACAAGCAGTAAACAAACAAACAAATAATCAACAAACAAACGTCAAATATCTCCTCTCCCTCCCCCCTTCCCCCCCTCACATCCATTCCCCATCCCCTCTCCTCCCCCTCCCCCTCCCCCTCCCCAACCGCCCCTTAAATATACTCGCAACATCATCCTGAATCGATGAAATTTCATGAATGAAAAAGAAAAAGAAAAAAAAAATATGTCACAAAATAAACATATTGCAAAAAAAAAAAAAAAAATTATATATACTAATAATAACCAAGCCACATCTCTTACATAATCAGGATAACAAAAAAAAAAAAAAAGAAAAAAAAATCTTCACCTCCATTCCCACCAAACCCCCCTCCTCCTCCCCCTCCCCTCCCCCTCTTCCCCCCCCCCCACACACACATAACCATGAATCGAAATTCCATGAATGAAAAAATACTACGCAAGGACTCGACCCACTTCGGAAGACCTCTTGCGCAAGGGAATATCGACCATCGTCTAGGGGTCAATACGGTCGTCTTCGCCTCGAGATCATTAACCAAACCATAATTTGATCTCGCGCTTCTGTGACGTCATAGCTTTTTTTCTTTTCTTTTCTTTTTCTTTTTTTTTGAGGGGGGGGGGGGGGGGGGGGAGGGGGGGACGGGAAAGGAAGCGAGAGAAGAGACGTGAAATATGATAATGCGGTGATGGTGATATGATGATTGTTGTGGTGATGGGGATGAGGATGATGAAGAGCATGATGGCGATGAAGATGAGTGCTAAGAATGATGAAACAGATGGGGGAGGGGGAGGGAGGAGGAGGAGGAAGGAGGAGGAGGGGAGGAGGGGGAGGAGAGGAGGAAAGGAGGAGGAGGGGGAGGAGGAGGAGGAGGAGGAGGAGGAGGAGGAGGAGGAGGAGGAGGAAGATGAGGAGGAGGAGACGGAGGAGGAGGAGGAGGAAGAGGAGGAGGAGGAGGAGGAGGAAGAAGAAAAACAGGATGAGGAGAGAAAGAAGAGAAAGATAGAAAGGAGACGAGGACGAGGCAGCGGAGAGAAGGCAGAGAAATCACGAAAAGAAAAAGAAAAACATTAACAAACGCATCACAAATAACAAATAACAATAACAACAACAAAAAATATACATCCCATAAAAAGAATAGCAATCACGCAATCACGAGAACAAGATCAGCATCGCAATAACAGAAAAATGGCAATAGCAAGACATAACACCCATGGCAAGCTATTTTCCTCTATAGGGCTATTGGCCTAATGGAATCAGAAGGCTAGCAA
Organism: Penaeus monodon; assembly: GCF_015228065.2. NCBI lineage: Eukaryota > Metazoa > Arthropoda > Malacostraca > Decapoda > Penaeidae > Penaeus > Penaeus monodon. The sequence goes on from NC_051420.1 coordinate 8,241,910, forward strand.
TTCCGTCTTGCTGCCAAGTACACACACACGGGACATACACACACATACACAGGCTACATACGTACATATATACACATAGATACTTATATTCATATATGCATACATACATAATATACATAACTATGTACATAAACCCATACATATATACTTACATACAAACATATACACATAAATGCATTCATATAGTGGCTATATACACGAATATATTGTTTATATATAGACATCTATACACATATAAACATACATGCATACAAAAGTTCATACTCACGCTCACACACATATTCTCTCTCTCTCTCTCTCTCTCTCTCTCTCTCTCTCTCTCTCTCTCTCTCTCTCTCTCTCTCTCTCTCTCTCTCTCTCTCCACACACACACACACACACACACACACACACACACAACACACACACACACACACACACACACACACACACCACACACACACTGAGAAAGAGAGAAAGACAATGAAAGAGAAAGAGAAAGAGAGAAAGAGAAAGAGAAAGAGAAAGAGAGAAAGAGAAAGAGAGAAAGAGTAAGATAGAGAGAGAGATAAAGCGCGAGACAGCAATACCCACCGGAAGCCACCACGTGATAAATATATACATAAATGTTTACCGGAAACGGGAGATACAACAAACGCAACATAATTACCACAGATTCATATCCCCCCCCCTCCCCTGCCAAGCCTCACTCCCGTCCCTGTTATCAGCCCCCTCCCCCTCCCCGCCCCCATCTCCCCTCCGTTTGGATAACACGGGAGGGATTTCCTCGGATTTGTTGCGGTTAATTTGGGATTTCTGATGCGGTTGGGGGATGGATTAATTTGGGATTTTCGGGGGATTTGGGGGAGGATTAATTAATGCTTTCTAGGGATTCATTTGGGATTTCTATGATTTTTTGTGGGGATTAATGTACGATCTCGTGAGGTTTATTGGGACTAATTTGGGATTTAGGATTTCGTGTGATTGACTGGAGACTCGTGGGGTTTATTTGGGATTTCCTCAGGTTGATTCGCCTTTTCTCTGATCCACTGGGATTAATTGGGACTTTATTAGCATTATTTGGGATTTCAACGGATTTATGTCTTCTAATATTTACTGGGATTTCATCTGATTTATTAGGATTAGCTGGGGTTCCTACGACTGTACTCATTTACATATTATCGGATTTATCAGTCTTTCATTACACCTATTAGGATTAATTGGTCAGATTTACATTTGCATTCTAGGATTATAATCGCTCTATTGGGACGTAATTCACATCTGACAAGGATTTAATTCGGATTACAATAGACCGTCTTGTCTGGAAAACATTTTGTTAACGTTTTCTCCGGATTTTCGCCGGATTTTTTTCTGGATTTACTCGAACGACTCGACTCGGAGATTGGTTTGCCTTTCGCTGGATTTCCTCAAAACCTATTGGACATTTCCTCTTTAATTCTTCGGATTTCTCTAGATTTACTCGAACGGCTTTGTCAGTTAGGCTTGCTTTTAGTTTAATCTACGTAAGTTTTCGTAAGACTTGACTGTAATTTTCGTCAAATTTAGTCCGATTTTAACTGCAGATTTCGTCCGATTTTCACACACACACACACACACACACACACACACACACACACACAACACAAACACAAACACAAACACACACACACACACACACACACACACACACACACACACACACACATCCACACCCACCCACCCACCCACACAACCATAAACAAGCACTGGAAGTCCGCATTCGAGACAGAACATCAAGATACATCTATCCTTCCCTCCTGCACACAATACATTTATTAATACTACCATTATGGTTATTACGACTTTGGATGCTGCGTCCACTATACTCAGGCGTCATCATCACCATCATTTTATAGTCACTACATCAACCACGCTCTTCGGCCTATGCTTACGTCAGCATTGCTTATCGTAAACAACTATATAAAAAGATTTTCAGGAATTTGCATATTTGCCATCACGCTCACGTCACGAAGAATAATAGCGACGTCTATGCCTGGGATATTATGATATTAATTAAGGTTATAATGATAGTGATGATAATAATAATAATGTCATGCTGATGATGGTATTTATTATCGTTATTATTATTAGAAGTGGCATTAATAATAGTATTATTACTTCGTTGCTGTTGTTATTATTACTATAATTATTAGCACTGTTACAATTATCATTATTATTATAATCATATAATAATATTATCTTCATTATCATTATCACCATTACTAATACAAAACAAGAAATAAAAAGACTAATAATGACAAAAGCAACTATAAACAATCACAACAACAGTAATAATCACAATATCAGAAATGAAAATATCACCAACAATAACAATAAAAAACAAACAAACACAAATTCTATTTCTTTTTTCACTCGCACAAAGATATTCAAATTTCGGTTTAAAACTCGTAAGTTCTTAATCTTCCCGACAGATGGCGCAGTCACGTAAAACATATGAACGTCTCCTGGTTCTCTCTCGCCGTTGCATGCGGCTCTGAGCATTGCAACGTGCAACTAGACGGGGGCGAAGGGGAATTTCAGTGGGCGTGGATGGGGGCGCTGTGTTTTCTTAAAACTTTTAAAAAAACAAACAAAAAACATACATGCTCATGAGCGCACACCAAAACACACAATAATATTAAAATATAAAAATATATATATATATTAATATATATAATAAAATATTTTAATATATATATATATATATATATAATTTTTATATCATATACAAATAGTCCTATATCATTCATCAAACAACAAGCACAAAAAACACACACCACACACCCCACCCCACACACACACCCACACACAACACAAACCCCACAAAACAAAACCCCAACACACACCCAAAACACATATATATTTTTTAATAAATATTATATTATATAAATATATTTTATATAATATATTAAAAGTTTGATGCATATCACTCAAAAATAAAAAAAAAGAATCAAGTTTTATAATTTAAAACAAAATTAGGCTACATTTTAAACAAGAAATTTTAATCCCCAAATTTAGTAACCCGCGATATTTAAAGCACCGTAACTGTCAATCCTTTCGTCCTGAAATTATCTATAAAAAAAAATTCTTTCTCTTTAATTTCTCCTGAATTAATTCTTCAAAGGATAACCTTATATATATATGTTTTTTAGAAGCATATATGAGACTATACTTGTTATGCACTTTATATATTATTATATAATATATATATTATATCTATATTAAAATATATATATAGATATAATATATAAAATGTATGTATATATATATTTTTATAATATATGTATACATTAAAGTATTTCATTAGGGATACATATATGTATACCTTTTGGGGTGTGTGTGTGTGGTGTGTGTGTGGGGGTGTGTGTGTGTGTGGTGTGTGTGTGTTGTGTGTGTGTGTGTGTTTTGGGGTGGTGTGTGTGTGTGTTGTGTGTGGGTGTGTGTGTGTGGGGTTTCGTTTTGGTGGTTTGTGTAATATATAAATAACACCAAAATATTTTTCCTATACTAAATATTTACATATTTAATAATATACATATATATACCCAAATAATATAAAATATTTTATAAATATATATATAATATATATTTTATTTTCCCCCCTTTTTTTATATATAATATATTTTATATTCTTAATATATTTTATATAATTTTATTATATAAAATATATAAATAAATTCTTAAAAATATATATATATATAATTTTATTATATATATATATATTATATTATAATATATATAAAAATATATTATATATATATTATTATTATATATATATTTATATAATACCCAAAACCCCTCCCGCCCGGTCTCAAACCTAGGTCACCCCGGGGGATAAAAACCGGAGGACCAGGGCTAAAACCATACCAGACGACCCACTGAAATATGTCTCTATCAATGCGGCTGAAGGTGGAACAGGCAAACTGTGCGGGGGGGGGGGGGGGAGAAGAGATAAAGAGAGAAAAACGATAATAACGGTAGTGGACTAGAGGAGAGTAGAGGAGGAAGAGAGAGAGAAAAACGATAAAACATGCAAACAAAGAAGAGGAGGAAAAGTAAGTCTAACGTGAGGGAAAGACGAGGTGAGAAAGGGAGAGGAGAAAGAGGGGATAGGAAGAGGAAGAGGGAGAGAAAGAGAAAAGGAGAGGGAAGGGGAAGAGGGGGGGGGGGAGGGAGGAAGGGGGAGGAAGAAAAGGAAAGAGGAGGAGGGAAAGGGGGGATAAGGAAAAGGAAAAAAGGGGGAGGGAAGGGAAGGAAGAAGAAAAGGGGGGGGGATGGGGAACAAGAAGAAGATGGAGTAGGGGAAGGGGAAGAGGATTGGGTAGGGGAAGGGAAAGGAGAAGGGGAAGAAGGGGAAAAGGGGGGAAAGGAGAAGAGAAGGAAAGGGGAAAAAGGGGAAGGGGGGAAAGGGGGGAAGGAAGAGGAAGAGGGGGAGCGACGGGATTGGGGGACCTGAAAGGGGGGGAGGGGAGGTCACAAGGGAATGGGTGGGGGGGGGGGGGGGGGATGGAGTGGGTAAAAAATGGGGGAGAAGTGAAGAGGAGGAGGAGGGGGGGGAGAAAGCGGAAGATAAGCGACAAAGATAAAGGAATAAGCAAAGATGAATAGTGAATAAAAAATACAATACAGAGAACGACGGAAAATGAGGAGGAGGAAGAAGAAGAAGAAGAGGAGGAGGTGAAGACGAAAGAGGGGAAAAAAAAAAGTAAGGAGGGAAGGGGGGGGGGGGGGAGGAGAAACGGGGAAAAGGAAGAGAGGTGAAGGGAGGGGGTGGGGGGGGGGGAGAGGAGAAGGGAGGGGATGGGGGTGTTGAAGGGGGTGGGGAAGAGGGGGGGGGGGGGGGGGGGGGAGGGGGACAGCAGGGGGTTTGGGGTGTTGCAGAACCCCCGTTTTTCCTGCAAACCCAAAAAAACGCGGGGACCGACAGAACGCAACATCAAAAAACAAAACCGACGCGAACACCAACAATAACAACCACACCTACACCCTCCCCCCTACCCTTAAAAACCCCGATCCCCACCAACCACCTCCACCAACACCATCCATTCATAACATCAACACCACCACCCACTACCCCCACCCCCACCCTTATTCCCATCCCCTTCCCCACCACCAAAACCATCAACATCAACAAAAACAACGCCTACACATCCATCACCATCAACAACAACAATCACATCACCACCACCACCACCAAGAACAACAACCACCAACCAACAACGACCCCCCCACCAAAACCACCACCACCAACAAAAAACAACCACCCCAACAAACAAACCCCCCACAACACACAAAACCACAAAAACAACAACCACCCACAACACCACCAACAACCAACAACGACCACCCACACCAACAACAACCAAAAACAACAACACCCACACCACCATCACCACACCACCAACAACAACTACAACAACAACACCAGCAGCCCAGCAGCAGCAGGAGCGTCGGGGAGCCATATCAACAAGTGTGGCTATTTAAATTCACAGCAAATAAGAGCGATTTCATAAGGGGGGCCGAGTATCAAAAAAAAACATCACAAAAAAAAACAACCCCAAAATAAAACAAAAGGAGGGGGGAAATTTTAAAAAATTTTTAAGGATTTTAGAACTTGGGGTGAAAAATGATGAAATATAAAAAAAATATGGATTAATCAAATAGCAAAAAGAGTTTAGGAAAAAATATTAAAAACATTTATGGGAAAGGTAAGGACCTTTTAAAGGACCCAAACAAACATCACAACAACAATTAATAACAGGGGGGAGGTGGAAAGAATGACAAAAAGTAAGATTTTAAAGAGGGATAACAAAAAAAACACAAACAAAAACAAAAAAAATTTATGGGTCAACAACAATAAAAGAATGAAAAAAAACAGAAAAAAGAACAAAGAAACAATAGCAACAACAGACGGGGGGGGGGGGGGGTTAAGTATACAGATGAGTCAAAAACTTTTTTTAAATATTTAATAAAAAGAATGCCAAAATAACAACAAAACAAAGCAATATGTATATATATATATATATATATATAAAATAAAAATATAAATATATATATAATTTTTTTTAAATTAAAAACAAAAAAAAAAAGTTTCAATAATAGCTAATTCAATTAAAAAATTAAAAATCAAGAAAACTTTTGGTAAAATAAAAAACCATAACATAAAAATTTTAATAATAAAATAATAATAAAAATAATAAACAAAAAAAATTTAAAAAAAAATTTAATTTTAGAACAAACAAAAAAAAAAAACAATAATTTTTAATAATAATAATAATCATAACATAATATAATAAAATTACAAAAATAAAAAAAAATTACTGATGTCACCAAAAACAAAAAATTTTAAAGGGAGTCACTGCAGAAAAAAAAAAAAAAAAAAAAAAAAAAAACAAGAACAAGAACAAAAAGGGACACAAAAAAAAAAAAAAACAAGGGAAAGTAAAATTTTGAACAATAAAACGAGATGGGACTCCAACAAATAAACTAAAAAACAAAACAAAAAAATGGGGGAACCCAACCCAAAAACAAAACAAAACAAAAAAAAAACACAAAAACACTCAAACAAAAACAAAAAAAAAAAAAAAAACCCAGCTAAATAGCAAGACTCAAAATAAAATAATAATAAAAAAATTAAATAGAAAAGCAAGACCAAAAAAACAAAAAAAAAAAAGAAAAACCCAACAACACAAAAACAACTTTTCGCATGCAAGACCTTGAAAAAAAAAAAAACTTCCCTGAGTCATCGTCTTTTATCTGCGCATTTTCATTTTGGGTTTTTTTGCTTGTTAATAATAGCTTTAAACTAATTTAATTAACACTCGTTTTCATCATTTCCTTTAGAGGGGAAATTTTGGGGAAAAAAAAACAAATTTTTCATGGTGGTGGTGGAGGGAAAAAGGGGGGGAAAGAGAAGAAAAAAGAAAGAAAGGAGAAAAAAAAAAGAAAGGGAAAAAGAAAGAAAGAGGGGAAAAAGGGAAAAAGAAAAAGAAAGAAAAGGAAAGAAAAAGAAAGAAAAGGAAAAAAAAAATGAAAAAAGAAAAAAACGGGGGGAAGGGGAAAGGGGAGGGGAAATAGAAAGGGGAAGAGGAGAAAAAAGAAGCAATACGGAAAAAAAGGATAAAATAGGAGAGGGGAAAAAATGCGAAAAAAAAGATGGGCCAAAAAAGCAAGGGCGGCCAGGGGAAGGGGGGGGGGGGGATTTTGTGAAAAAATTTTCATTTGCTCTTTTGGGCCCTTTGTGTGCGGTTTGGTTTTTGTGTGTGAGTGCGTGCGTTTGTGTGTGAGTGCGTGCGTTTGTGTGCATGTGCATGTACGGGTTTTGGGCCCACAAGCTTATACCCGTCGCTCGTTTTTTATGTCCCTGTTTCGTATGTGTATGTGTATGGTATGGTGTGGTGTGTGGTGTTGTGTGTGGTGTGTGTGTTTGTGTGTTTGTGGGTTTGTGTGTGTGTGGTGTGTGTTTTTGTGGTGTGTGTGTGTGTGGTTTGTGTGTGTGGTGTTTTGTGTTGTGTTTTTGCGCGCGTGTGGATGGCGTGGTCCCTATATCTGCATGTGCATATGCATGTGCGTGTGCGTATATGCATACGTGTGCTTTTGCGTGTATGTGACGTGGGCCCCCTGCGTGTAGTGTAAGTACGGGTTTCGTGTATGTGTAAGTGGTGTGCGTGTATGCGAGGTGGTGGTTTTAAGTGCGGGCGTAGCCTAAGGGGGGTTTAAGGGGGGCGATGGGGCTGGGCGCCGCCCCCGCCCCGAGCGCCGTCACGCCCCCCCGCCGGAGCCCCACGCAGCAAGGGTCGGGCGGGCCGGGGCCCAAGGGGGGCGGGAGGGAGGGGAAGGGGGGGGGGGGGAGGGAGGAGGGAAAGGGGGGAGGAGGGGGGGGGAGGGGGGAGGGAAAATGTTGGGGGGGGGGGGGGAGACTAAGGGAGGGGGAGAGGAAGGAAGGGGGGGAGGGAGGGGGGGAGGGGGGGAGAGAGAGGTGGGTGGGTGGGGGGATGGGGAAGGAGGGGGGGGAGGGAGAGATTTAAATGGGGGGAGAGAGAGAGAGGGGAAAAGAGAGGAAGGGGAGAGAGGAGAGAGAGAGAGAGAGAGAGAGAGAGAGGGGGAGAGAGAGGGAAAAAAGAAGAGGAGAGAGAGAGGAGGGGAGAGAGAGGAGAAGAGAGAGAAGAGAAGGGGGAGAGAGAGAGGAAAAAAGGAGAAGAAAAGAAAGAGAGGGGGGGAAAAGAGAGAGGAGAGAGAGAGAGAGAGAGAGAAAAAAGGGGGAGAGAGAGAGAGAGAGGAGGAGGGGGGGAGAGGGGAGGAGAGAGAAGAGAGGAGAGGAGAGCAGAAGAGAGAGAAAAGAGGAGAGGGGAGGAGGAGGGGAAAAAAGAGAGAGAGGAAAAAAAGAGAGAGAGAGAGAGAGGAGAGAGGGGAGGGAGGGGGAGAGGGGAGAGAAAGAGGGGGGGGGAGGGAGAGAGGAGGAGAGGGGAGGGGAGAGAAAGGGGGAGGGAGAGAAAGAAGAGAGGAGAGAAAGGGGAGAGAAGAGAAAAGGGGAGAGAGAGAGAAGAGAGAGAGAGGGGAAAGAAGAGAGAGAGAGAGAGAGAAAGGAAAGGAGCAAAAGTGAGGAGAGAGAGAGAGAGAGGGGGATTCGGGGGGGAGGGGGGGGGGAGAGAAAAAAGAGAGAGAGAGAGGAAGAGAGAGAGGAAAAGGGAGAGAGGAGAGAAAAAAAGAGAGAAGAAAGAGAGAGAGGAGAGAGAGAGAGAGAAGAGAGAGAGAGAGGAGAAAGAGAGAGAGAGAGAGAGAGGAGAGAGAGAGGGAGAGAGAAGAGAAGAAAAAGAGAGAGAGAGAGAGAGAAGGAAAAAGAAAAAAAAAAAAAAAAAAAGAGAGAGAGAGGGGGAGAGAGGGGGAGAGGGGGGGGGGGAGGGAAGGAGAGGAGGGAAGAGAAGAGGGGAGAGAGAGGAAGAGAGAGAGAGGGGAAAGAGGAGAGAGAGAGAGAGGAGAGAGGAAGAGAGAGAGAGAGAGGAGGAGAGAGAGAGGGGAGAGAGAGGGAGAGAGAGAGAGAGAGAGGAGGGGGGAGAGAGAGAGAGAGAGGGGGGAGAGAGAGAGAGAAGAGAGAGAGGAGAGAGAGAGAGAGAGGGGAGGAGAGGGAGAGAGAGAGAGAGAGAGAGAGAGGAGAGAGAGAGAGAGAGGAGAGAGAGAGAGGGGAGAGAGAAAAAGAGAGAGAGAGAGGGAGAGAGAGAGATGTGGGGGTGGCAAGAAGGTAAGAGGAAATGTGAGTCGGTGAGAGGAGAGGAAAATTATATATATATATATATATATATATATTTTATAATATATATATATATATAATTATATATATATATATATATAATATATATATTTACATATATACATATAAATATTAATTTACATAAACACACACACAGGAGGAGGAGGAGGAGGAGGAGGAGGAGGAGGAGGAGGAGGAGGAGGAGGAGGAGAAGGAGAGGGAGAGGGAGAGGGAGAGGGAGAGGGAGAAGGAGAAGGAGAAGGAGAAGGAGAAGGAGGAGAAGAAGGAGAAGAAGAAGGAGAAGAAGAAGGAGAAGAAGAAGAAGAAGAAGAAGGAAGGAAGGAAGGAGGAAGGAGGAAGGAAGAAGGAAGAAGGAAGAAGGAAGAAGGAAGAAGAAAGAAGAAAGAAAGAAAGAAAGGAAGAAAGAGAGAAAGAAAACAAGAAAAAAAGTCAGGGGAAAAAAGTCGACTTCCTGCGCCTCCGCGATGCAAAAACAAAGGCGCTGCCAGATGTACGACGCGAAACAACACCGCCCGTTTTCCGTGTGTTTGCTATCGCTGCCCAACCAAGCTACGATAAAGAAGAAAAGTTTGTTTCGACATGTCGCGGGAAAGAGACGGGAGAGGGAGGGAGAGGGGGGAGAGGAAGGGAGAGGGGGAGAGGAAGGGAGAGGGGGAGAGGAAGGGAGAGGGAAAGGAGGGAGAGGGAGGGAGAGGGGGGGAGAGGAAGGGAGAGGGTGGGAGAGGAAGGGAGAGGGAGGGAGGGGGCAGATGGAGGAAGGGGGAGACGGAGATGGAAAAGTTGGGGGAGAGGGAGAGGGAGGGGAAGGGCAGACGGAGGGAATACCGAGGGAGAGAGAGAGAGCAAGGGAGGGAAGGAAGAGGGAGAGGGAGGGGGGATAGGGTGTGGGAGTAGGGGAGGGGGGGAAAGTGAAGGGAAAGATTGGGGAGAGGGAGGGGAAGAAAAAAGGGAAGGGAAAGGTAGCAAAGAGGGAGGGGAAAAGGAGGAGGAAGGGAAAAGTAGCAAAGAGGGAGGGGAAAAGGGGGGGGGAAGGGAAAGGTAGAAAAGAGGGAGGGGAAAAGGAGGGGGAAGGGAAGGGAGAGGGAGAGAAAAGGGGGTTACGGTGAATATTAATTAAAGGCTTGTCGATTATCTTTCCACTTCCTCACGTATTAACTTAAACAAAAGAAAAAGAAATTCTAAGAAACAAAATCCAATCAAAAGTTTTTTTCTTCCCCCAAAGAAAAAAAATATATATCAATAATTTTTCCGAGTTCTTGGAAAATGTACAGACAGGCATGCGTGTACCTATCTATCTATCTATCTAATTATCTATCTAAACTACTAATCTATCATGATATCAGACGAAATTTAAAAATAAATGCTGCAAAAGAGGTAGTAACAATAAAAGGGGTCAAAATTTACTTTGAGTGTCCTAATGACAAAAAGAAAAGTATCTTTCATTACCCGTTTTATTAAAGTTATTGATGAAAATTATTGCGACGAAACCCTTTTCTCTTTCCCGCACCCGCCCCAGCTCTCTCCTCTCTCTCTCAATGTCTCTCTTTTTTTCTTTCTTTCTTTCCTTTTTTCTTTTTCCCTTTTTTCTTCTTTCTTCCTTTCTTCCCCTTTCCTTCTTCTCTCTCTCTTTTTCTTCCCCTTTTCTCTTTTCTTCTTTTCTTCCTCTCTCTTCTTCTCCTCTTCCTCTCTCTTTCTTTTCTCCTCCCC
>NC_051420.1:8253002-8265502 GCF_015228065.2 Penaeus monodon
AAAATTTGGTCCAAGCAAAGCATCACCAAAACGCAACGCAAAACCAAGCCCCACCCCCTCCAACCCCCAGTAATCAAAGCTACAATTGGGTCCATTAGCAAAGCCTCTCTCTCTACCAGTGACGCAAACGGCGTAGGAACAGACCCAGCTAACATTGTTAATGAAACCAAATGATTCCATAATAGATGAATATATAATGCGCGTGTGTGTGTGTGTGTGTGTGTGTGTGTGTGTGTGTGTGTGTGTGTGTGTGTGTGTGTGTGTGTGTGTGTGTGTGTGTGTGTGTGTGTGTGTGTGTGTTTGTTCAACAGACATTCATTCCACTGCAGGATCTAGGCCTCATCCAATTTATTATTGAGAGGTCATTTGGCAGTACCACCCTTGCCTGATTGGATGCCCTTCCTAATCAACCACGGTTCAGCGCGCTACCACTTATGCCACGGCGGCGACTTCCCATATGCCACCTACGTTTGATTTTCTCAAGGTATATATATATATATATATATATATATATATATATATATATATATATATATATATATATATATATATCTCTACTCTTTTAAAGCAACTACTACTACCGACACCCCACTTCAAAAAGTTTAATAATAATTATACTACTACTACTACTACTACTACTACTACTAATAATAATAATAATAATAATAATAATAATAATAATTAAATTCACGACCCACTCGCATTCCTTTAAAAACATTTGCCACCTTACGCACCAAACGGTTTAAAAATTCGAACCAATAGATCCATAGAAAGGAAAAAATGACGAAGCAATAGCTTTTGAACATTCGAGAACAGTCCTGTCATCACCAATTCGAAAACGGACCATATAAATCATAATTCGAGAACAGATTCTGCCATTACTAATTCGAAAACAGACCCCGCCATTAATAATTCGAGAACGGACCGTGTTCCATCATAATTCGAGAACCGACCGACCACATTTCATCACAAAATATGAAACCGATGCCCGTATTTCACCCTATTTCATTCTACTCTGCTTATCCATAAAAAAGATATAAAAGCGATATCGAAAATCCTACAAGAATGATGAAAACGAAGACCCGCTGTACAAATATCCATCCTCATTAAAAAGGGCTCTGGCGCTACACTGAATAGGGAGATATGGTACTTGATAGACAGGGAGGTCTGGCATTACATAAATAAGGGAGATATGGCCTACATAGAATAGGGAGATGTGGCACTACACAGAATTGGGAGATATGGCACTTGGATAGACTACAAAGATCTGGCACTAGATAGATTAGGGAGATATGGCAGTACTTAGAATAGGGAGATCTGACACTACATAGAATAAGATCTGGCACTAGATAAATTAGGGACATCTGGCACCAGACAGATTAGGTCTACGCATCCAATCTCGATAAGATCAGACGAAGGTAACTGATTGGGGTCGCTTGCTACGTAATGACTGCTACGTAGGCTCTCTGTGCTCTTCCTCACGTCCGTGGTTGGGGTGGGGGAGGGGGGGGGTTGGGGGAAGGGAGAGGAGAGCGGTGGGGGAAGGGGAGAGCGGTGGGGGTTGGGGAGAGGGGTGGGAGCTGGGGAGAGGGGAGAGGGGTGGGGTGGGGTTGGCCTGCTTTGGGGTGGAGCTGAGGGGAGTGGGGTGGGGGTTTGGGGAGAGTGGGGGTTGGGGGTGAGAGGAGGGGGGTTGGGGGTGAGGGGAGAGGGGGTTGGGGATGAGGGGAGAGGGGGTTGGGGGTGAGGGGAGAGGGGGGTTGAGTGTTAGGGGTGTGGGGTTAGCCTGCTAAAGGAGGCGTGTTTGTTTATACTTTGGACAAGTTCTCTTTTCTTTCGCTTCCTCTCTTCCTTCCTTTTTTTTCTCTCTCGTATTTTTCTTTTGATGGGTGGGTGGGTACATTTTCTTTCCAATCTACAGTTGTTTCTCTCATTTTTTTTCTCTCTCTACCTTTTTTCTCTATCTCGTCTTCCACTTCCCTTCCCCCCCCTCTCTCTTTCCCTTCTTCTCCCTCCCCCATTCCCTTTTCTTTCCTCTTATCTCTCTCCCTTCCACGTCTCCTTCTACCTCTCCTATTCCCTTTCCCTCTCCCTTCCCATTTCTCTCTCTCCCCCTTTCCCTCTCCCTCTCCCCTCCCCATTTCTCTCTCTCTCCCTTTCCCTTTCCCTTTCCCTCTTCCTATCCCTCCTCCTTTCCCTCTCCCTATCTCTCCCTCCCTCTCGAACCTCCTAACCCTATCTCCCTCCTCCTCTCCTCCATCTTTTTTATCCCTCACAACCCCGCGCCGACCAACCGAAAAAACAGCACATAAACCCTAAGCATGGTTCATTTTTGAGCTCTGGCCAGTCGCGCAGGCCAAGTCCATGCCCTGACCTACCCCAACATGTTTCCTGGGCACAAAAAGGTGCGTAAACCTCACACGGATCCTTCTGTGCTGCCCTGTGCACTTTTAGACGGGCGCACAGGCTTGGGCGAAGGCGCACCAGTGGGTATGTGTGTTGTTAAGTTGGGTATAAATACATATATGCACAGATACACAAACACACACACACACACTCACACACACGTATATATTTGTGTGTAAGCCTATGTATGTATGGATATGTATATAATATATATGTAATATATAATATATATATTATATATACAATATACATAATATATATAAACATATCATATACAAACATATGTAAATAATATATACATAACATATAATATATATATATATATATATATATATATATATATATATATATATATATATATATATATACACATATAATATGTGTTATGTTATGTATATGTATATGTAGTATATATATATATATATATAATATTATATTAATATATATATATATAATATATATATATATATATTATATTATATATAATATTATGTATACACACACACACACAACACACCACACACACACACACCACACCACACACACACACACACACACACAACACACACACACACACATACACATACACATACACATACAACACACACACACACATATATATATACAAGACACATATACAATACACTTTTATAATACAGATATACACTATACACATACATAAATAAGTATAAAATCATATAATACATACATAATATATATAATATATCTATTATATATATATATGTGTATTATATTATATATATATATATATATAGTATATATTATATATATTATGTTGTTATGTTTTATACTTATATATTATTATATATATGTATTATAAATTATATATGTTTATATAATATGTATTGTATATGTGATGTTTATGGTTGGTTGTATATGTTTGTATATGATATGTTTATATATATTATGTATATTGTATATATAATATATATATTATATATTATATATATATTATATACATATCCATACATACATATATATATATATATATATATATATATATATATTATATATTTTTTTTTTATTTTTTTTTTTTTTTTTTTTATATATATAATATGTACATATACAATATAAATTATAATCAGATATACAATATACATAAATATATATATATATATGCCTGATATATCTACATGTAATGTATATAATATATACATATAGAAAAATACATACATACATGTATGTATATAATTCACCATATGAAAATGTATAGGATAGTTATATATATTAGTATATTGTATATTATATATATATTATATATTATATATATATTATATACATATCCATACATACATATATATATATATTTTTTTATTATATATATGTACATATACAATATACATTTATAATACAGATATACAATATACACAGACATATGTATATGTATATGCCTGCAATGTAGTCTACATGTACATGTACATAATCATATACATATAGACAAAATACACATACACATACATGTACCTGACTAGGACTAGGAATTCAGCCACTCCAGGTATGAACCAACAGAAGGAAGGTGAATTTAGGAGGAGGAGGGAGAAGGAGGAGGATGGGGGAGAGGAAGAGGAAGGAGGAGGAGGAGGAGGAGGAGGAGAAGAGAGAGGAAAGGGGAGGAAGAAGGGGAAAGGGGGGGAGGAAAGGGAGGGAGGAGAAGGGAAGAGAGGAGGGGGAGGAAGGGGAAGGAGAGGAGAGAGAGGAAGAGGAGAGAGGAGAGGAGGGAGAGAGAGGGAGAGAGAGAGAGAGAGAGGAGAGAGAGGAGAGGGAGAGAGAGAGAGAGAGAGAGAGAGAGAAAGAGAGACCGACAGAGAGAGAGAGAGAGAGAGAGAGAGAGAGAGAGAGAGAGAGGAGAGAGACAGACAGAGAGAGAGAGAGAACGAAAGAAAAAATAGAATGATCACAACAATGGCTCTCGAAACACACATATAGGCCTAGACTGAATACTTCTACCATTTATTACTTTGCTATTTTGGCAATATAGGCCTATCGCCTATGACCTTGGACAAGCATTTCCCTATAAATCACCACAGGTATTCCACAAACGACATTTGTAATAACGATGATAATAATTAACAAATAAATAAAGAAATAAAAAAAAACGTTTCTTACCTGCTCATTGCTGTCTGAATTGACAATCATCTGGCAGATCTGACGTTCTCTTTTCTCTGTTTTATCGTACGAATTGTGAGTGTACAATCTCACTCATTCGTTTTTTCTTTATTGTGGGAAGGGAAGGTGCAAGCAGCGAAGGCAACCATGCACACAAACAAACGCCTTCACCTACAACCATTCACAAATCGAGGTGTTCTTACGAGTTTCATTTACAAATCGAGGTGTTCTTGCGAGTTTTTCATCACCGGGGAACAGATGCTTTTGTTTACTTGCTTTGTTTACGTTTTTGCGATGCGTGGGTAGTGGGTGTCTCTGCCCCATGTATTCTGATGAGTGCGGAAATATGGGTAGATTTTTATTTATTTATCTTTTTTTATTATGTATGGGGGTTTGGTTCACTTTTGATTTTGATTCTGGATTGGTCGAGATAATGTTGGCTATATACGTATCGCTAGTTTCGTGTACTCATCCCTTCCTCTTCCTTAATTTTGCTATGTTTACAATGATCGAATTACCACATCCACGTGATCACATATAAACAATGTTGTTTTTTTCTTGTTTTCCTCTGTTCCTTTTACCATACACTGTACAAGTGCACTCCAAAGGAGCACGCTACTGTGCTTTCGTTAACCTCTCTCTGTACACACGTCGGAGGCCACACGAACACACCCCCAAAAAATATATAATGAAAGGAATGACCTCCACACGGGGGTTAACTTCACGAACTTCCAGGGGGGAGAGGGAAAAAAGGGACACGAATACCTTACGTGCGTGGTTGTGTTGTAACTTCACGAACTTCTAAAGAGACCGAGCAGAAAACTCGCACACACGAAACGACCTCCCTCCGTGGGTGGGTAAACTCCAGCGAACTTCCAAGAGGCCGCGAAGAACCAAAACAGAAAAAACAAAAAAAAAAGTACGAATGACCTTCCTCCGTGGGTAGGTAACTTCAGCGACCACAGCCACTCCAGCGCCTGGCCACTTTAAACACCCGATTCCTAGTGGACGTGTTATAGATGGCCCCGTGGATGTGCCATGGACCCGCCGCGGGGGACACGGAGGAGGCTGCGGGCACGGAGGTGGGGCGGGCACGTCGAACCCTACCGCAACAACTGCACGATATAACGAAAGGGTGTAATGGGAAAGACGGGGGGGGGGGAGTGGAGAGAAGAGAAGAGTGTGAGAAAAAAAAATCGGTCACTGAGCGCCAACAAGAGTGTGCTCTCTCTCCACGCTGTCTCAAAGTGTACTGACTTGTGATTGGGTAAGAGGATGTGGTGGCCTGCTGTTCACGGTGGAGCAGCCAGACGTACGACTCAACCCCCTCGCGTTTGTTCACTTTCTGTTCAACTCGAGCGTCCGTACGGGCCAACGCGTGACACGCAGCAGAGTGGGGTGATAGCGTGTTCGTCCTTCTCTCTCACATAACACACTCGCGGTGGCTTTGCCTCGCTATCGCAATGAGATTAATAAGCGCTAATCGGCAACGTTAGTGAAAGGCCCTCCCTCCTCCCATCCCCTCCCCTCCTCCCTCCGGACTCCCAACCTTCATATCTTACGTTCGTTAGGAAGTGAGGTAGATAAGGGATGTGCTTATCCAGAATTCCCCGCCTCCTGTTGTTTCCCGTGAAGATAAGAATTTCCGCCATGTTTAAAGGTACGGAGGAAGGAAAAGCCACGCGCGTTTTAAACGTAGGTTATCGTACATTAATCCGGTCTCTAGTTTCCTTGTATACGCTCCACCACCATCAGCGACCTCGGGGCCAGGAACTTTGTAATGAAATATACAAATATCATAGAGCGAACTGCATTCTGTTTACAATTAATCATAGTCAGAGAGCGTGCTTGCCTGCTTGCCCGTGAGCGCGCATTTGCTTACTCTCATATCTCGCATCATCCTCGTCTCAATTTTCCCCCCCTTATCTTTATTTTTCTTATCTTGGGTGTCTTGCTATCCCTAGATTCATCGCCGTTTGTGTTTATTCACCGTTCTTATATTCATTCATGCATCCTGATTGGTGTCCATAAGGAGTATATATATGCTTAGGGAAATGACTGCTTGAATAAGTTTGCTATTTAATATTCAGCGCACCATTTCCTACCTCGATGCTGGCTTATTTTATAACAGAATATACCACTATTATTGTTATCGGTGTTGCGAATTTTATCGTCATAGGCAATAGTCCATGATACTTCTTACAGTGATGTATAGCTGGTGTTTACAATAATAAGAATACTGATTATAACTCATAAATTTCAAATAGTGTATATTTTTAAACGGTTTATGTAAAATGATGAAGCTGAAGATCATTAGAGTTTTAGTAATAGTAAATATATTTTAACATATATAATAATGATAACGATTAATGATTATATTGTAATGATAACGACGATAATATTAATGATCATGAGCGTTTTCAACATAGTAAAAAAAATAACGGTATATTATTATTATCATTCTCATTATAATCATCAATATTAACGCCTTTATCACGACTATCACCGGTATCATGATCATCATCATCGTTATAGTTAAGATTATTGTTGTTAGTAACAAATTTATTATAACCACTTATTATTGTAAATATTGGCTTTCGAATTACTGCTATTTGTATCATTATCATCGTTTCTAGGTGCTACTATTATAATCGTTATCAGATTATTATGATTATCCGTATTATTATTGTTGTTGTTATTATAATTTTTATCATTATCATTATAATCATAATTATTATCATTATTATAATCACCATCATCATCATCTCATCACCATAACCATCATCATCACCACCACCATAACCATCATCACCATCATTACCATAACCATCATCATTATCATCATCACCGTAACCATCATCACCATCCTCATCATCATCGTTCTCTCCCCCCCTCCCCATCATGATCATCAATCACCACCATCATATCATCACCATATACCATCATCACCATCATTATCATCATTTTTGTTATTTCTATCATTCTTCTGAAGATTGTAATGAAGTTAGTTATTAGTAATAACGATGGCCGGGGTAATGGTAATGATAGCGACACGTATCATGATAATGCTGATGATGAGGATGGTGCAACGATGCTGATAAGAGAGGGAGATAAGGATCTTGTCTCTCTTTTTATTTGTTTGTTTTTTCCCTTATCCTATTTCCGCCTCGTTTATACGCACTTCCGGTTTGGATAATTTACACATGCATGCATGCATACATACATCCATAAATACACACACATACATACACTTACCTGCATACGTACATGCATACTTACACACAATATAGATAGATGGATAGATATAGCTATATGAATATATATATATATATATATAATATAATATATACATACATAATAAAAACATATATATATATAATATATTATATATATATATAATATATATAATATATATATATATATATACATAATAATACATAATAAGTATATATATATATATATATATATATATATATATATATATATATATATATATATATTTATATTTGTGTGTGTGTGTGTGTGACGGGTGTGGGTGGGTGGGGGGGGGGGGGGTGGAGGCGTGTCGTGCGTGTGTGCAATATGTGTGTGTGTATGTATGCATACATATAGCATCCCAATGTATCTCGTTCTTTATATCAATATTTTGCAGCTTCTAAACCACACGTAATCACGAACCCAAACCCAAATCCTTCGCAAAGAATAATAAAATAAAATAAAAACTACGAAATAAATAAACAATGCATAAATATATATAATAAAAAAGAAGAAGAAAAAAATAAAAACTTTTTCCACACACTTTTAATAACAACTCGCGCTGGCAATCTCAACAAGTCACAAAATGCGGAGAGACATCGTGCATTGCAACGTCTCTGGGATGCAAGGTTGCAGAAAGGACGTGTGAAAACTCGGCAAGTGTGCTCGTGTGTCCTTTACCTGTGTTTACATCGCTTACATCACCAAACACGGTCGCCCGCCGCTGCTTCCTGGTCACCTGCGGGTCCACTTCGGGTCTGGGTTTCGGGTCTGTTTCTGGGATTGGGGAGTCCGGTGTGGGCATGGGGTGGGGGGGGATGGGGGGTAAGAGTGAGGGAGAGATGGGAGAGAAGGGAGGGAGAGTAATGAGAGGTAGGTGGAGGAGGAAGGGGTGAGGGGGTAAGGGGAGGGAGAAGGGCATGAAGTGGGGGAGAAGGGAACGAGAGGTGGAGAAAGGTGTGGGGAGTTTGGGATGGTTATGGGGGAGGAAGGGGTGAGGGTGGAGAAGGGGGGGAAAGGAGAGATAGGGTGAAGAAGAGAGTGGAGAGGAAGGAAAAAGGAAATGGAGAAAGAGAGGAAAAAATGAGGGTATGAAGAAAGGGATGGAGAAAGAGGAGGAGAGGGAGAGGACAGGTGGAGAAGGAGGAGACGGAGAGAAATGGGGGAGGGAAAAGTAAAAAGAAGTTAGAGATGAATGATAGGTAAGATAATGAAGTAGGAAAGGGAGGAAAGCAGAAGAAGCAAGAAGAAAGGGAAGGAGAAAGAAGCAGGAAGAAAGGGAGGGAGAAGAAACAGGAAGAAAGGAAGGGAGAAGGAGGAGCAGGAAGAAAGGGAGGGAGAAGAAACAGGAAGAAAGGAAGGGAGAAGGAGGAGCAGGAAGAAAGGGAGGAAGGAGAGAGGGAAAAGGAGAGGAAGTTGTAGAACAAGCGAAAGAGAAAAAAAAGAGAGAGACAGGCGAAAAAACAGAGAATATAAGAAAGAAAGAGAAAAGTGTGAACAAAGGAATGGCACAGGCGAATGAAACGAGATGGAGAGGAGAAGAGGAAGTTATTTCGACAAGAAACAAAACAAAAACAGTCCTTGTTTTTGCTCGAGCAATCTGATTGGCCTCCTTGCAATTATACGCATTATCATTTTTCTTTTTTACATTTTTATTTTTATTCATAGATTTATTTTTCTATTGAAGTGAAGATACACTTGAGATGTTGGAAATGGTCGAGTGAATCCAGTATTTTCGAATTCCACCGTTATATTTCAAATAATTATTCATCCCCAAATTCTTGATTATCAAGGAAATATCGACCGAAATTTATTTCATCCAATATTTGTCAAGTGTTCATTATCAATTTATTATTATCACCAATCTATTAGTTATCAGTAATTCATCATCACAAATCTATCAATTATCAATTAATTATCATCACAAAACCTATCAGTTATCGGTTAGTAATCACCACAGACCTGTTATTTATCAGTTAATCATTATCCCCATCCTATCAGTTATCAGCTAATTATCATCACAAACTTGTCAGTTATCAGTTAACCATTCATCACTAAACAATTATTTATCAGTTAATCATCATCACCAACAACCTCAACAATAAAACACTATACAAACATTATCGATATCAAAATGCTCGTACAGAAAAATCGGTTGTTTTTAAAAATTGTCGTCTGGTTTCTGCATCAAACTAGATCGCCTTTATCCATCGATTCAAAAGGAATAAATGTGTTTCTCCGTTTTTATCTCTTGTTTCAGAAAGAAAAAGAAATTCAGAAGAGAGAAAGGAAACGAAAATTTATAATGTTCATAATGTTCATAGTTTATAGGCCTGCCATGAAGTTTTCTAAATAGGTGAGGTCATATTAAGTTATGTAAGATCATAGGCGAATCATATATATTTAACATATTTACTATTACTTATATTACTCTTTTGGTTTTGTATTTGAGCATCCACTTTTTTCTAATTTTTACTATTTCTATCACTCATAACCTCATAATTGATTTATACTCGTATCCTATTGTTAATTTACATACTGTATTTTTACTCACATAAAATACAATTGGTAATCCATATGATACAACTATATCTATTATAATATGTATATTTCAGTAATATAATTATCATATATAATATATATAATATATATATATACATATATATATATATATATATATATATATATATATATCATAATACTGACAGTAATTTACATAACACTTACTAATCTGTACAGTACTATCGGTAACTTATATAATACTATTGGTCTATTAATGACAGAAGCGCCAGTGTAATCTTGACCTTGGGTTCTGGAATATTCCCCGTGACCTTACAGCAAAACGCCCACCTTCTGGCAACACCACGAACAAGGTCAGTTTAGAAATTTGACCTTAGTTATATTTCAGCATTTAGTGGTATGGAAGAAGAAGGAGATGATAAAGTAGAAAAGGAGGAGGAGGAAAAAGGAGGGGGGAAGGAGAAGAGGAAGATGAAGAGGAGGGAGGGAGGGAAGGAAGGAAGGAAGGAAGGAAAGGAGGGAGGAAGGAAGGAAGGAAGGAAGGAAAGAAAGAAGGAAGGAAAGAAGAGAAGGAGGAGCATGCACAGGAGGAAGAGGAAGCGAAAGAACCAAGAAGAAAAAGAAAAAGAAGACAAATAAGCAACGACATAATAATAATAATAAAAATAAAATAATAACAACATAAGAAGAAAAAGAAAGAAAATAAAGACCTCCACTTATAACTGACTCAAGTAACCCAATCCTCCATAACATCCACAGTAGCTTAGATATTTTCATCACACAGTTTTTCTTTTTTTTCTTATTTTTTTCTTTGGGGGGAGGAGGGTGCTACATCATAGTTATTCAGCAAGTCTGTTATTTGCGTTCATCCATCAACATAGCTCTACCCTCCCCATCCCCCAAAAGAGAGAGAGAGAGAGAGAAATAAAAGGATACAGATGGAATAACATCCATAACATCAGCATAAACAGGTAACAATAAGGTTGGTTGCTGAGATTCTGGTCGCGACAAGTGCATGTAAATGTCTGAAAGGGATAATATACAGGAAGTGTCAGAAGGAGGTGGGGGGGGGGTGTATTAGTAAAGAGGAAGTGGAGGTGGAAGGAATGATGAGGTGGAGGTGAAAATGTAATAAAAAAGGAAGTGGAAGGAATAACGAAGTAGAGGTGAAAATGTAATAAAAGGGAAGTGGAAGGAATGACGAAGTGGAGGCGAAAATGTAGTAAAAAAGGAGGAGGTGGAAGGCATGATGAGATGGAGATGAAAATGTAATAAAAGAAGCAAGAGATGGGTGGAATGAGCTCAGGTGGAGGTGGAAATGTATCCAAAAAAGAAGTGGAAGGAATGAAAAGGAGGTGGAAGGGATGGGCTCAGGTGGAGGCGGAGGGAAACGAGCATAGGTGGAGGCGGAAAGAATTAGGGAACCACAGACAAGCCCACGTGGAAGCGGAAGACCAGAAGGAAAGAGTTTCGGTGGAGGTGGAAGCGAGGGAGCACCTGGAGAAGTGCTTTTAGACGAAGAAGAAGAGAGAGAGAAAAAAAAAAAAAATGAAACAAAACAAAACAGAACAGATAGGCCTATGTGGAGGAAAGTGGGCAAAGACAGGTCTATGTGGTGTTGACAGGTGGAAGTGGAAGTGGAAGAAGGGAGAGGAAAGGACCGCGGAAGAGCCACAGGATACACGTAGAACCCCCTCAAGGAATAGGTATTCTGACCACGAAGGAAGTCTCGCCCACGTCGGGTCCTGTGGCTGACGAGGGAAGCTGGAAAGGATGATAAGAAACGGGAGAGGGAGAGGGAAATGATAGCGAAACGGCCCCATGTTGTATTTAGTATTTTTATTGTTATATTTTTTTTACTGATTCTCTCTTTCACTATTTCTCTGTCTATGTCTCTGTCTCTCTGTCTCTCTCTGTCTGTCTCTCTCTCTCTCTCTCTCTCTCTCTCTCTCTCTCTATATATATATATATATATATATATATATATATATATATATATTATCTTTCTCTCCTTCTCTCCCTCCCTCCCTCTTCTTCCCTCTCTCCTTCCCTCCCACTCTTCTTCCTTCCCTCCCTCTCACCCTCCTCCCCCTCTCTCCTCCCTCCCTCCCTCCCTACTTCCTTCCCTCTCTCCCTCCTCCATTCCTTCCCTCTCTCCCTCCTTCCCTCTCCTCTCTCCCTCCTTCCCTCCCTCT
>NC_051420.1:8268002-8270502 GCF_015228065.2 Penaeus monodon
AGAACACACACACACACACACACACACACACACACACACACACACACACACACACACACACACACACACACACACACACACACACACACACACACACACACACACGCACGCACACGCGCGCGTATTTGTATCAATATATCAAACTTTAGTGGTAATATTTATACTGATGATCTAAGATAGTGATGTTAGTTCTTATAATAGTAATGATGATCATAATGATGGTGTTGGTGATAATAACAACAATGACCACAACAATTAATCATAGTGATGGGAACCGTGAGAACAATGCAACTACAACTACAACGATTATTACTATTGTTATAAATAATATCATGAGCTTTGAGGATAAGGAATAATGACATATGATAATAGTTAGTTTTTCTAAAAATGAAATAAACTGCCTCGAAATGATAATGCTTAAAAGCCTGCTATAAAACAGCTCGTTTCCAAAGATAGATAACAGTTTGTAGTACTTTTTCCTGTTCTCCTAGTTCTGCAATGCTAGTTCAGTATTTCTGTAATGTTACATCAGTTTCATTTCTATCATGCCAATTTAATATCAATTTTATAATGCCAGTTTAACTATTCGAATGATTTATAATGCTATTTCAACATTCACGTCATATTGCTAGTTGCAATATTGAGATCTGTTATGCGAATTCGGTATCATTTCTGCATTAACAGTTTAATAAGATTTATTAATACTAGTCCAGTATTAGTTCCATATCACTAGCAATGGCAATACTGGTTCAATTGGAGTTTTACCTTTGACAGCGTTGCAAATCGGGCGCTGACGTAATCTTCCTAAATCTTGTCTGTTGCTTTTATGATGAAGCTCTAAATTCTGTTCTTTGTTACTTATGACTGAATAAAATCTTTGGAATATGATATAATAGGAGCAGGAGAAACCTTTTAATGTGGAATGATAGAGGAATGCAATGTAGATACACATAAAACATACACGCAAGTACGCATATACACACATACAAAACAAATGCAAGCGTGCACATACCCACACATACATATACGTACATACACGTATAAATACACACACCTATACATAGACATACATACATACATATACGAGTACACACCAGTGCATAGAGATATACACACACATATACACACGCCCATTTGAAATTCTCGTTAAACAAACAAACAAATAAAAAGTTCGCATAGTCACAGGAACCTGTTGTTGACGTAGGTGTGACGTCATCAAAGCATTCCTTTGGCGATATCTGATTTTTCTTTTAAAATTTAAACTGGCGATGAACTACATATGCTTCTTCTTCTTCTTCTTCTTCTTCTTCTTCTTCTCTCTCTCTCCCTCTCTTTATCTCTTTCTCTTTTTCTGCCTGTTTAGATCTGTCTCCTCGGTCTCTCTGTTTCTCTGTCTGTCTGACCGTCAGTCAGTTCGCATGTCTGTTTGTCTGTCTGTCTGTCTGTCTGTCTGTCTGTCTGTCTGTCTGTCTGTCTGTCTGTCTGTCTGTATGTTTGTTTGTCTTTCTCTTCTCATCCGTCTCTCTCTCTCTCTCTCTCTCTCTCTCTCTCTCAACACAGTATACAAACAAATATACAAAGAATCTTAATAATAACCATAACAACAGCAATAACAATATACCAATAGGAAAAACGTTAATAAAATAACTGATTTAAAAAGATAACGAAGAATCATATGAACTTTGTCGATAATAAAAATAATTTACACAGCTGCTGTCACAAAAAAAAATCCCGTACAGAATTAGGAGAATTTGAGGACGAGTAAATGAGAAAGAGAGAGAGAGAGAGAGAGAGAGAGAGAGAGAGAGAGAGAGAGAGAGAGAGAGAGAGAGAGAGAGAGAGAGAGAAGAGAGAGAGAGAGAGAGAGAGAGAAAGAGAGAGAGAGAGTTAAAAATAAAAGGAGTGTGACAGGAAGAGAGAAACAGAGAGAGAAAAAAAAAAGACGTGAAAAGATTAAGAAGATGAGAAAGTGAGTGTGAGAGAAAGAGAGAGCGAATGTAAAAAAAAAAAAAATACTTGAGAGAGATAAAGAGGGACAGAATGAAAAATGATTAAGAGGAAGCGAAAGACGGAAAGGGAGAAAGTCAATGATAAAAGGAGTGTGAAAGATAAACTGCAAGAGACAGAGCGAATAAAGAGAGAAATGGAGAGGAGCAGAATGATATGTTTAAGTGAAAGGGAAAAAGAGAAACGGAGAAAAAAGGAGAAATAAAAATAAGAAAAAGATGGGGGCAAGGGAATAATAAGAAATAGAAAGAGAGAAAAAAAACGAAAAGGGAAGAACTAAAAAGAGAAAGAAACAAGGAGATAAATTGAGAAAGAGAAAGAGATTAATATAAAGAGAAAGAAAGAGAGAAACTGAGATAGAGAGGGAAAAGAGGAGAACCAAGAAGAGAAAGAGAGAAAAGAGAACGAAAAGGGAAAAGACCAGAAAGAGAAAGAAACAAAAAAAGGGAAAGAGAGAAAGAAAAGAACATAAATACAAAGAGAGAAAGAGAAT
>NC_051420.1:8289764-8297264 GCF_015228065.2 Penaeus monodon
CCCAGCCCCCTCCCCCCTCCCCCTTCGTCCCTCCCTCCCTCCACCTCTCCCTCCCTCCCTCCTCCCCTCTGGTCAAACACCACAATCCATCATTCTTCAGCGTGTCACCCTTAACCCTTTGACAATTGGCTGTCACGGCCAACTACCCGAGCACCAAATGGCAGAAGACGGGGACGACACACACGTGAAAACGAACAAGTGAAAACAGAGAGTGAAGAGAGAGGTGGATGCAGAAAGAGGAAGAGGAAGAGGGAGAGGGAGAGGGATAATGAGAGTGAGAGTGAGACAGACAGATAGATAGATAGATAGATAGATAGACAGATAGATAGCTAGAGAGAGAGAGATTCAGAGACAGAAGGCAATGAAAAGAAAGGGGGAGATGGAGAGAGAGATAGAGAAGGAGAGAAAGAAGAAGAAGGAGAGGGAGAGGGAGAGGGAAAGGAAGAGGGATAAGGAGAAGGTGTGCGAGAGGGTGAAAGAAAGGGTGAGAGAGAGGAAGAGGGAGAGGGAGAGGAGGATAACGGGAAGGAGAAGCAGAAGCAAAGGGAGGTGAAAAGAAGAAAGAATGAGAAGGAGAAAGAGAATAAGAGACAGAGAAAGGGAGACAGAAAAAAGACCAACATCAAAATAAAATATAAGAAAAACAAAGACACATAAAACACACACACAAACAAACGCAAACAAAAAGGAAACAAAACAAAACAACAAGAGAAACACCAATACCAAGAAACGAAACGCGAGACAGAGAGAAGAAAAGACAGAGGGAAAAGGGGAAAAGGAGAATAAGAAAGAGAAAGAGAACGAGTCTGCTATTCCGTTGAACCCAAGCATTAGCCTAGCGGGAGGAGAGGGGCGGGAAATTCGAAATAACTAAGCCAATTTCATCTTCATTTATATCATCTCAACACGACATTACGATCATTATCGACATTGTTAGTTTTGTATTCTTTCGTTTTTGTTGCGGGGCATGGAGAGTTGGATTTGTAAAATGTGTTTTCTCTCTCTCTCTCCGTCTATCTATCTTCTTCATCTTCTCTCTCTCTCTCTCTCTCTCTCTCTCTCTCTCTCTCTCTCTCTCTCTCTCTTTCTGTCTGTCTGATCATTATCGACATTGTTATTTCTGATTGCCTATATTTTTGTTGCGGCGTATCGCGAGTTGAATTTGTGAGTCTGGGATTTTTTTTTTCTCTCTCTCTCCGTTTGTATATCTTCATCTTCTCTCTCTCTCTCTCTCTCTCTCTCTCTCTCTCTCCCTCTCTCTCTCTCTCTCTCTCTCTCTCTCTCTCTCTCTCTCAGCTTTGCTCCATCAATGCTTATCTATCAATAAACCTATTTCTATTTTTTTTAAATTCTCCACAGTAATATCAAATGTAATAATACTGGTTATATGGAAAACAATGTATACACCACACTGACACTCAGTATCAGAATAAACAATAACAAACAGATTGCTAGTTTTACGTTAATATTAACTAAAACACTAACATCATCTTCATCGTAGTTAACCTAATCGGCCGCCATTAATCTGAGAAAATACCTTAAATTTTGAAAATATATTTTTTATTTCATTAATTAATTCTTATCATTTTTTTTTAGCATACCAATTACTAAAGAGACTTCAAACTAAGAAAAATACAAAACAAAACAACAACAAACAAACATATTCTACGCATATATATATATATATATATATATATATATATATATATATATATATATATATATGTATGTATGTTTTTTTTCTCTCGCTGAAACACAATGACCCAAGTGTACGGGAATCTTATTAACCCCGCGATCTCTTGCCCCAAATATTGATCTATCTTTAGCTTATGTGTGTCAGATAAAAAAAAAAATGTTATAACAGGCGATGTGTTTCATACATCTGTGCACATCGGCTAATATTTATATGATTCACACGAAAGGGGAAGAGAGGAAGAGAGACGGAGGGAGGGAGGGAGGGAGGGAGGGAGGAAGAGGAGGATGGGAGGGAGGGAAGGAGAGAGGGAGGGAGGGAAGGAAAGGGAGAGGAGGGAAGGGCAGGAATGAATGGGGGAGGAAAGAGGGAAGGAGGAAGGGAGGAAGGGAGGGAGAGGGATGGGGAAGGAGAGTGAGGAATTGAGGGAAAAAAAGGAAAGAGAGAGGGAAGGAGAGGAAGGGGCAAGAGAACGGAGAAAAACAGAGAGATGGAAGGAGTGAGTTAGACTATTAAAAAAAAAAAAAAAAAAAAAACTCAACATAAATTATGTAAACAAATAATAGAAAAAAATGTATCAATCAACAAGTACACTTCTACAAACCTCCCATACGATACACATCAATACAATACAATGCAATATTGTATTTCTTAATTACTCAAAACCTATAACCCACTGCAGGCTCTAAACACACCAAAACAGCTATCCCCCCCTCCCACCTACACTCACACACCAACGCGATTTCCCCGTCTCACCACACCAACCTTTTCCCATACCTTCAATAACTATAACATTTTTCCCCATTCAACAGTTCACAGACACTTACAGTAAAGCGGCTTTAAACGCTCCGTCATTTAACTGGGTACTGTCGGCCATTTCGTACTGCAGCCTTCGTCATGGGAACTACCAAAACAACGCACTTCCCGCTTCGCAAACGAGAATGGGAATGCTCTTCGTTTTTCGTGAGGACGCAAGCTAATTCTAAAAGGTGGATGATTTTAAAGTTGTGGGCAAATGCATGTACAAGCCAGCAAGTAGCCACACAAACACAAAAGTGTGTATATCCATACATATATAGATACATGCATACATACGTACACATATAAATACACAACTCATGCAATCAAACGCGGGCGCGGGGTATTGTGTGTGTACACACACACACACACACACACACACACACACACACACACACACACATAAACACACACACAAACACACACACACACACACACACACACACACACACACACACACACACACACACACACAACATATATATATATATATATATATATATATATATATATATATATATATATATATATATATATATATGCATACATATCTATTTCTATATGAGTGTGTATGTATGTACTGTATATTCACCCGTATCTACTGGAGATACAAACACAGTCATAAGCAAATTACATGTAAATGTATGTATCGGTAACCCATCGCTACAAATCATCTATACAAATATGAATACCAACAATTATAACATTATACTTATGTTATCCGAATAAAACCACTATATGTGTGTAAAAGTAAGTAATTAAATATCGATTTTATCTACCTACAGAAAGACACCAACGCACAAACACACACACACACACGCACGCACAAAAACAAGCACACACACACATTAAACACACACGTTTTCTCCTTAGCGTAACAATGAGTCTGGGCAAAGGTGTGACCTGGATTACTCTAGTTCTGTATGTAGGTCATTCGGGGACACCTGCCGATGCTCCTCCCCCCTCCTACTTACCGCCCACTCCCCCTCCCCCATGAGCATGTAAGTAACACCTGCAGGAGTACAATACAAAGTGCGTCAGTTTCTTTCGTTTGTGTATGTGTGTGTGTGTGTGTGTGTGTGTGTGTGTGTGTGTGTGTGTGTGTGTGTGTGTGTGTGTGTGTGTGTGTGTGTGTGTGTGTGTGTGTGTGTGTTTTATGTCTGGTTATTTATGTGCCTGTTTGTTTGTTATTTGTCTCCTTGTTAGATCGTCTATTTGTCTGGTTATATTATGTCTGTTTGTCCCTTTTTCTTTCTCTCTCTCATACGACTTGATATTATATAAATATATGAGATACGAGTATATTACACACTTGAGCTTGATATATCACAAGCACAGTCATAAACGCACACACACACACACACACACACACACAAATGAAACACACAACACACACCACACACACACACACACACACACACACAAATGAACCCGTGCACATACACATATGAACCCGTGCACATACACATATGCTTACAGACACTCGTTCTCACACGCAATCACACATGCAAGCACACTTGCATACAGATAAACACACACAGTCACGATGAAACATGCACCCATTCATACACCAGCATTGACACACAGAGATAGCCAGACTCTATATTATTAACTGTCTACATAAATATTCACCATTCACTGTAGTCACAGAGGCATAAATTTCATTCATATATGATCTGGTTATTTTTTTTTACTGACTTGATGAAGTATGAAATTACGCCATTTTCAGAACAATATGATACATAATTCTAGAAGATATCCCGGCAGGATACCGTAGTTTAAATAACAGCAAAGATGATTATGGTGATAACAAAGACTGATAGTGATTATAAGGAGAAAATCGGTAGTGAACATAGTGAAAATATTACAGCTAATTCTATCATTACCATAATCGTCACGGTTTTATTAGTAGTATCATGAACAGTAATAGTAAACAATGATTATAATTAGTGAACTACATAACATTAACAAAAGCAGTAACATCAACAATAAAGGCAGAAATAACCATCATTATCCTTATTACCTTTACTTTCATCGTTATCATCACCGCTACCTATCCTCCTCATTACCTTCAATCATTTAAAATTTTTCAACGAACTAGACAGCATTCAATAAACAATGAACTTCCTGCAGAGAGAAAAGACACTGAAACAATTAAAGTACACAAAAAAAGAACATATATATTTTTCTCTCTCCTCGATTTCGACTTAAAAGGGAAGAGGCCTTGTAGCCGAGTGGTTAGAGCATCGGACTCAAAGAGTGAGTTCCAGAGTTCGAGCCACCGGCCGGCGCGTTGTTTCCCTGGGCAAGGAATTTCACCTCGATTGCCTACCGTCATGGGAGTCCACAATAAAATGAAATGTCCCGAGTCAGCCCCGATGAATGGGGAGGGTTGGCGGCAGGAAGGGCATCCGGTCGAAAAAAAAAAAAACCGTACCAAACCGTAATGAAGATGCGGATACAAAGGGTGGAGGAAGAAAATCCGCACCGGCGACCCTGACTAGGGATTAAAGGTTTATCGACCTTATCCTTTCATGCATGTTTATCTTAATCTCTTCTTTTCCCCCCGCATTTTTTATTTTTATTTTTTTTACGACTGTTTATCTCTTTTGTCTGTGTTTATGTATCTCATTTAGTGAAACAACACCAATGGATTTAACAATAATAATCATACTAGTAACAACATTAACAAGGGTTTAGATGATGATGATGATGATGGTGCTGATTATGGTGATGATGATGGTGATGTTGGTGATGATGGTGATGATGATGGTAATGGTGATGGTGATAATGATGGTGATGATGATGGTGATAAAGATAATGATAACGATAATGATGATGGATAATGATGATAACGATAATGATAATGATGACAATGATAATGATGATTTCGAGTCATCCCCCAAGAGCCAAACGAAATGCAACATCTCATCTGACATATGCGTTTACCAAATGTACTCGGTGAAAAGTACGTGCTTATCTTGGCATTATCAAGGATTTACGAACCTGCTTTTTATTCTTCACAAACACATTAAATAAATACAATAAATCCTTGAATCATAAGCGACAGTCGATGAAATTTCCCACCGAGTCGAATCTCTTTTCGAATCACTGTTCGATTCATACCATTGTGAGACACTGAGTGAACCTTTATTTTAAGATATTTTATTCGTTCTTTTTATAAAGTCAATTTCCCATTCTCTCTATAAGAGGTTTGTCTCATTAGTTAATATTATCCTTGATGATGTGCCTTCTTTTCAATTTGGTTTCCTTTCTTTTCCTGTAAAAGGTTTATTTAGCGAATTAATTGTCCATAATTCGGACACTGTGAATTGTCCGTATTAGCTGGGATTCGTGTTGCTTCTCAAAATGTAATGGTCATTACGCCAAAAAAAAAAGAAGGAATGAATGAGAATGAATATCTTCCAAGTGCTAGATATGTATTAGATATGTATATAATCGAAACCGCTCAAATACGTCTCTTGCAATACGAAGATATTAATTCATATTCACTCGTTCATTCCTTTTCTCTATGTTAATATTCTAATGGTCTAGCCGGTGTATATATAACAATAATAGATGAAGCCATGATATGAAGCATATTCACAGCATGCGAAAGACAAACAAATAAACAAATTAAAACATATTGGCTAAAATTATGGAGTATCACTGAATCACCACAATTCTTTTTGCACAAATAAAAAAATAACGTGATAACAACATGGCGTACCTGACCTAACCTACTCAATCTAACCCTAACTTCTCCTTACTCTTTCCTAACCTAACAACACCTATATAACAATGATTATCTTTCTCTCATCATTAATAACTATAGAACAGACTGTATCATCCACGCTGAGTTACAAAACTCTGTGCTGATCGTAGCTATGCCCCCCCCTCCTTTACATACGTACTTGTATATACTGCTGAAATCTATAGAAAAAAACGTATTATCTTTCAAATGAAATATAGCACACTACATGATATACGCAATGTTTAAAAAAAAGTAGCTCAAACCACTGTATATATATAATATATATAAAACACCTAATATAGTGTGTAAATAAGTATATATATAAATATATATGTGTGTGTGTGTGTGTGTGTGTGTGTGTGTGTGTGTGTGTGTGTGTGTGTGTGTGTGTGTGTGTGCGTGTGTGTGTGTGTGTGCGTGTGTGTGTGTGTGTGTGTGTGTGTGTGTGTGTGCGTGTGTGTGTGCGCGTGTGTGTGCGTGTGTGTGTGCGTGTGCGCGCGCGTGTGTCTGTATACGTGCGCGTGTGTGCGTGCGCGCGCGCGCGTGTACGTGTGCGTGTGCGTGTATGTGTGTGTGAGACACTGTGGACACAAAACTTCCTCTCCAGCAAAGGACAGCTTCTACCTAAAAGGTTTTCGTCTTCAAGACATAATCTCCGGGTGGGAGAATCTACGCCCGCACACCTCACGGCTGCAGCATACTGGTCGCTTTACGAAATGGACGTTTTAAAGAGTAAGGGAACTTGCTAGGAGACACTCCCCGCGCTTATCCTCTTCCCTCTCCCTTTCCTCGTCAGACCTGAAGATCGCATTTTTGTTAGGTCTAGTTTGCGCTTTTCGTTGTTTTCTCTGTCACATTATCTGCATTCACACACACACACACACACACACACACACACACACATATATATGTATATGTATATATGTGTATATATACATATATATGTATGTGTGTGTGTCTGTGTGTATATATATACACACAAACACACATGTGCATACTTTGTGTGTGTTTGTGTGTGTGTGTGTGTGCGTGCGTGCGCGTGTGCGTGTATATATACACACACATATGCATACATTTTGTGCGTGTGTGTGTGTGTGTGTGTGTGTGTGTGTGTGTGTGTGTGTGTGTGTGTGTGTGTGTGTGTGTGTGTGTGTGTGTGTGTGTGTGTGTGTGTGTGTGTGTGCGCGCGCTCGCGCGCTCGCGTGCTCACTCGCATGCATGGATGTGTGTTTTCACGACACACACGCACATCAAA
>NC_051420.1:8302264-8304764 GCF_015228065.2 Penaeus monodon
ACTAACAACTACACACGGGGCCACACGACACCAGTTCTGGCAAGACTCCACAACACACGTTTTCTAAAGCAGGTGTAGCATGTGTTATTTGTCGCAGCGCATTTGGCAGCCGCAACCACCTCCACAGTACTTGAGTTCAACCGTGGTCGTTTATGTACTGCGTTGGGCCATTATGACTTTGGAAGTATTTATTCATCAGTTTATTCTTCTGTTTGTTTGTTTGTTTGTGTGTGTGTTTTCTGTCTGTCTGTTTCAGTTTTTTTGTCTGTTTCTCTGTCTGTGTCTGTGTTTATGTCTGTCTGTCTGTCTGTTTGTCTGTCTGTCTCTCTCTCTCTCTCTCTCTCTCTCTCTCTCTCTCTCTCTCTCTCTCTCTCTCTCTCTCTCTCTCTCTCTCTCATCTCTCTCTCTCTCATCTCTCTCTCTCTCTCCTTCTCCCTCTCCCTCCCTCCCTTCTCTCTTCCTCTATTTCTCTCTCCTCCTCTTTCTTTCTGCCTCCTTCATTTCCTCACCCGAACAACGAGAAAAAAACGAGAAAACAACAACACGGGAATCCAAGCCAACCAAACAAATAAAAAATCACGCAATTTCGTCCCTACAAATGCCAGCATGTCCTTCATTGCGTCGGAATGTAAAGGGATCCGTCTGGACTCTGATCTCTTGGGGACCCTAGGGGGAAGGAGGGGGGGAGAGGGGGAAGGAGGGGGAAGGAGGTGGTGAGAGGGGAAAGAGGGGGAAGGAGGGGGGGAGAGGGGGGAGGAGGGGGAAGGAGGTGGTGAGAGGAGGAAGGGAGGGGGAAGGAGGGGGAAGGGAGGGGGGGAGAGGAAGAAAGGGGAGTGAGGGGGGGAAGAAAGGGGGTGAGAGGAGAAAGGGAGGGGGTGAGAGGGGGAAAGGAGGGGGGAGAGGGGGAGAGGGGGAAAGAAGGGGTAAGAGGGGGTGAGAAGGGTAGGGAGGGGGTAGGGAGGGGGTGAGAAAGGGTAGGAAGGGTGTGAGAGGGGGAAGGAGGGGGTGAGAGGGGGAAGGGAGGGGGTGAGAGGGGGAAGGAGGGAAAGAGGAGGAAGCGTAGAGACCAGGGGGAGGGGGGTAAATATTGAAAAGGGGAGGAGGGGAAGTGAAAGAGAGACGAAGCTGTGGATGAGAGAAAGGGAGAGGGGAAGAACGAAAAGGTGGTGAGAGAAAGATAGAGTTAAAGAAGAAAAGATGATGAAGATGATGAGCAAATGGGGAAAGACGAGGTAGGATAATCACAGACGGAAGGGGAAGAGGGGAAGAAGGGGAAGAAGGCGAAGAAAGGGAAGAAGGGGAGATGGAGAGAAGGGAGGAGGGAATAATTTCAGATGGAGGGGAAGGGGGGGGGGCGGGAGAAAGGGGGGGGAGAGAAGGTGGGGAGGGTTATACCATGATCTCAAGAGGGTTCGTTGTATGAAAGACCGTCTTGTGTGCAGTGTATCATTGCCGCCACGTTAGATTATGTGTCCTTTTGGCATGGTATCTGCCTTTCGTTGTCTGTCTGTTTGTCTCTTCTGCTCTTGTTTATCACTGTTTGTCTGTCTTCTTATCTGGTTGTGTGTGTGTTTTCTACTTATCTCTGCGTAAGATTGTTTATGTATGTGTTTGTTCGGTTTCTTAACATGCTCATTGTTGTTGTTTTTCTATGTCTCTCTCTCTTTTATTGATATTTCCCTTTCTCTCTTTCTCTGTCTGTCTGTCTGTCTGTCTGTCTGTCTGTCTGTCTGTCTGTCTGTCTGTCTGTCTGTCTGTCTGCCTGCGTGTCTGTCTCTCTTTCTGTTAGTCAACCAGTCAATCAGTCTGTGAGAGAAAGTGAGACAGACAGACAGACAGACAGAAAACCGACTAGACAGCCAGCCAGAAATTCCGACCGTTTCCCAAACCTTTAAAAAGAATCCACATAGACCGCTTCATCCATACTGATCCACCCGATATCCAATATTTTCTATAATCATTCTTCCGCACTTAGCACACTCATATGACCTCGTTCGTTCACTCAAGCACTAATCCCAGCTGACATTCCTTTACTTGAAAGGAAAAAACAAAACACGAACAAACAAACAAACAAAAAAAAAAAGCTTTATAACAATCATTATCATCAACAACAACAATCACAACAACAACAATAACCGTAACAACGGGATGGAACGGGAGGAAAGGAAGAGGATGAGGATGAGGATGGGGAGGAGGAGGAGGAGGAAGAGGAGGAGAAGGAAGAGGAGGAGGAGAAAGAAGAAGAAGAGAAGGAAGAGGAGGAGGAAGAGGAAAGGAGGAGGAGGAGGAAAAGGAGAAGAGGAAGAGGAGAGATGAGGAGGAGGAAGAGGAGGAGAAGGAAGAGGAGGAGGAGGAAGAGGAGGAAGAGGAGAAGGAGGAGGAGGAGAAGGAGGAGGAGGAGGAGGAGTAGGAGGAGAAAGAGGCGGAGAAGGAGGAGGAGGAGGAGGAGGAGGAGGAGGAGGAGGAGGAGGAGGAGGAGTAGGAGGAGGAGGAAGAGGAG
>NC_051420.1:8344764-8354764 GCF_015228065.2 Penaeus monodon
CTTTTCCTTTCCCTTTTTCTCTGCTTTTTCCCTTTTCCCCCTCCCCTTTCTCTCTGTATCTCTTTCTTTCACTTCATTTTTTTCTTTACTTTTTTCTCCCCCTCTCTCTCTCCCTACCTCCCCACTTTCTCCCCCCCCCCCTGTCTCTCTCTCTCTCTCTATCTTCTCTTTTTCTCTCTCTCTAGCTCTCTCTCTTTGTGCGTATGTGTGTGTGTTGAAACGCCCCCTCCCCCCACCACCACCACCCAAACACCCGGGCGCCTGATTTTTTTTTTTTTTTTAAAGAGAAAATGATCATTACTTCATAACCAAAAAAATGCGTGGTGGGGTTGTGTTAGGGCGAAATGTATGAGAGGTCCTCATTTTAATCCGACTCGGGAGTAATTTTGGTAACGAATACGGAAATTTAAACGGTTACTGAGAATTTTCACGCACCACATAACACAATTAAATATATATTATATATATATATATATATATAATTATAATATAATAATATATATATATAATACACACACCACCACACAAAAAACACACACCAACAACACATATTAATTATATAATAATATATAATAATATATATTTTTAAAATATAATTTCATTTTTTTTTTTTTTTTTTTTTTTTTTCCTCACGTGTCGCCACAACGGAATATTCCGCATTATAGTCTTGGCTTGTTTTTACAACCGGGTGCCCTTCCTGCTGCCAACACACACACACACACACACACACACACACACACACACACACACACACACACACACACACACACAATCATACTCATGCACTCACTCTCTCTCTCTCTCTCTCTCTCTCTCTCTTCTCTCTCTCTCTCTCTCTCTCTCTCTCTCTCACACACACACACACACACACACACACACACACACACACACACACACACACACACACACACACACACAGTAAAAGCATGGTCAAAGCAGCAAATGCCAAAATCAGTTTATAGAGACACAATATGCATTTTCCAATTGATGTTTTATACGGATGTAATATGCAAACAGTAGAATTATGCATGAGTATGACGCACCTGTTATGAACGTGTTATGCACATATCACTGACCTGTTATGCACATGTTACGGACACCAATGCTGTTGTTGCGTTTTATGACAGATTCAAACCGTTATCTTTGTATGTGGAAAAAGGAAAGCGTATTTTGCACGTAATCTTCATACAGATAAAACACGGGAGGTTAACGAACTGTAAACAACAACAATGATTTACAGGGAATATCTTTGTAATATAATTTTTTACGTTATTTGAAACTAATCCTAAGCTTCCAAAAAGTTCACTCAGTTCTGCAAACAGATTTCATTTTAGTTTACGCTGCAAACATGTGATATATATATTTTTTTTCTTTAATAATTCTAGAAGCATAAAAACTAAATTTTCATCTAAAATATAAAACAAAACTGATTTCGTTTCGTTCCATATATATATATATATAATATATATATATATATATATATATATATATATATATATATATATATATATATGGATGAAAAAAAAAAAACAAATCACAAAAAAAATTCATTCGAAAAAGACGAAAAAGAATATAGAGAAAAGAAAAGACAAGAAAAATGTGTGGTAAATTTGTTTCAAAGAAATTGAGTTAGAGTGCAATCACAACTATAAAGTAAATGTAAAACTTTTTTCCAGTTAGATTTGAAAACGGAATTCACAAACAGATAAATCTTATAAATGCATATATACATATATGCATGCATATGCACCACTGCAAAAACCCCAAACCACAAACACACACACACACAAAAAAAAAAAATTATAATATATATGTTTTTTGTTTTTGTGTGGGTGTGTGTGTGTGTGGGTTTTGTGTGTGTGTGTGTGTTGTGTGTGTAAATACGGATTTATATAATTATTATATATTTACTTATATTATATATTTTTTTTTTTTTTTTTTTTTTTTTTTTTTTTTTTTTTTTTTTTTAACGTAGGTTCCATGTTTGAAGCCGCCGTGGTCACAGCAGGGATATTAATTGTAGTTTTCAGTTGTGAGATCTTGGAGTGAGTACGGGGTAGGGTCCCCAGTTTCCTTCCCACGAGAGTTGCCGGTGTACCTTTTAGGTAATCATTCTCTTTTAAATCCGGTTTGAGACCAGCACGACTGGGCGGCTTGCCC
The DNA here is from genome assembly GCF_015228065.2 of Penaeus monodon. Lineage (NCBI taxonomy): Eukaryota > Metazoa > Arthropoda > Malacostraca > Decapoda > Penaeidae > Penaeus > Penaeus monodon. The sequence goes on from NC_051420.1 coordinate 8,346,925, forward strand.
GCCAGTGGCTAGGAGGCAATCAAAGGTGAAGTTCCTTGCCCAAGGGAACACAGCGCAGGACGGTGATTCGAACCATCGACCTCAGATTGCCGTCGTGACAGTCTGAGTCCAAACGCTCTAACACTCGGCCACCCGCGGGCCTTACATAATATATTTTATAATATATATATATATAGAATATATTAATTAATAATATATATATATATATATATTAATAAAAATATAATAATATATATATATATATATAAAAATAATATATATAATATAAAAATGTATTTATAATATTTAACACACACAAAAACACACCACACACACACACACAAAACACACACACACCCACAAAAACACAACGCACAATTAATATAATAATAATATAGAAGAAAATATATATATAATATAAATATATATATTTTATATAAAAAATAATATAAAATATATATATATATATATATATATATAAATATAATAATATATATATATTTTATACAATACAATAGGTATTATATATATATTAAAATATATATATTATATAATATATATATATATATTATTATATACATAATACATCTATATAGTATATATAATATATATATATATATATAATATATATTATATAATATATTACATGTGTATTTTAATATATATATATATATAATATATATATATATATATAATATCTATATCTATATCTATCTCTTTTATATATATCTCTCTATATTATCTATATTGTCTCTATCTATCTTTTCTATAAAATCTATATCTATATCATATCTATATCTAATCTATATCTATATCTATCTATCTATCTATCTATCAAATCTATCTATCTATCCATCTATATATTATAATATATATATATATATACATACATAGACCACAAAACACACATATTATATATACATATATATGTTTTATATATATATATTATTATTATATATAATATATATATATATCATATATATATTAATGTATATGTATATGTATAAATAAATTATTTTAAAATATAAAATATATATAATATATATGTATATGTTATATTATATATATAATACATACATACATACATACATCCATACAATATATATAATATATATATATATATATATATATATTATTATATATGTATTTTATTATATATATGTGTGTGTGTGTGTGGTTGTGTGTGTGTGTGTGGGGTGTGTGTGTGTGTGTGTGTGTGTGTGTGTGTGTGTGTGTGTGTGGTGTGTGTGTGTGTATTTATATGTAAGTGAATGCATCTATATTTTTGCATAAAGCTTCCAGAACTCTATGTGTGAAATCGTAGTTATGCGCGTTTGTGTGTGCGTGTGTGCGTGTGAAAGTGAGTACGTGCGGAGCGGCGGGGTCGATCAAAGATTTTTTTTCGCACGCAATACCTGTGTGTGTGGGGGCGTGTGCATTGCTTGCTTGTGCTTGGAATCAAAGGCCTTCTGCTCTGCATTTGCTCGCTATAGGCATTTGAGGGAGAGAGGAAGATGGGAAGGAGAGGAAATAGAGAGAAAGAATGAAAGAAATTAAATTAAATGCTTTTGGGTTGATCACGTGTTGTGCTTGCAAAGACAGAGCTGCTTGAGAGACAGTGAGGTAGGGAGTTCTGGTCGATACGCGCACACATGTACACATACGGACACAGACGCACACAGAACAATTTTAGGTATACATACGAGTACGTAAGATTGTATATAGCATACACAGAAGCAACTCTTAAGTGTATATATACACGCACACACACATAAAGATAGGGACACAGAAACACACACACCCGCATATATAAATAGATAGGCTTACACACACACACACACACACACACTCTCTCTCTCTCTCTCTCTCTCTCTCTCTCTCTCTCTCTCTCTCTCTCTTTCCTCCTCACCTTTCTCTCTCTTTCCTCTTCACCTTTCTCTCTCTCTCCCTGTCTCTTTCTCTCTCTCCCTCCCTCTCTCTCTCTCTCCCTCCCTTTCTCCCTCCCTCCCTCTTTCCCCATAAAATGACCGGAAATTATAAAGGAAAGGCTCAGAAATTCGGAAACTGCGCCTCCTAAACTATTTTTCAAGTTCTGACAATAGATGGCGTTAGTGAGAGAGAGAAAAAAATGGCGCTAGTCTCCCTTATATAAAAGAGGAAACGATTTTTTACTTTTACTTCTAATTCTGATAAATGAAAGTCATATAAACTGATACATGAAGTGAATACATAAATGGATAAATTATTAAATGAAAAAAATATGGTTGAGAGACAAAGTTGAAAAAATAAAAAACTTTACCTGTTAAAACGAATCGAATTCAAGAAGACTTATTCAAAAATAGATAAATAAATAAAAAAGAAATTAAATACAATTCTTTAAATCTGGATTTTTTAAACACTATTTTACGTCAGTATGATATTTTTCCCTCTCGGATAACAGAAGATAATTAGAAAGATTGAAAAAAAAAAACAAAAAAAAAAAAACAGTCGGCTGTTTATGGCAATTCATAGGAGGTGTACTTTAAAAATCGTGTATTTAAAAAAAGAAAAGAAAATCACCAATTGAATAATGAAAATAAGTTAATGACTGAATAAATGAAACGAATTAGTAGACGGGATAAACTGCATAAAATTGAAAAGATACAAAAAAAGAAAGAAAGAAAAAAAAGATTATGAATAAACGAGGTAATTAGATATGGTAAGCCTATTATCTTTCGAATAAATGTATTGTTGTTAATAATGTTAATAATAACAGTGTGAATAATGGTAATATGAAGAATGATTGTGATAATGATAATAGTAATGAAAAATAACGGTGATGTTGATAATGGTGATGACGATGACGATGATGGTGATAATCATGATGATGATGGTGATGATGATGGTGATGTGATGATGGTGGTGATGACAGTGATGGTGGTGTGATAATGATGATGGTGATGACAGTGATGGTGGTGTGATAATGATGGTGGTGATGACAGTGATGGTGGTGTGATAATGATGGTGGTGATGACAGTGATGGTGGTGTGATAATGATGATGGTGGTGATGATAACGATAGAGAGAGGGTGATAAAGATAGAGAGGGTGATAAAGCAGGGAAGAAGGAGAGAGAAAGAGGAAGGTGTGAAAAGGAGGAGAGAGGGAAGGGGGAGAGGAGCGGAAGGGAAGGGGGGGGGAGGGGAGAGAGAGGGGGAGAGAAGTGGAAGGAGGAAAGAGAGAAAAGGGAGGGGGTGAAGAGGGAAGAGAGAGGAGAGAGGAAGAGAGGAGAGAGGGAAAGAGGAGAGAGGAAGAGACGAGAGAGGAAGAGAGGAAGAAAGGAGACGAAGAATGGAGGAAAGAGGAGAGAGAAAGGAAGGAAAGAGGAAAAGAGTTTAGAGGAAGGGAGGAGAAAGGAAGAGAGGAGGACGAGGAAGGGAGAAGAGAGGAAAGCGCGGGGGGGGGGGGGGGGGGAGGAGAGTAAACACCATCAGCGTAAATGGTTAACATGTTAAACCATTGGAGCCGAGGGAGTAGGGAAGGGGATAAGGAGAGGGGGGGGGGGTGAAAAGGGAAAGATGATAAGGGGGGAGAAGGGAGAGTGAGGAGGGGGGGGGAGGTGAGTGGTGTCGATAAGCCCTCCAAGACACTGATAAGGGAGATAAGGCCACGAGAACATGATAACAACGAGATAGGAATAGATCGGCGAAAAAAAGGTGTGAGAGAAAGAGCGATAAACGAAGGAAAGAGGGAAAAAACAAGAAATGGGAAGAGAAGAAGAGAGCGGGAGAGAAAGAACGAAAGAAGAATGAGAGAGAGAGAGAGAGAGAGAGAGAGAGAGAGAGAGAGAGAGAGAGAGAGAGAAGAGAGAGAGAGAGAGAGAGAATAGAGGTGAATATAATAGAGGAGAGGGAGAAAGAAAAGAAAAGAAAGGGAAAATGGATTTTCTCGCCTCTACCTTCTTTCTTGTCATTCACTATATTATTTTCCATCTTTCCTCTCCCTCCCCTTTCTCCTATTCTTCTATCCTCCTCTGCTAAATTTTCTCCTCAGTTTCTCGCCTTCCGTTCTGCCCGTCCTCTCTTTAAATCTTCTCTTCCTTGTTATTGCTTCCTCTACCCTCCCATCCTCCTCTCCCTTCTCCTTCACACTTCCTCGTCCACATAAAATTTCCAGCAAAGAAAGAAAGAAAGAAAAAAGATAGAGAGAAAAAAAGAAAAAAAAAAAGATATAGAAGAAAAGAAGAAAAGAAAAAAAAAGGAGAGAGAGAGAGAAGAAAATCGTCATTAATTATACAATCCTGAATAAGATACTAAGAGAGAGCCAAAATCGAGGTGAAGTGGTGGGGGGAAGGGGAGGGGGGAAGGGGGAGGAGGAGGGGGAAGGGAGGAAGAAGGGGGAAGGGGGAGTGGGAAGGGGAGGGGAGGGGAAGGGGAAGAAGGGGGAGGGGGGAAGGGGGGGAGGGGGAGAAGGGGTATGAGGAGGGGGAGGGGAATGAGGTGGTGGGGGAGGACGAGATGCGGGGGACGAGAGGGGGGGAGGGGGAGGGAGGTGAGGAGGATGAGGGGGTGAGGGTGAGGAGATGAGGATGATGAAAATGGGAAGAATGAAAATGAGGAGGATGAGGGAGAAGGAGGAGGGTGTATAGAGGAAGAGGAGGATGAGGGAGAAGGAGGAGGGTGTATGGAGGAGGGGGAGAGGAGGAGGAGGGAGCGAGCAGGGAGACAACGGGAAGAAAGCGGGGGGGGGGAGAGGGGAGGGAGGGAGGAGGAGGAGAATATCAAACATGCACAGAGTGTCAACAGTGCCAGAAGAGGTGCCAAAACTCTCTCTCCTGGGCTCCCCTTCCTGATATCTCCTTCCCCATCTTCCTTGACCCCCACACCTCATACTAACTCCCCCTCCCCACCCTATACTCCTTAACGCCGTCCAAAACGGTTCCCCTCTCCCCCACCCCCCTTCCCCTCTCTCTTCACCCCCTCCTCTCCATCTCACATTCCCCTCTCTATCCCTTCCTCATCCTTCTTAACTCCCTCCTCTCCCCCTCCTCCCCACCACAACCCCCATTTTCTTCCTGGATTCCTTTAACTTCTCCACCCCCAACTCCCCTCGCACTAATCCCCGATTCTCGAAGTCCCCCCCCCCCCTCTCTCTCTCTCTCTCTCTCTCTCTCTTCCCCCTCTCCCTCCCTCCCCCCCCTCTCTCTCTCTTCGCCCTCTCCCTCTCTCTCTCTCTTCTCCCCTCACTTTTTTCAACTCCACCCCCCCCCCCCCACCCGATTTCTCTGTGCCTGCAGTTCGGGGTAAAAATAGAGCCATGGTGACAATAATGGATGTCTTTCCCAAAATAAACTTATTATGTAACGTCCTCGTCTCCCCCCCCCTCTCTCTTCCTCTCTCTCTCTCTCTCTATCTCTCTATCTTCTCTCTCTCCTCCTCTCTCTCTCTCTCTCTCTCTCTCTCTCTCCTCTCTCTCCTCTCTCCTCTCCTCTCTCTCTCTCTCTCTCTCACTCCTCACTCCCCCCTCCCCCCTCTCTCTCTCTCACTCACTGACTGACTCCCTCCCTCCCCTCCCCTCTCCTCTCTCTCTTCCTCCCTCTCCTCCCTCTCTCTCTCTATCTATCTATTTCCGATATTCCAGGTTCGGGGTAAGGGCGAGGGAGGGGGTAAGGAGGGGGTAAGGAAGGAGGGGGAGGGAGGGAATAGGATGAGGGGGGGGGGCTAAAGATTGGGGAGTTCAAGGTCATCTATTTCTGTACTTGTGTGTGCGGGTGCGTGAGTGTGCCTGTAGCTGTGTGTGCGTGTGTTTGTGTGTGCTTTCGGCCTGTGTTTGTGCTTGTATTTGTAAATGATTTTATTTGCGTATAAATGTTTGTTATCCGTGGTATTGCCTGGTTATGGGTCTTTGTATGTTTGATTTTTTTTTTATGTTATTCTGTGCGGGTGCCTGTATTTGTGTACCTGCATGAGGACGTCAGCTAAAACAACCATGCACTACCATTAACCACTCACTCATTCACTCAACCACTCACTACTAACCATTTATTACCATTAACCACTCACTCATCCGCTCACTACTAACCATTTACTACCATTAAACACTCATTCATTCACTCGCCACCACCGTTTAACCACTCATTCATTCTCCATTAACCACACACCACTCACTCATTCATCCACCGCCATTAACCACTCACTATGCACTCACCACATACCAATTACTACCACTAACCAATCACTAAAGAATAAATGCTCACCGCCACCGACCACACATCATCACCATTACTAACCGTTCACCATCAGCCACTCACCACTAACCACTTTTTTTATTTATTTATTTATTTATTTTTTAACGGTAGGTTCATGTTTGAGCCGCCGTGGTCACAGCATCATACTTAGTTTTCATGTTGTGATGCTCTTGGAGTGAGTACGTGGTAGGGTCACCAGTTCCTTTCCACGGAGAGTGCCGGTGTTACCTTTTTAGGTAATCATTCTGTCTATTTTATCCGGGCTTGGGACCAGCACTGACTTGGGCTGGCTTGGCCACCCAGTGGCTAGGTAGGCAATCGAGGTGAAGTTCCTTGCCTAAGGGAACAGCGCGCCGGCCGGTGACTCGAACCCTCGAACTCAGATTGGCGTCGTGACAGTCTTTTGAGTCCGATGCTCTAACCACTCGGCCACCGCGGCCTCAATTTTTTTCTGGCTTTAATACCTAGTCGGGATCGCCGGTGCGGATTTTTCTTCCTCCACACTGTGTATCCGCATCTTCACTACGGTTTGGCACGTTTTTACGACCGGATGCCCTTCCTGCCGTCAACCCTCCCCATTCATCGGGGTTCAATTAGGACCGGCACGGAACATGCCACTGGACTGTGGACTCCCATGACGAAAGGCAATCGAGGTGATGTTCCTTGCCCAAGGGAACAACACGCCGGCCGGTGACTCGAACCCTCGAACTCAGATTGCCGTCGTGACAGTCTTGAGTCCGATGCTCTAACCACTCGGCCACCGCGGCCCTATACTAACCACTTCCTCATCACTAATTGCTCACTACTAACTGCCTCTTGTCTCTAACCACTAACGATCCCCTTCACTCTCCTCTAACCACCATTAACCTCTACCAGCTTCTCACCATCAACATATCACTATGAGCGACGCACCATCTCTCTCTCTCTCCTTTCCACTCTCTCGCCTTCTCTTCTTTTCTTTTCCCGTACTTCCCTCTCGTCTTCTCTCACCCCCCCCCTCCACCTATACTTACCCACTCAGCCGTCACTCTCTCTTTCTCTTTTTTCTTTATCTTTTTCTCCTTCCCTCTCTCTCTTCCTCTCTTCCTCACTCCTCTTCCCTCCTTCTCTCCCTCCTCTCCTCTCTCTCCCTCCCTCCCACCTTCCCTCTCTCTTTCTTCCCCCTTCATTTCCTCCTTCCCTCTCTCCCTCCCTCCCTCCTTCCCTCTCTCTTTCCTTCCCCCTTCATTTCCTCCTTCCCTCTCTCCCTCCCTCCCTCCTTCCCTCTCTCTTCCTTCCCCCTTCTCCTTCCTCTCTTCCCTCTCTCCTCTCCCTTCCCTTCTTCCCTTCATCTCCTTCCCTCCCTCTCCTCCCTCCTCTCTCTCCTTCCCCCTTATTCCTCTCTCCTCCTATCTCCTCTCTCCTTCCCCCCCATTCATTTCTACTTCCCAATAACCTATCCCCTCTGTACCCCTCCACTCATAAATAACTATCCCCAATAAAGCGATCAATAATGGCAACCTATATAAAAAAAATAAAATAAAAATAATAATGGTACTGCTTAATGAAACAGAAGTTCCACGAATAAACGAATTTAACGATGGATCGATTATTTATGATTCTTTTTTAGGGCACGATCGATGATGCTAATTACGTGG
>NC_051420.1:8359764-8367264 GCF_015228065.2 Penaeus monodon
AAAGAGGAAAAGAGGGGATGGAGAGAAAGAAAAGAGAAAGGAAAATAAAAACAAAAACAAAACAAGAGAATATGATAAAAGATGGAAGAAGGAGAGAAAAGAAAGACGAATCATCGAACACCGAAATCCCACACTTAACCTCGGAGCATCGCCAGAGACGCAAACCCCCTAATAAAGAAAAGGAAAATAAATGCCAACTAAAAAAAACAACGAAGTTATTGCTTTGCTGAGATTCGGAATGCTTGCGGAAGGCGTTGGCACCGAGACAGGGCCTCTCAGTGCCACGGACATGCACACGTATGCACACAAATACATGCTGATAGACGCACACTCATGCGTGTACAAGCATGCAGATAGACACGCACGCAGATCACATATATACACACACACAAACAACAACAATAATAATGATGATGATGATGAAGATGATGATGATAATAATAATGATAATGATAGTAATAATAATGATAATAATAATAATGATGATAATTATAATAATAATAACAATAATCATAATGATAAAAATAATAAATATAATAATAATAACAATAATCATAATATGATAAATTATAATAACTAATAAATAATAATAAGAAATAAAAAAAAAAAAAAAAACGACATATAATATAAAATAAAATAACACAATAAAATATATAATGATAAATAATAATAATAAATAATAATAATAATAATGATAACGATATAATAGATAATGATAATAAAAGAATAAGAATAACAATAAATAATGATAATGATAATAAAAACAATAATGATAAACGATATAATGATAGATAGATAATAATGATATGATAATGATAATGATAATAACAACAAATAAAATCATGATATCAACAACAACAACAACACACAATGATAAAAACAATAACAACAACGACAATAACAATATCATATGATAATACATAACACAAAAAATAATCACACAACACACACACACACATAACACACACAAACACACAACACAACACAACACAACACCGACACACAGACACACACACAACACACATACACACACACACACATACACACAACAAAACAACACACAACACACACACACACACACACAGACACACAGACACACACACACACACACACACACACACACAACACACACACACATAAACCTTTAGATATCCACACAAACAAACAGACAAACAAGAAATCAATCCGGCTTAAGATTTAACTCATCAACAATAGTGTTATCTTGGGTGAAATATTAATCTCTTTTTTCCAAAAGGATTACTTCTAGCAATGAGTTTCAGTTAATCCTCGAAATTTTTACTCAGAGAGAGCTCAGTTTCGAACACTGAACTTTGAAGAATTATCCACGAACCTGTAATTGGGTAAAACTTAATCCGCGAACTTAGAAACATACTTAGAAGTAATAATAATAATAATAATAAAAATAAATCATTCCCGAACTTTGTACTTTGATGGAATGAATGTCGTAATTTGGCAGAAGTTAGGTCACCAATATTCTACTTTGTCGGAAATTAAGTCACCGGTTTCCTATTTCGAATGAACTTAATTCGCCATTTTCCTACAAATACAACTTAATTCGCCAATTTTGACGATACTCTGTCCTCTGATGGAACTTTATTCACCAACTTTGCACTTAGACTGAACTTATAAATCTCGCACCTTTGACCAAACTCCACCTACGAACTTTGCACTGGGACGGAACTTAACCCTCGAACTTTGTACTTACAAGACGGAGTACAGTCTCACCTTCATTACAGTGGATTATTTACTACCACTGTGATAATAATTTTTTTTTTCGTCTTTTTTATCCTTTATAATCTTATCCTCCGGCAATTCTTCCTCTTCCTCTTTCCTTTTCATCTCCTCTTCCTTGTGTCCTCTTTCGAGAAGGTGGAATTAAGGGAGGGAAGGAGAGAAGGCATAAGGGAAAAGGGAGAAGGGAGAAGGGAGAGAAGCGGGAGAGGAGAGGGAAGTGGGAGAGGGGGAAAGAGGGAGAGGGAGAGGGAAGAGGGAGAGGGAAGAAGAGGGGGAGGAGAAAAGGGAGAAAGGAGGGAAGAAGGAGAGGGGAGAGGGAGAAGGGAGAGGGAGAAGGGAGAGGGAGAGGGGGGGGAGAGAGAGAAGGTAGGGGAAGGGAGATGGGAGAGAAGAGAGAGAAATGAAGGAAGAGGAAGAGGGAGAAGAAATAAAATAGGGAGAATGGAGAGGGGAGGGAATAAGGAAAAGGGAGGAAAGAGGGAGAGGGAGAAGGGAGGGAGAGGAGAATGAAGAGGGAAAGAGGAAAGCAAATAAGAAGGAAAACTAGTGTAGAATTAATGAGATATTGGAGGAAGAGAAAGAGGAGAATGAAAAGAAGAGTAGGAGGAGAAAGAGGAGAGGGAAAAGAAGAGGAGGAGACGAAAGAGGGAAAAGATGGAGTAGAAGAAAAAACAGAAAAAAGGACGATAAAATGAAAAGAATGAGGAAAGGAATAGGAAAAAAATGAGGAGGATAAAAAGAAAGAAATATAAAAGAAGAATAAGAAGTAAAGGATGAAGGGGAAAAGAGAGAGAGAGAAGAAGAAAAATAAACGAAAGAAGGGAAAAGAAAATTATGAGTTAATTAGATTAACGAGAAAAGAAGAGAATAACAAGAAGAAAGGAGGAGAAGAAAAAGAAAAAGAAGAAGAAAAAGGATAATAATAAAAAGAAACACACACACACACACCAACAACAACACTGGGTAACACACACTCACACACACGCACCAACACACGCACACACACACACACACACACACACACACACAAACAACAACAATGGGTAACACACAGACACACACACACAAACAAACAAACAAACACACACAAACAAACAAACACACACACACGCACACACATACACACGCACGCACACACACACTTAAGTATATATAATGAATTGCAAGGAAAAGCGACCCCGTAACGATTTGCAACTGCTACACCATCTTGCCTTCCCCACGAGAGAGATCAAGTTGAGGCCACTACTATACACATACTATAAATTCAGATTTTTGGGGTCGAAAATGTTATCATTTTTTCGTTATTATTGTTGTCATTGTTGTTGTTGTTATTATTATTGTTATTGTTATTATCATTATCATCATCATCATCATTATTATCATTAATATCTTTATTGTTACTAATTGTTATCATTATTACTATTATCATTTTACTGACATTTGACCTATCATTGACAATACTATAATTATCATCATTGTTATTATCACCATTATCACTATCATTATCATCATCATTAGGACCATCACCTCCAGTATCATAAATCATCTATGTCATCATTATCATACCTTCATCATCACAATCAATCACCACCTCGTCGTCACCACCATATCGTCATCATCGTCACCATACATTATCATCACCATAGCATCAGTTATCTTTATCATATCATCATCATCATCACCACGCCATCATCACCACCATCCCCACCATATTATCATCACCATACCGTCAGTTATCCTTATACCATCCTCATCTTCACCACCATCACCATACATCAACTTCACCATATTATGACCACAACTATCATCATCACCTCACCATCACTACCATCATCCATACCACATCACCATCACCGTTATTCATTCATCATCACCCCCACCATCACCGCCATTCATTCACCATCATCCTCACCCTCACTACCACCACCCATCCCCACCTCACCATCACCGCCATGCTTCACCACCGCCGCCACCCTCCCCACCGCATGGCTATCTACACGACTCCCCAACCGATAAACCCTCCCTGGTTCCCGGCTTCAGGAGCGCCGAGACGAGCCAGCGATGAAAAGAATTGAGCGCTGGTTGCACGGTTGCAAGCCTGTGACGTCACGATGACGTAGTGCTTTCGTCACGCGTTGAGACTCGAGGATTTGGGGGGGGGAAGAAAAAAAACAAACAAAAAAAACATGACGTGGGAAGTTGGCGTGTGATGAGAAAGCGATGGCAAATTATTTTGGGTTGGTGTTAATTGTTTCGATGGATGGAGATGGATAGAAAGGCAATAAATGATTGATTAAAAGAAAAAGAAAAAAAAAGAAGAGAAAGAGGGAAATTCTGAAGAAAAAAAAAGAAGTGACGGGTGCTCTGCTGTCAGTCATTTTGTGAGGCACGTGGACCTGACATGCTTGAGTATGACGTCATAACCTCGAATTAGCTTTGAAATCAACGCTCGTCAATCTCTGTCTATCTATCTATCTATCTGTTTATATATCTTTCTACCTATCTATCTATCTGCTACCTATCTATTAGCTTTCTATTATTTATATACTCACATTATGTCTACTTAACTGTATACCTGTCTATCTAATTTTCTATTTGTATGTCTATCTCACTACTCACCTATCTATGTATTCATCTACTTAACTATCTATTTATCTATCACTCGAATGTACTTATATACAGTATAAAGTGTATGGGCGTTAACCAAGCCACTGGGTGGGCAAGCCAGCCCAAACTCAGTGCCGGTCCCAAACCCGGTTAAATAGAGAGGGTTGGCGTCAGGAAGGGCATCCGGCCAAAAAAAAATATCTGCCAGAACCTGATCATAGCGGCTCCTTATAAGTGTCTAGGAGTTACACTCATGTCGACGTGGAATCATGTCTGTGTGCTCTTATGATATTAAGTTATCTATAAATATAGTTCTTTCTAGGCTCCCTCATCCTTCTCTCTGTCTGTCTGTCTGTTTCTCTCGCTCTCTCTCTGCCACTCTCTCTCGCTCTCTCTCTCTCTTTCTTCTCTTATCTCCTTCCCTCCTACCTCTCTCTCTCTCTCTCTCTCTCTCTCTCTCTCTCTCTCTCTCTCTCTCTCTCTCTCTCTCTCTCTCTCTCTCTCTCTCTCTCTCTCTCCCGCCCTTCTCTCTCTCTCTCGCTCTCCCTCTCTTTCTCTCTCTCTCCCTCCCGAAGGGGAAGGGGAAAGGGAAAGGGAAAGAGAGGGGGAAAGGGAGGGGGAGGGGGAAGGGAAGGGGGAAGGGGAGGGGGGAAAGGGAGGGGGAAAGGGCCAGAGAGAGGGGAGAAAGGGGAGGGAGAGCTGCCAGAGGGTAGGGGGAGGGGGAGGGTGAAGGACCATGGTTAGAGGAGGGAAGGGGAGGGAGTCAGAGAAAATGGGAGAAAGATCAAGGTCAGAGAAGGGGAGAAGAAGAAGAGGCGAGGATACGAAGAAGAAGAGGAGGAGAGGATAGGAAGAAGAGGAAAGGATAGGAAGAAGAAGATGAGAGGATAGGAAAAAAGAAGGGAAAAGATAGGAAGAAGAGGGGAAGATAGGGGAAAAAGAAGAGGAGAGATTTTGGGAAAAAGAGGAGAAGGGTGGAAAAAAGAAGGGGGAGAGATAGGAAGAAGAAGAGGAGAGATAGGAAGAAGAAGAGGAGAGATAGGAAGAGGAAAAGGAGAGGATAGGAAGGGAATTTAAGGAGGAGAGATAGGAAGAAGAAGAGGAGAGATAGGAAGAAGAGGAGAAGATAGGAAGAAGAAGAGGAGAGATAGGAAGAAGAGGAGAGGATAGGAAGAAGAAGAGGAGAGATAGGAAGAAGAGGAGAAGATAGGAAGAAGAAGAGGAGAGGATAGGAAGAAGAAGAGGAGAGGAGAGGAAGAAGAAGAGGAGAGGAGAGGAAGAAGAAGAGGAGAGGAGAGGAAGAAGAAGAGGAGAGGATAGGGGAAAAAGAAAGAGGAGAGGAGAGGAAAGAAGAAGAGGAGAGGGTAGGAAAAAAGAGGAGAGGAGAGGAAAAAGAAGAGGAGAGGATAGGAAGAAGAAGAGGAGAGGGAGAGGAAAAAGAAGAGGGGAGGAAGAGGGAGAAAAAAAGAGGAGAGATAGGAAGAAAAAGAGGAGAGGAGAGGAAGAAGAAGAGGAAAGAGGAGAGGATAGGAAGAAGAAGAGGAGAGGAGAGGAAGAAGAAGAGGAGAGATAGGAAGAAAAGAGGAGAGGAGAGGAAGAAGAAGAGGAAAGATAGGAAGAAGAGGAGAGGGATAGAAGAAGAAGAGGAGAGATAGGAAGAAGAGGAGAGGATAGGAAGAAGAAGAGGAGAGATAGGAAGAAGAGGAGAGGATAGGAAGAAGAAGAGGAGAGATAGGAAGAAGAGGAGAGGATAGGGAAGAAGAAGAAAAGGGGGAGATAGGGAAAAAGAGGAGAAGATAGGAAAAAAGAAGAGGAGAAGATAGGAAGAAGAAGAGGAGAGATAGGGAAAAAGAGGAGAAAGGGGAGGAAGAAGAAGAGGAGAGGATAGGAAGAAGAGGAGAGATAGGAAGGAAGAAGAGGAGAATTTTTTGAAGAGGGACAAAGGAAAAGGAAGAAGAAGAGGAGAGATAGGCAGAAAAAGAGGAGAGAAAGGGGGAAGGGAGGAAGAGGGAGGACAGGAAAGGGGAGGGAGGGAGAGGGGAATAAAAGTAAGGAAACAGTGAAGAGGGTGAGGGGAGGAGGAGGAAACCCCAAAGGGCACGAAAAAAGGGGAAAAAGGAAAAGGAAAGGGGGAAAAAACTCAGGGAAAAAGGGAGGAAGAGCATGAAAGAGGAAGAAAGAATTGCAAGGTTAGGGTGAAGGGAATTTAAAGGGGGGGGAGAAAAAAAAGAGAGGAGAGAGAGAGAAAGAGAAAGAGAAGGGGAAAAGAGAAGAGAGAAACGAGAAGGGGAGGAAAAAGAGAAGAAAAAGAGGGGAGAAGGGGAGAGATGAAAGAATGAAAGGAAAAGAGAGACCTGCAAAGATAGAAGCGAAGAGAAGAAGAAGAAGAGAAAGCAGGAGAGAGGAGAAATGTAAAGAAAAGATGACATTTCCAGACGAAGGAGGAAGGGATGAAGAAGGAAGGAGACAAGGGCAGTTGAGGGACAAGGAGGGGGGAAGGGAGAAGGGGGGGGAGGGGGAGGGGAAAGGGGGGTAAGGGGAGTTGCACCAAGGCTAGGGGGGCGGCGGGCCCAAGGGGCGCGGGGGAGGGGAAAATTTACTCAGTACTGAGGTGACTGTTTTAAAAGAAAAATGGGGAAACTCTTCCTCTCTCTTTACTTTCCCCTCTCTCCCCTCTCTTTTTCTCTCTCTTTCTCTCTCCCTCTCTTTTTTTCCTTTCTTCTTTCTTCTCCCCTTTTTGTTTGTCCGTCTGGTTTTATCTATCTCCATATCTCCCTCACCCCTTTCCTTTTTTCGTATATCGGGCTGCCTGGTTTCCCCTATCTTTCCTATCTCGTCTCTCTTCCCCTGATTTTTGTCTCTGTCTTCCCTTTTTCTCGTCTCTGTCTTCTCCTCTGTCCTCCACTCACTCACCACCACTCTCCAAACTGGGCTCTGTCTTTTTCACTCACCCCCTCACCCCTTTACTCGGGCTCTCCACTCACTCCCCTCTCTCTCTCTCTCTCTCTTTCCCCTCTCTCTCCCCTCTCTCTCTCTCTTTTCTCTCTCTCTCCTTTTTAACCCCCTTTCCATTATCAGTCCATCTCTCTGTGCCTGATCGATTCCCCCGCTCCCTTCATTATAATTACCTGTATGCAT
>NC_051420.1:8369203-8384203 GCF_015228065.2 Penaeus monodon
TTTTGCGTAGAATTTCCCCGAGTCTAATGTCTTTTTTTCGATTCGGTGCCGATGCCTACTCTTATAACGCTGAGGAATTCGTCGGCGGACTGATTTCTGGAAAACCCTATCTATTGTAAAGGCCATGACAGATACCGATGTCAGACTGCTAAGCGAGGGTTTTGCAGTTACCAGATTACTCGTACCTTTGCAACGTTCATGCGTTTGATGGGAGAGTACTAGAGAATGGACTGGAAAAAAATATATTATCTTGACAATAGTAGTTCATAGTAATAACTGGTCTGATCACTTGTTAGCTCTCGAAAGACTGCTTAAATACGGTTTAACAGCAGGGCCTAGTTAAAGATTCTTTGGATACGATAAGGTTAAATACCCTTGGGTTTCGTCTAGGAAATTATATATATATGTGTGTGTGTGTGTGTGTGTGTGTGTGTGTGTGTGTGTGTGTGTGTGTGTGTGTGTGTGTGTGTGTGTATGTATATATATATATATATATATATATATATATATATATATATATACATATATATACATATATATATACATATATATATATATACATACACACACACACACACACACACACACACACACACACACACACACACACACACACACACACACAAACACATATATATATAATTTCCTAGACGAAACCCAAGGGTATTTAACCTTATCGTATCCAAAGAATCTTTAACTAGGCCCTGCTGTTAAACCGTATTTAAGCAGTCTTTCGAGAGCTAACAAGTGATCAGACCAGTTATTACTATGAACTACTATTGTCAAGATAATATATTTTTTTCCAGTCCATTCTCTAGTACTCTCCACATCAAACGCATGAACGTTGCAAAGGGTACGAGTAATCTGGTGAACTGCATAAACCCTCGCTTTAGCAAGTTCTGACATCGGTATCTGTCAGTGGCCTTTACATAGATAGGTTTCCAAGAATATGCAGTCGCCGACGAAGTTCCTCAGCGCTCTATTAAGAGTAGGCATCGGCACCGAATCGAAAAAAAAGACATTGAGTACTCGGAATTCTACGCAAAATCGCCAAGCGTTGTCAGATTTCTTTACGAGAACCACAATAGGGTGAATCGGAGGGTTCAATTACTCTCAATTTGAACATATGCTCCACTTTATTGTCAAGTGTTTTTTAGGAAATGGTGAGAAACAGGGTATGACATTCGGTGTTAGTTAATTTGATGTCATGGATAACTGCTCAACGGGCTCATCTGAATACACGTCAGAATATTTATCAAGCAGTTCATTAAGTTGACATATTTCTTCACCATCAAGATATTTATGTTCACAGCTTTCAGATTTGTCTAGAACAGTATTATCACATGTATCTTTGGCTGCTTTGCCATCATCCACTATACATATATGACAAACCTCATCTTTACTCATATCTTCGCCCTCACTTCTTACGTATATATTTTTAGCAAATTTATATGATAGAGTTTAATTTCACTTTTAAATTTCAGGTAATCTACTTCATCATGGCGTTTAATTACAGAAAGGGGTCCTTTCCACTGAATTGTTAGCTTATTGCGTGTTGAAGGCAGCAGAACTAGTACTTCGTCTCCTGTAAGCACACGTCTTTTAGCGCTCCGGTCAAAGTACCTCTTTTACAATTTGCTGTTGATATTTGCATGTGCTGATACAAATTGTGCAGATTTCTCTAATTTTAATCTTAATTCTAGCACACACTGACATGTCTTCACCTCGTCATCTTAGCAAGAGTTAGTCCACAGATCATACAAAATAGACAGTGGTCCGCGCACCTGACGACCATCAATAGTTGGAAAGGCGGCATTCCCAAGGTATCATTAAGGGATTTCCCGATACGTGAATAAAACCGAAGGAACATATCTGTCCCAATCACGTGGCTTTCCGGTACACAGCTCATAAGCATCGAGTTAAGGACAGCATGGGATCATTCCACGGTTCCGTTGCAACATGCGTGGTAGGGACTCGTAATGATGGCTTTGATAGATAACAAGCGGTTGATCTCTTTCATCAGATCCGACTTAAATTGTATTCCTCGATCAGACAATATATCTTTCGGTATGCCAACTCTAGGAAAGATATTGATTTTCTGCCACAGATACCGCATCGATATTCCCGAGAGGAACTGCCTCGAAAAAACGCGTAGCACAGTCAGTGACGGTCAGTATACGTATGACCCCGTTCTGAGGGAATGAGTGGGCCAACGAGATCGATAGCTACTCTGCTGAAAGGATCGCTTATTGTTGGCATAGACACTAACAGCGCTTTTCGAATTTTGCCTTAAGGTAGAGATTTCTGATAAACATGGCAGGACCTATAATACCGTTTTATATCCGAACCAGCTCCGGGCCACAAAAAATCCTGAAAATCTTATCAGCAGTTTTCCGATGCGAAAAGTGTCCAGAGACAACATAATTATGATAATTTGAAAGAATATATTATCGAAAGCTACTGCTTCCTATCGATTTCATGATCGTGTTTACTCGAAATAACTTTCTGTAAATGATGCCGTCAACTACTTCATACCTGTCGAGTTACTAGCAACTTTATTTCTTACATCCCTCAAATTTTGTGCAACTCTTAGATCCTTCTTAGAGATGTTTTTATGAGATAAATCGGGCACAATGAGTGGAATTACGCGTTTGAAGTCCCACGATGACATTGGCATCTTCTGATTTTGATTAATTTGGTACGTCTACAGCAGGCGCCTTTACTCCCAGTACCAAGCCTACGAGGACATCTGTAAATTTAATAGGGGCTGCAACAGCATTGACACATCCGGTCAAGAAATCGCTCTTAATGTACCATCTAAAGTTTTTCCCACTCCAAGGTAATTATAGAGAGTAACTAATTTTCTTTTCTTTACATGAAGGGGGACAAGGTTGTCTTTCATTATTATTGTAGAATACAAAATGAGCAACTACTGGTTTATTAAAGATGAAAGCCTTCCTAGTACCACTATTTTTGGGTATAAGATCAGACTCTAAAACAAAGTTGACTTTATTAGTAGAAGACTCTAAACCGTACGCGATTTCAAATGGCACACGGCACCGGCTGAGATGGCTGTCTTTTCGCTAGTTTCACTTTTAGAGCAATTAAAGGTCTTAGTTTTGAGCCTTCTATGAGCGGAAATTAATCTGTCAGCAGCTTGTACCATTTCAGTTGCTTTTATTAAATTGCCTTTCTTTCAGAAATACCCCAAGATCGGCAGGACACTTGCTTAGTAAATGATCTTCCACTAGAAATTCACATAGTTCATGGTAATCCTCTTTCACATTGCTTAATTGGATATAGGTCTTAATCTCCCCAGTGCGCTGTGTGGTGCAGCGGTAGCGATCTCGTCTAGCAATCTTGTTGACCTGCGTTCGAATCCCTCGCTGCCAGTGGATGGTAACCACTGGCAGCAAGGACATGCAACACCGGGCAAGTGGCGAACACGAAGGACAATGCGAAGGGAATGAGCGTGGCATCTATGATGAATACCAACACAATAACGTGTACACAAAGATGAAAAGGAAAACATCCACACTAAGAAATGAAATTGCATCGTAAAGTTTCAGACACGATTTGGTTTCGATATGTTGATGGTATTGTTTCATTGTGGCAAATGAACCGTTCGGATTTCGATTTTTTTTTCAAAAGACTTAACAACCTCGCCAAGGTCACCAAAAAAAATTCCCTAAAAACCCGGGAAAAGACCCCGGGGTTTTTTTTTACCGGGGGGGGCTGGCCCCACCCACCCCGGCCATTTGGGTTTTGGTTTTTTGGGGGGACCCCCAAAATTAAACCCCCAAAAAATTTAAGCAATGTGGAAAAAGGTAAAAAAAAATTAAAAGGGAAAATTATGTTGGAAATTTTTAGTGGAAGATCATTTAAAGCAAGGCCCCCGCGTCTTGGGGTTTTTCTAAAAGAAAGGCAATTTAATAAAAGCAATGAAATGGTACAAGCTGCTGCAGTTTAATTTCCGCTCATAAAAGGCTCAAAACTAAGCCCTTTTAATTTGCTCAAAAAGTGAAACTAGCAAAAAGAAAGCCATCTCACCGGTGCCGTGTGCCTTTGAAATGGGGCGTACGGTTTAGAGTTTTTCTACTAAAAAAGTCAATTTTTTTTAGAGTGATTTTATACCAAAAAATAGTGGTATAGGAAGGCTTTTCATCTTTAAAAAAACCAGTAGTTGCTCATTTTGTTTTCTACAATAATAATGAAAGAAAACCCTTGCCCCCCTTTCATGTAAAAAAAAAAAAATTGAATCTCTAAAATTCCCTTGGGGGGGAAAAAACTTTAGAGGGTACATTAAGAGCGATTTTTTTGACCGGATGTGTAAATGCTGTTGCAGCCCCTATTAAATTTACAGATGTCCTCGGGGTTTTGGTACTGGAGAAAGGCGCCTGGTAGACGTACCAAATTTAAATCAAAAATCAGAAGATGCCAATGTCATCGTGGGACTTAAAACGCGAAATTCCACTCATTGTGCCCGATTTATTCAAAAAAAACATCTTAAAAAGGATCTAAGATTCCCAAAAAATTTTGGGGATGTAAAAAAAAATTTGTTAACTGACAGGTATAAATAGTGCGGCATCTTTTACAAAAGTTTTTCGAAAAAACACGACATGAAACGATAGAAGCAGTAGCTTGATAATATATTTTTCAAATTTCATAATTATTTTGTCCTGGCATTTTTCGCTCGGAAAAGCTGATAAGATTTTCAGGATTTTTGGGGCCCCGGAGCGGTCGGATAAAAACGGATTATAGGTCTCCCATTTTATCAAAACTCTCCCTTAAAGGCAAAATTCGAAAAGCGCTGTTAGGGGTCTATGCCAAAATAAGCGATCCTTTCAGCAGATAGCTATCGATTCGTTGGCCCCTCATTCCTCAGAAGGGGGTCATACGATATGACCGTCCTGACTGTGCTCGCGTTTTTTCGAGGCAGTTCCTTGGGGAATATCGATGCGGTATCTGTGGCAGAAAATAATTTCTTCCTAGGTTGGCATACCAAAGATATATTGTCGTCGGGGAATACAATTTAAGTCGGATCTGGAAAGAGATCAACCGCTTGTTACTATAAAACCCATCATTAGAGCCCCTCCCAGCATTTTGCAACGGAAAAAGGGGAAATGATCCCTGCTGTCCTTAACTGATGTTATGAAGCGTTCCCGGAAACCCCCGTGATTGGGAAGATATTTTCCCTTTGGGTTTTTATTACGTATGGGGAAACCCTTAATGAACCTTTGGGAATGCCGCCTTTCCAACTTTTGATGGTCGTCAGGTGCGGGACCACTGTCTATTTTGTATGATTGTGGACTAACTTTTGAAAGATGACGGGGTGAAGACATGCATTGTCTAAAATTTAAGATTAAATTAGAGAAATCTGCACAATTTGATCAGCACATGAAAATATCAACAGAAAATTGTAAAAGAGTACTTTGACCGGAGCGCTAAAAGACGGTGTTACAGGAGACAAGTACTATTTTCGCTCCCTTTCAACCGCAATAGCTAACAATTCAGTGGAAAGGACCCTTTCTGAAATTTAAAACGCCATGATGAAGTAATACCTGAAATTTAAAAGGGAAATTTAAAAACTTTATAAAAATTTTGCAAAAAAAATATATACGAAAGAATTGAGGGGAAGATATGAGTAAAGATGAGGTTTGTCTATATGTAAGGGGATGATGGAAACCCCAAAGATACATGGATAATAGTTCAGACAAATCTGAAAGCTGTGAACATAAATATCTTGATGGTGAAAAATATGTAAAATTAATGAATGCTTGATAAATTCTGACGGTATTCAGATGAGCCTTGAGCATTTACCATGACATAAAAATTAAAACACCGAATGTCATCCCCCTGTTTCTCACATTTCCAAAAAAACACTTGACAATAAAGTGGAGCAATTTTAAAATTTGGAGTAATTGAACCCTCGACCCCCTTTTTGGGGTTTCGAAAAGAAATCTGACAACGTTTTGGCGTTTTTGCGTAAAATTTCCCGAGTACTAATGTTTTTTTTTCGATTGGGTCCCGACCCTACTTTAAATAAAAGCGGAGGAACTTCGTCGGCGACTGCATATTTTTGGGAAAAACCATCTTGAAAAGGCCTACAGATCCGGCAGAACTTGCAAAAGCGGGGGTTTTTATGCGTTCACAGTTTATCTCCCCTTTGCAACTTCAGTTTTTTTTGATGGGAGAGTACTAGAAAAGGGTGGAAAAAAATATATATCTTGAAAAGTAGTTATAAAAACTGGTTGATCACTTTTAGCTCCAAAAGGGGACTTTTAAATAGGTTTAAACAGCGGGCCTATTAAAGATTCTTTGGATACGATAAGGTTAAATCCCTTTTTTTTTGGGTTTCGTCTGGAAATTATATTATATGTGTGTGTGTGGTGGTGTTGTGTGTGTGTGGTGTGTGTGTGTGTGTGTGTGTTGGTGTGTGTATGTATAATATATATGTATATATATAGTATTATATGTAATATATTATTATATATTATATATATATATATATATTATAATATTATACTATATATATACATATATATATATAACATACACCCCCAACACACACACACACCCCACACACACACACAAACACACACACACACACCAAAAAACATATATTTTAAAATTTTCCTAGACGAAACCAAGGGTATTTAACCCTTACGTACCCAAAATTTTTAAACTAGGCCCTCTGTTTAAACCCGTATTTAAAGCAGTTTTTGAGAGCTAAAAAGTGATAACCAGTTAACAAAAAATATATTGTCAAATAATATTTTTTTTTCCAGCCCATTCTCTATACTCTCCCAAAAAAGCATGAACGTTGCAAAGGTTACGAGTAATCTGGTAACTGCAAAACCCTCGCTTTAGCAATTTTGGGACACGGTATCTGCAGTGGTTTACATAGAAGGTT
This sequence comes from Penaeus monodon, assembly GCF_015228065.2. Taxonomy (NCBI): domain Eukaryota; kingdom Metazoa; phylum Arthropoda; class Malacostraca; order Decapoda; family Penaeidae; genus Penaeus; species Penaeus monodon. The sequence continues at coordinate 8,376,117 of NC_051420.1, forward strand.
TCCAAGAATATCATTCGCCGACGAAGTTCTCAGCGCTCTTTTAAGGTAGGCATCGCACCGAATCGAAAAAAAAGACTTTGAGTACTCGGAATTCTACGAAAAATCGAAAACCTTTGTCAGATTTCTTACGAGAACCAAATAGGGTGAATCGGGGGGTTTTAATTACTCTCAATTTGAAATATGCCCCACTTATTGTCAATGTTTTTTTAGGAAATGGTGAGAAAACAGGGTAGACTTTGGGTGTTATTTAAATTTTTGATGTCAGGATAAATGCTAAAAGGGCTATCTGAATAACGTCAAAATATTTACAAGCAGTTCTTTAAAGTTAAAATATTTCTTCACCATAAAGATATTTTTTCACAGCTTTCAGATTTGTCTGAACAGTATTATCACATGTATCTTTGCGCTTTGCCACATCCATATACATATATGACAAACCTCATTTTTCTCATATTTTTCGCCCCACTTTTTAGTATATATTTTTAGAAAATTTATATGATAGAGTTTAATTTCATTTTTAAAATTTCAGGTAATCTACTTCATCAGGGTTTAATTACAAAAAGGGGTCCTTTCCATGAATTGTTAGTTTATTGCGTTTTGAAGGCGCAGAATAGACTTCTTTCCCCTTTAAAGCACACGTTTTTAGCGCCCGGGTCAAAGACTTTTTACAATTTTGTGTTGATATTGCATGGCTGATAAAAATTGGCGTTTTCTCTAATTTTAATCTTAATTCTAGCACACACGACATGTCTTCCCCTCGTATTTGGGAAAGTTTTAGTCCAAGATCTAAAAAATAGACAGTGGTCCGCGCCCCTGACGACCATCAATATTGAAAGGCGGCCTTTCCCAAGGTATCATTAAGGGATTTCCGATACTGAATAAAACCAAAGGGAAATATCTCCCCCAATACGTGGCTTTCCCGGGTAACAGCTTCATAACTCGATTTAAGGAAGCAGGGGATATTCCAGGTTTCCGTTGCAACATCGTGGTAGGGACTCGTATGAGGGCTTTGTGATAAAAAGGGGTTGACTCTTTCTCAATCCGATTTAAATTGTATTCCTCGATCAGAAAATAATCTTTCGGTATCCCAAAAACTTAGGAAAGATTTGATTTTCTCCCAGTTTACCGCATCGATATTCCCGAGAGGAACTCCTCGAAAAAACGCGTAGCACAGTCATGACGGTCAGTATACGTAGACCCCGTTCTGAGGGAATGAGTGGGCCACCGAATCGATAGTACTCTGCTGAAAGGATCGTTATTGTTGCATAGACCTAACAGCGTTTTTCAAAATTTTGCCCAAAGGTAGAGATTTGAAAAAACGGGCGGGACCTATAATCCCTTTTTTTATACCCAACCAGTCGGGCCCACAAAAAAATCCGAAAATCTTACAGCAGTTTCCGAGCGAAAGGTTTCCAGAGACAACAAATTATGAAATTTTGAAAAAAATTATTATCAAAAGCTACGCTTCCTATCGATTTCATGATCGTGTTTACTCGAAATAACTTTCTGTAAATGATGCCGTCAACTACTTCATACCTGTCGAGTTACTAGCAACTTTATTTCTTACATCCCTCAAATTTTGTGCAACTCTTAGATCCTTCTTAGAGATGTTTTTATGAGATAAATCGGGCACAATGAGTGGAATTACGCGTTTGAAGTCCCACGATGACATTGGCATCTTCTGATTTTGATTAATTTGGTACGTCTACAGCAGGCGCCTTTACTCCCAGTACCAAGCCTACGAGGACATCTGTAAATTTAATAGGGGCTGCAACAGCATTGACACATCCGGTCAAGAAATCGCTCTTAATGTACCATCTAAAGTTTTTCCCACTCCAAGGTAATTATAGAGAGTAACTAATTTTCTTTTCTTTACATGAAGGGGGACAAGGTTGTCTTTCATTATTATTGTAGAATACAAAATGAGCAACTACTGGTTTATTAAAGATGAAAGCCTTCCTAGTACCACTATTTTTGGGTATAAGATCAGACTCTAAAACAAAGTTGACTTTATTAGTAGAAGACTCTAAACCGTACGCGATTTCAAATGGCACACGGCACCGGCTGAGATGGCTGTCTTTTCGCTAGTTTCACTTTTAGAGCAATTAAAGGTCTTAGTTTTGAGCCTTCTATGAGCGGAAATTAATCTGTCAGCAGCTTGTACCATTTCAGTTGCTTTTATTAAATTGCCTTTCTTTCAGAAATACCCCAAGATCGGCAGGACACTTGCTTAGTAAATGATCTTCCACTAGAAATTCACATAGTTCATGGTAATCCTCTTTCACATTGCTTAATTGGATATAGGTCTTAATCTCCCCAGTGCGCTGTGTGGTGCAGCGGTAGCGATCTCGTCTAGCAATCTTGTTGACCTGCGTTCGAATCCCTCGCTGCCAGTGGATGGTAACCACTGGCAGCAAGGACATGCAACACCGGGCAAGTGGCGAACACGAAGGACAATGCGAAGGGAATGAGCGTGGCATCTATGATGAATACCAACACAATAACGTGTACACAAAGATGAAAAGGAAAACATCCACACTAAGAAATGAAATTGCATCGTAAAGTTTCAGACACGATTTGGTTTCGATATGTTGATGGTATTGTTTCATTGTGGCAAATGAACCGTTCGGATTTCGATTTTTTTTCAAAAGACTTAACAACCTCGCTCATACTATCAATTTTAAAGTATAATGGGAAGATTCAGTTAAATTACCTTTTCTCGACGTTCTTTTACTCAATGTAAACAATGTAAAACTAACTCGCACCACTAATTACCTTCATTTCTTCCTCGAGTCACCCGTTGCCTGTTAAGAAGTCATAAGTAAATGTTTCTTAAGATATATATAGGATTTCTGATTGTGAATTCATCGCTCGGAACTCGACGTAATTTTTTAAACGTTTTCCAAATTAGGATGTTCTCGTTTTTTTATTTCATTTATTTATTTATTTTATTTATTATTATTATTTTTTTTATCAGGCACATTCATCTACGGAATGGAAATTTTATATTTAAAGAAGCTGGAATTTACATTTCGCTCTGAGTACTGGTCAGTTTGGCTTGGATGACCTTCCCCAGACTCTTTGACCTTGACCCTCCTCCTGAGACCTGATCGTATTGTGATACTAATGCTATATACGTTTGTCAAATTTCTCTCCCTGCATCCATTTCGGTTAATTATTCGTCTGAAGAGGAAGGCGCGAAGAATTCGAAACGTTACAATTCAATTCATTAGTCATTGTAGCTGTTTTCCTTTTCATCTTTACATACATGTTACTGTGTTTGTGTTCACATATATATGTACATGTATATGTGTCTCTGTGTGTGTGTGTGTGTGTGTGTGTGTGTGTGTGTGTGTGTGTGTGTGTGTGTGTGTGTGTGTGTGTGTGTGTGTGTGTGTGTGTGTGAAAGAGAGAAAGAGATAGATAGATAGAGAGAGAGAGAGCATATATACATATATATTGTTAATATTATATTTCGTTATTGTTGTTTTCTATTGTTTTTTGTGTTCTCTGTAATACTAGTGCGACTTTTTTCCTAGAGTGAAATACACGTGTCAGAATTTTCTACCCACTTGCTTTGTCCATCACAGGAATTTCGTCCAATTCAGGCGTTTTCTGCAGTTATTAGATCTGATAATATGATATTTTTTTCAATAAGTTTCATGTGAAAATATCTTCACGGCAAAATTATTCGTATGAGCCACAGATAGATTCACTGTTTCGTGAATATCGTTTTTTTTCCCCTGTCTGAGAGAAGTGAAACAAAATGAAATATCTTTATGGAAAACTTTTATATATGCGTTCAATGGTTTCACTATATATAAGTCAACAGGTTTTATATTACAGCAGTGTACAAACAATAGTTCTTTCAGCGGGTATATCATATAACTTTTTTCATTTTATTTTTTATATATTTTTTTCATCTATTTTTTTATATTAATAAAATCTATTTGTCTATTTGTTTATTTATTTATTTATCTTTGTTTCTTTCTTTAATTAATTAGTTATTTATTCATATTCATTTATTTGTCTATTTTTTTGTAAAACCTCCCAACCTAAAAACGATATATAATTTCTATAGAAACGTGAACTACTCCGTTCTACCATAATAATTCAGATCCAGCATTTAATCGGACAGTCATATGGAAATCGGTTTATATTAATTAATATTCCCTTGTACTTGCCAACTTTAATTTACATTTTCAAGTATTCGTGCTCGCCAAAAAAAAGGATTGATCTTAAATATATTAGATTCATCAGATACCGAAATTAATATGGAATTTATTGCTGCTGAACTGACAAAAAAAAAAATGGATACAAACTGTCAAATTGCACTGGAATCATCTAACATTGATATAATTATTAAACAAATTGCCATTAAATTGACCCCGAATGAACAGATTAAATAGATAAATAAATAAAGATTGAAAAAAAAAAATGCAAACAGTTAAATATGCATTAGAATCATCGAGCTGATTATTGATTAAACTAATTGCTGTTGCACAAATAGAAAAAAGAAAGAAAGAGAGAAAACATATACATTACCATACGAAGACTAATCTTACATAAAAAACTAGAAACAATAACACAGATGAACATAGGTTTTGTTCATAAGGGAATCGCAGGTAAGAACATACTTGTGTCTGTATGTACAGTAAATACACATACAGGGACGTAGTCTTCAGGAGAAGTCATCATCATATATCTTGAATAGCACCGAATCTCAAAATAGATGTTTAAATACATAAGGGAGAAAAAACTTTTGATTTCATGTTGTAGAAAAAAAAGATAAGAGTTATATACCTCGCCGGAGCCTTTTGGTAAAGCATTTTACTGAAACTATTATCGTGTATCTCAAAATCAAAAGATTTCAAGATCTACCAACGACTATATATGCATATACATGTATACACATACAATCGCACAAAGGCACAGACACACACACACAGACACATACACACACACATATCTGTATGGATGAATATATATTTACATATTCATTATATTTATCTACTTAATTATTTGTGAATCACTCAATTCATATTCTACTTTGTTTAATAAGTCCTGCATATACATATATACCGTATATACCTTACATAAATATAATAACAAATTTATATTAAAGGGGAACATTTAGTGGCCTAAATATGCAGGTTTAATCCACCCAACTTCCACAGTTTATCTGCTGAGAAATAGTACTGTAGGCTACGTGTGACTAAGAACACTCTAAGCGTCTTTTCTGTTTTTTCCTTACCATAATGAAACGAGGTCTAAACTTTTAACCGATCTCTTTGTAGTTACATAATTACATTTTCACATCATATCTAAGATAGAGAAAACTTTTATGGAAGGGATAATGTCATTTTATAAGAGAAAAACATGTTTTTCTTTTGGGTGATATATTAGTATATACGTTCTTAGTTCTATCATTTCATCACTGCATGGGGTCACTCGAAACAATAATGTCATTACTTTCTTAAAGACTATTATGCTAATATGACGAATTCTTATCATAACGATTATTATCGAATATTAAGAAAAAAAATAACACTAACATACAGAAAGCAAACACATGAAGCGACCACAGGGTGTTGACAGAGTAGTCGCAAGTCAGGCCGCTAGACTGGACTTTGAAAATCGCTATAAGTAAGTATAAAAGCTCCTCAGTTTCCTGCTAAAGACGACGTACTAAATCGCTAAATATAAACCTCCAGAATTTTCCCGCTAGATCAAAACTCGAAGTCTAGCGGGAAAATCGCTGGAATGGCAACCCTGCCCTCAACACGCGTAAAAAAGGCATTAAGAAAGACTAGGAATTGCCACTCATCAACAGCTGATTCTTGAAAATAATTATTATGATGATGATAATGACAGTAATTATAGGGTAATAAGGATAAAAAGAAAACACTGATCATAATGAAGATGAAGATGATGATGATGATGATGATGATGATGATGATGGTGATGATGATGATGATGATGATGATGATGATGATGATGATGATGATGATGATGATGATGATGATGATGATGGTGATGATGATGATGATGATGATGATGATGATGATTATGATGATGATAATAGGAATAATTATAATAACTGATAATGATAATAATGATAATAATCATAATAACAGAGGTAATTATTATGGTGAAGATAATAATAATGATAATAATAAAAAATGAGAAGAAGAATAAGGAGAAGAAGAAAAACAAAAGAAAAATAAAGAAGAAGAAAAAGAAAGACGAGAAAGAGGATGAAATAATAATAATCCAAATAATGATAATGAAAGTCAGCAACATAATGTGTCATTGATGATAAAAACATTGATAACATTAACGTCAACAACTACAACCATAGTAATAAAAACACCACATATAAAAAACAGAGCAAAATCAACAACAAAAATAACAAGAATAGGAATAATCCTATTGGCAATAATAACAACACAAGATCAAATCAACACAACGTAACTTTATCACTAGATAATAAAAGAAATGGAAAAGAAACCAGAACCCAAAATCCCATATTGCAAAATAGCCCAATTGCAAGGGAAAACCACCGACCTGTAAATTCGTTGTCAATATAAAATAATGGTGATTTTCAGTTTCCACCCTTACTGACCTCTACATTAGGATTATATTGCAATCATCTCGAAACTGTAAACTGGTCTGTACTGTCAAACCCTTAAATTTAATTTTTTCTCGAAAAAATAAGTAAAAAAAAAATGGTTTATCCTTTATAAGAGCAAGAAAGATAGTGAGTATTCTGGCACGAGTACAAAGGTTGCGAAAAAACGGATAAGGATAATAGGAATAAAAATTGAAATGATAAGGATGAGAATAACAAGTGAATTGTCTAGCGTCTAGTGCCCTCGGTTTCTGAAATAATTTATTCTCTGTTATTTCTAATGACGAACCTTCATTTGATTTAGTTTATTGAAAATCTTCTTTCAAAAATATTACATATTTTTGCGCTAAATATAAACACAACCATCTGCCTGAATATAACAGTACAAAATCTACATTGTTATATTATGATTCCCTGAATATTACACGCGTTTACTTTTAATATAGCCACGTTACCATACTATAACATTATAATATTACATGCATCGTTCTTTGTATGTTTATCATTTTCTGAAGCTCTTTGGAATACAATAGCTTTACACATCAGCTTATAGAGAGCTTGCGTTCACTTCCACTCAAAGGTCATTTGGAACTCCTATCTCTGCGTGCGCGTAGAGATCTTGCGCTGCTGTTGATTATATTGCTTCTTTCTAAAATAAATCGACATGATAAGAATATTCGACAACTGAAAACAGAATTCTGCAGAATACTACAGTTCACTTCCTTCCCCAAGTCATTTTGAAATCCTACCTAAAGTTGCGTGTGGGGATCTTACGCTGAGTGTTTACGGTCGACTGCAATATAATTATTTGTTCGTGGAAACGGATATTTTAGCACAGTGGCAATAAAGTTTGTGTGTTATGTTTGATTGAAACATATCATTGAGGAAAGGAGATGATAAACCCACCACATATTTGCAATTTATAAGAGATTTCAAAATATATGTTATACTGTATTAGAAAAGTGATTAGAATTCACAACATACTTTTTTCTGTTATCAAATGGGAGTGCCATGGGATTAGATAAACAAGTGAATAAACAAGTTACATAGCAGTTTAATTTCCGAAGTCACCAAGACACTTTTACCACGTGTCGTCACTTAATAAAGGTCTAGCTTTATTAATTACGGTAATAAGACCTTATTAATTAGAGTAATAAGGAGAATCTGTCAGAGTGGTCTAATTAACAGGTCATCAGAACAAAAAAGATTCCTTTATCACTCCGCACACATTCATGGTTCAGTGGAAAATGTCACTGTCCACATTAGCAAAGACCCAAATTGTGCCTTCCCTTCATTTAGTCTTGTTTAACATACAGGTTTCATCATACCTTATTCAGACAGTTTTCTTTTTTTATTCTAAAGGTTAATTTATGCGATTTTTTTTACTTATTTATCGTATTATTAAAACAAATTGATCCAAACGTGCAATATCTCTTTGTTAATCCTTACGCCATAA
>NC_051420.1:8393547-8398547 GCF_015228065.2 Penaeus monodon
AAATGATGCCGTCAACTACTTCATACCTGTCGAGTTACTAGCAACTTTATTTCTTACATCCCTCAAATTTTGTGCAACTCTTAGATCCTTCTTAGAGATGTTTTTATGAGATAAATCGGGCACAATGAGTGGAATTACGCGTTTGAAGTCCCACGATGACATTGGCATCTTCTGATTTTGATTAATTTGGTACGTCTACAGCAGGCGCCTTTACTCCCAGTACCAAGCCTACGAGGACATCTGTAAATTTAATAGGGGCTGCAACAGCATTGACACATCCGGTCAAGAAATCGCTCTTAATGTACCATCTAAAGTTTTTCCCACTCCAAGGTAATTATAGAGAGAAAACTAATTTTCTTTTCTTTACATGAAGGGGACAAGGTTGTCTTTCATTATTATTGTAGAATACAAAATGAGCAACTACTGGTTTATTAAAGATGAAAGCCTTCCTAGTACCACTATTTTTGGGTATAAGATCAGACTCTAAAACAAAGTTGACTTATTAGTAGAAGACTCTAAACCGTACGCGATTTCAAATGGCACACGGCACCGGCTGAGATGGCTGTCTTTTCGCTAGTTTCACTTTTAGAGCAATTAAAGGTCTTAGTTTTGAGCCTTCTATGAGCGGAAATTAATCTGTCAGCAGCTTGTACCATTTCAGTTGCTTTTATTAAATTGCCTTTCTTTCAGAAATACCCCAAGATCGGCAGGACACTTGCTTAGTAAATGATCTTCCACTAGAAATTCACATAGTTCATGGTAATCCTCTTTCACATTGCTTAATTGGATATAGGTCTTAATCTCCCCAGTGCGCTGTGTGGTGCAGCGGTAGCGATCTCGTCTAGCAATCTTGTTGACCTGCGTTCGAATCCCTCGCTGCCAGTGGATGGTAACCACTGGCAGCAAGGACATGCAACACCGGGCAAGTGGCGAACACGAAGGACAATGCGAAGGGAATGAGCGTGGCATCTATGATGAATACCAACACAATAACGTGTACACAAAGATGAAAAGGAAAACATCCACACTAAGAAATGAAATTGCATCGTAAAGTTTCAGACACGATTTGGTTTCGATATGTTGATGGTATTGTTTCATTGTGGCAAATGAACCGTTCGGATTTCGATTTTTTTTCAAAAGACTTAACAACCTCGCTCATACTATCAATTTTAAAGTAGAATGGGAAAGATTCAGGTAAATTACCTTTTCTTGGACGTTCTTTTACTCAATGTAAACAATGTAAAACTAACTCGCACCACTAATTACCTTCATTTCTTCCTCGAGTCACCCGTTGCCTGTTAAGAAGTCATAAGTAAATGTTTCTTAAGATATATATAGGATTTCTGATTGTGAATTCATCGCTCGGAACTCGACGTAATTTTTTAAACGTTTTCCAAATTAGGATGTTCTCGTTTTTTTATTTCATTTATTTATTTATTTTATTTATTATTATTATTTTTTTTATCAGGCACATTCATCTACGGAATGGAAATTTTATATTTAAAGAAGCTGGAATTTACATTTCGCTCTGAGTACTGGTCAGTTTGGCTTGGATGACCTTCCCCAGACTCTTTGACCTTGACCCTCCTCCTGAGACCTGATCGTATTGTGATACTAATGCTATATACGTTTGTCAAATTTCTCTCCCTGCATCCATTTCGGTTAATTATTCGTCTGAAGAGGAAGGCGCGAAGAATTCGAAACGTTACAATTCAATTCATTAGTCATTGTAGCTGTTTTCCTTTTCATCTTTACATACATGTTACTGTGTTTGTGTTCACATATATATGTACATGTATATGTGTATCTGTGTGTGTGTGTGTGTGTGTGTGTGTGTGTGTGTGTGTGTGTGTGTGTGTGTGTGTGTGTGTGTGTGTGTGTGTGTGTGTGTGTGTGTGTGAAAGAGAGAAAGAGATAGATAGATAGAGAGAGAGAGAGCATATATACATATATATTTGTTAATATTATATTTCGTTATTGTTGTTTTCTATTGTTTTTTGTGTTCTCTGTAATACTAGTGCGACTTTTTTCCTAGAGTGAAATACACGTGTCAGAATTTTCTACCCACTTGCTTTGTCCATCACAGGAATATCGTCCAATTCAGGCGTTTTCTGCAGTTATTAGAACTGATAATATGATTTTTTTTTCAATAAGTTTCATGTGAAAATATCTTCACGGCAAAATTATTCGTATGAGCCACAGATAGTTTCACTATTTCGTGAATATCGTTTTTTTTCTTTTTTTTTTTCCCTGTCTGAGAGAAGTGAAACAAAATGAAATATCTTTATGGAAAACTTTTATATATGCGTTCAATGGTTTCACTATATATAAGTCAACAGGTTTTATATTACAGCAGTGTACAAACAATAGTTCTTTCAGCGGATATATCATATCACTTTTTTCATTTTATTTTTTATATATATTTTTTCATCTATTTTTTTATATTTGAAAAAAAAAATCTATTTGTCTATTTGTTTATTTATTTATTTATCTTTGTTTCTTTCTTTAATTAATTATGTATTTTCATATTCATTTATTTGTCTATTTTTTGTAAAACCTCCCAACCTAAAAACGATATATAATTTCTATAGAAACGTGAACTACTCCGTTCTACCATAATAATTCAGATCCAGCATTTAATCGGACAGTCATATGGAAATCGGTTTATATTAATTAATATTCCCTTGTACTTGCCAACTTTAATTTACATTTTCAAGTATTCGTGCTCGCCAAAAAAAAGGATTGATCTTATTGATTCATGAGATACCGAAATTAATATTGAATTTATTGCTGCTGAACTGACAAAAAAAAAATGGATACAAACTGTCAAATTGCACTGGAATCATCTGACATTGATATAATTATTAAACAAATTGCCATTAAATTGACCCCGAATGAATAGATTAAATAGATAAATAAATAAAGATTGAAAAAAAAAAATGCAAACAGGTAAATATGCATTAGAATCATCGAGCTGATTATTGATTAACTAATTGCTGTTGCACTAATAGAAAAAAGAAAGAAAGATAGAAAAAATATACATTACCATACGAAGACTAATCTTACATAAAAAAACTAGAAACAATAACACAGATGAACATAGGTTTTGTTCATAAGGGAATCGCAGGTAAGAACATACTTGTGTCTGTATGTACAGTAAATACACATACAGGGACGTAGTCTTCAGGAGAAGTCATCATCATATATCTTGAATAGCACCGAATCTCAAAATAGATGTTTAAATACATAAGGGAGAAAAAACTTTTGATTCATGTTGTAGAAAAAAAAGATAAGAGTTATATACCTCGCCGGAGCCTTTGGTAAAGCATTTTACTGAAACTATTATCGTGTATCTCAAAATCAAAAGATTTCAAGATCTACCAACGACTATATATGCATATACATGTATACACATACAATCGCACAAAGGCACAGACACACACACACAGACACATACACACACACATATCTGTATGGATGAATATATATTTACATATTCATTATATTTATCTACTGAATTATTTGTGAACCACTCAATTCATATTCTACTTTGTTTAATAAGTCCTGCATATACATATATACCGTATATACCTTACATAAATATAATAACAAATTTATATTAAAGGGGAACATTTAGTGGCCTAAATATGCAGGTTTAATCCACCCAACTTCCACAGTTTATCTGCTGAGAAATAGTACTGTAGGCTACGTGTGACTAAGAACACTCTAAGCGTCTTTTCTGTTTTTTCCTTACCATAATGAAACGAGGTCTAAACTTTTAACCGATCTCTTTGTAGTTACATAATTACATTTTCACATCATATCTAAGATAGAGAAAACTTTTATGGAAGGGATAATGTCATTTTATAAGAGAAAAACATGTTTTTCTTTTGGGTGATATATTAGTATATACGTTCTTAGTTCTATCATTTCATCACTGCATGGGGTCACTCGAAACAATAATGTCATTACTTTCTTAAAGAGCTATTATGCTAATATGACGAATTCTTATCATAACGATTATTATCGAATATTAAGAAAAAAATAACACTAACATACAGAAAGCAAACACATGAAGCGACCACAGGGTGTTGACAGAGTAGTCGCAAGTCAGGCCGCTAGACTGGACTTTGAAAATCGCTATACGTAAGTATAAAAGCTCCTCAGTTTCCCGCTAAAGACGACGTACTAAATTGCTAAATATAAACCTCCAGAATTTTCCCGCTAGATCAAAACTCGAAGTCTAGCGGGAAAATCGCTGGCATGGCAACCCTGCCCTCAACACGCGTAAAAAAGGCATTAAGAAAGACTAGCAATTGCCACTCATCAACAGCTGATTCTTGAAAATAATTATTATGATGATGATAATGACAGTAAATATAGGGTAATAAGGATAAAAAGAAAACACTGATCATAATAATAATGATGATGATGATGATGATAATGATGGTGATGAAGATGAAGATGAAGATGAAGATGAAGATGATGATGAAGATGAAGATGAAGATGATGATGGTGATGATGATGATGATGATGATGATGATGATGATGATGATGATGATGATGATGATGATGATGATGATGATGATGGTGATGATGATGATGATGATGATGATGATGATGATTATGATGATGATGATAGGAATAATTATAATAACTGATAATGATAATAATGATAATAATCATAATAACAGAGGTAATCATTATGGTGAAGATGATAATAATGATAATAATAATAAATATGAGAAGAGGAATAAGGGGAAGAAGAAAAACAAAAGAAAAAGAAAGAAGAAAAAGAAAGACGAAAAAGAAGATGAAATAATAATAATCCAAATAATGATAATGAAAGTCAGCAACATAATGCGTCATTGATGATAAAAACATTGATAACATTAACGTCAACAACTACAACCATAGTAATAAAAACACCACATACAAAAACCAGAGCAAAATCAACAACAAAAATAACAAGAATAGGAATAATCCTATTGGCAATAACA
>NC_051420.1:8426952-8431952 GCF_015228065.2 Penaeus monodon
AAATAGAATACAAGTAGTATTTGGCATGTTATCTATTTTGAGCTGAAGGTTGGCACGCCTGTGTGGGCGGAACTTAAACTTGAAATCACTTGGAATTCGCTAGAAAAATATATAAATAAAATAAGCAATATTGACTGATTGCGAGAAACTACACATAAGGACGCTTGACACAGAGCCTTTTGATTATGCTAATCCAACCTTGATTGTGCTAAGCTGACCTTGTGTTCCCTAATCTAACCCTTTCATGTGTGTGTGTGTGTGTGTGTGTGCATGCATACATGCATACATACATACATACACACACACACACACACACACACACACACACACACACACACACACACACATATATATATATATATATATATATATATATATATATATATATATATATATATCGTATTCTGGATTTGGCAGCAGAGAATATTGAATAATGAATGTGAAAGCTCGGTATAATGATTCATTATCTATCTATTTATGTATGTATGTATCTATCACACCACACACACACACACACACACACACACACACACACACACACACACACACACACACACACACACACACACACACACATATATATATATATATATATATATATATATATATATATATATATATATTGATCTGAATAGCTGTCTACCCATTCATCTTTATACCTATTTTTACATAATTATAAATCTATTAATTAGTATATATACACACAAATTAAACAAAAAGAACTTTTTACTGGTAGTATCTTAATATGATCGATTCAGTACGTTAGGTCACCATAATCTAAGCTATCTTAGCTTAATATAACCTAAAACTTAGCGTAACTTAGAGTACGGTTACCTAACTTAGCTTTGCCCTAGTTGAACGTATAGGGTAGTAGAAAACGGACTATAAGAACGTATACTATAGTATAGTTATATTTTGAATGTTATGTGATATAATCATTATTGTTATTGCTATGATATCATCATTATCATTATTATTATCATTATTATAATTATTATTATTATTATTATTATTATTATTATCATTATTATTATTATTATTATTATTATTATTATTATTATTACTTATCATTATTTCTTTATGAAAATCTTCACATATGGGTGATTAAGAATTTGTGACTAATCTGAGTATTTTTTAAAATCTAAAAGTCTCAAATGTTCTTTGCATGAAGTCATATTCATCTTAACAATTAAAATAAACAGCATAGTAGCACTGAATTTGGAAGCCAACTCAAGTCTATATTCCTGCTTCTATATAGTACCGCATAATTAATGTCTGATGTCAAATACACAAATAAAAAAGTGTGTAACATGATACACGCAATTTATCAAGCAATTGAATACTTTATCACTGCATAAGATAGGCCTTAGGACAATGATAATGGCAATGACAACGACAGTGATGATCAAAACGATTATAACAAACACAGTACATTTATAGCGTGCTTACATATTAATTACGCCTGTCATATTTCGTTAGTAGATATCGATAATAATCTCTTGATACCTGATGGGTTTGACGCTGTAAATTGGTTCTAAGAAAAAAACACTATTCATGATACATATTATTTCTATTACTATAATTATAATGATATTCTACTACTACTACTACTGCTACTTTAATCATAATAATGATGATAATAATTATTACCATAATCACTATTATCTAAATTATCATATATCTTTAATATCGTTTATATGGAGGGCAAAAAAAAGAAAAAAGAATGAAAAAAAAAAAATGTTTTTAAGTTTTGGGAAAATTTATACAAAGGACTTCTTTCCTATTAAAAATAATCATATACAGTCTCTTTTGAGTTTAAAGATAAATCTAAGTCATTTAAAGAAACTTGAACGATTATTTATCACCAATTTATCAATGCTACTTAAGATGTCAACTGCCTTACGTTTTATTGACTCATTTTAAGCATAAACATAACCGTTATACCTTTCTGTATAATCTTATACCATTATCATGTGTGTTTCACTGCAAAATATCAGTTAAATACTCCTCAAATAATCAACTGAAGATTTGCAAAATAGAATACAAGTAGTATTTGGCATGTTATCTATTTTGAGCTGAAGGTTGGCACGCCTGTGTGGGCGGAACTTAAACTTGAAATCACTTGGAATTCGCTAGAAAAATATATAAATAAAATAAGCAATATTGACTGATTGCGAGAAACTACACATAAGGACGCTTGACACAGAGCCTTTTGATTATGCTAATCCAACCTTGATTGTGCTAAGCTGACCTTGTGTTCCCTAATCTAACCCTTTCATACCTAATCTGATTTTTTTCTACAATAATATAAACCTTTTCTATTCTAATCAAACTTGTCTAACCTGTTATACTTTTGTCTATACTAATGTAACATTGTCTAATACAATCTGATTGTCTACAATAATCTTTGTCTAAATCTAACCTTGTCTATACTAATCTAACCGACTCGTAAGCTAACCGTGTCTACACAAACTTCATTAAAAAAAAAAAAAAAAAAAAAAAAAAAAAACTCATTAAATCAAAACTAAATAAAAATAGTCTGATTTCTAACCCAATATATCCTAGCCTAACCTAACCTAAACCAACCTCAATTATCCTAGCCTACCCTAAAGTTTTAAAAAATCATTCTGTATTAAACTGATCTAGCGATAACAATGCATTATAAATTGTTCGTTGACAGCTTTCAACTTTGCATCAGACCAGCCTCATAAATGGAACAAAAACGCAATTTTTCATGTTGACATGTTATCAATTATTATCTGGGAAACCTATACATTTTCAAATACGTGCGTCCATTCGCTTGGTAAAGTATGCATAGATTGTGCGTGTGTATACGACCCCCCCCCCCGCGCGCACACACACACACACACACACACACACACACACACACACACACACACACACACACACACACACACACACACACACACACCGCACGCGCCGCACGCACACACACCACAACACCACAACCTCTGGCAGAGCTCAACACTAATCACAAACGCAAACAACACAAGAAACATAACGATTACCACAACAACAACAGAGAAGGAGCGCGAACAACAACTTTTTCGAATCTCTCGGGTTCATCTGTGTCTCACGCAAACACATTTACGTTTTGTGTAGGCCAAGGAGGTTTGTGACCGAGTATGAATCTTCGTCTCTCTATCTATTTTGTTTTGTGTGTCTCTCGCTTCTGGCTCGTTGTTATTTTCTCTTATATATCGTTCTATCTTTCTCTCTCTGTTTCTGGCTCCGTCTGTTAGTTTCTCTGTCATTGTCTCTCTCTCTCCTCTCTCTCTCTCTCTCTCTCTCTCTCTCTCTCTCTCCCCTCCTCTTTCTCTCTCTTTCTCATTTTTTTTCAGCAGAACGAAATTACTAGACGATAGAGATTTCCAATTTCGAACTCGATATTAAAAAACAAAACACACTCAACATAGTTTTGTTTTCCCCAAAACATCTGGGATTTAAAATAATCAGTTGATGAGATCTTAAAGTTGCAGAGGCATCACGTAAACTTTGTTCTAATAAGTCTTGCAAGGGAAAAAGTTCCAAGCTTTGATAAAAGAGGATTATTATTACTATTATAATTATCATTATTTTACTTCATATTCCTTTATTTATTTTTCTATTTCACATCTGGTGTTATCTTTTTTTACATGTGCCGTAGTACCAGAGATGCTTTCCAAGAAGATGACTGGTGAATTTACTCATAATTTCCATCACCCTTACTGATCTCACAGAAGGCAAAGTTACTTCAGATTCATTCTCATATACCTGTGGAAAGGTCAAGATCTTTTTTTGTTGTTGTTGTTGGGAGTGTTAGCGTAATCAATTATTTTCGGACACGTATACGATATACATTTAATAAGTGTTGATTTCATAACACTTCATAACTGGGAATAAGTATCTCTACTATGCAATAAACTTTCCTACTGAAGAAGATACGGGGGTATTGGAAACGATACCTATTTTTGTATTTTCATTATCATTTTTTATTATTTTATCATTTTTATTATTATTATTATTATTATTATTACTATATTATTCTTATCATCTATCATTTTTGTTATTTTTATAATTTGATTTTATTATTTTTATTATTTATTATTTTTATTATCTTTATTATTTTTTATCATCTTTAATATCTTATGTTATATTTTATTTTATTATTTCAAGCTCACTCCGTGTTTCGACCGAATCTAGTACTCGTTCCTGTCGCAACGAAGCACATCTGCGATATCGGACTCGATAGCTAGTGAGGACATGATAAGTATCAGGGAAATTGCTGGGTAAAAGCGGGAGATCGAAGTAAATCATTCAGTAATTTGGCTTATTGCATTGTACATTCACATGAATTAGGGGGCTATTCACCTCGTATGTCCTGGCAGAATAGAGCCCAAGTGAATACGCTGGAGTGACACACATTCGCAGAGTATAGAAGGTTTTGCTTCTTACACCCTTCTAAGTGGGGTCTGCCGTCACGCTGCCCCCCGTTGGTCTGAAAAAGAAAAATCACCTCGTAGGTTTTGGCAGAATAGAACCGAAAGTGAATACGCTGGAGTAACACACATTCGCAGTTTATAGCAGGTTTTGCCCCTTACACCCTCTTAAGTGTTAAAAAAGAAAAGAAAAATCACCCCGTAGGTTCCGGCAGGATAGAGCCCGTGCAAATATCTGGGCCTCGTACTGATTTTGATCATTTGTTATCTTGACCAATAAATCCGGAATGGCGAGCCTCCGAGTCGTCCAAATCCTCCGAGTCGCTGTTATCGGGAACTGCGACCACTATCCGCCGTTCCTTTTCGTCATTACCATGATTGTTTGGAGAGAAAAAATACGAAACGGTTTTCCCCGCGTATTGTACACAGCCTAGCCATGATGGAACTCAGTTGAATTTCAACTGACTTCCCATAGCTTCAATTGTCACGTGATTATCTATAACAGTTCTCTAATTGGCTTTATTAGACAAGTCGCTAGCGTCACGACCAAAATAGTCTTTA
>NC_051420.1:8439452-8446952 GCF_015228065.2 Penaeus monodon
CTCCTCTCTCTATTTATCTATCTCTCTACCTATCTATCCATACATCTATCTATCTATCTTGCTCATTCTGTTTCTCTGTTTCTGTTTTTCTCCTCCTCTGCCTTTCTCTCATACTCACGCGCCCCTTTCTCTTACTATAACTGTCTGTCTGTCGATCTGTTTCCCTCACTCTCTTTCACTTTCTCTCCCTTCTTCCTTCTATCCCTTTCTCTTTCCTCCCCTCTCTCTTTCTTACTCTCACCTCCTTATTCCTTCTTTTATTCTCTCTCTCTTTCTCTCATTCTCCTCCTCTCTCTCTCTCTCTCTCTCTCTCTCTCTCTCTCTCTCTCTCTCTCTCTCTCCCTCTCCTGTCTCTCTCTCTCTCCTCTATCCCCCTTTCTCTCTCTCTCCTCCTCCTCCTCTCTTTCTCTCCCCTCTCTCTCTCTCCCCTCTTTCTCTCTCTCTCTCCTCTTTCTCCCCCTCTTTTCTCTCTCTCTCTTCTCTCTCTCCTTCTCTTCCTTTTCTTCTCTGTTTTCTCTCTGTCTCTGTCTCTTTCTTTCTCCTTCTCCTTTTCCTCACTCCTTTTCCTCTTTTCCTTTTCTTTCTCTCCTCTCTTGTTCTGTTTCTGGATTCTCAAAGGCATTTGACATGTGAGCCATGACACCCCTTTCAAAGAAATGTAACAGCTGGTAAATTGAATACATTTGGGTTTAATTCATACCTTTCCAATAGATACTCAGTTTTGAATGGGTAAATATAATTTCATCTGCACTTCATGTTTAGTTTTGGGGTACCTCAGGTCCCTATTAGGGCCATTATTATCCCATTTTTGTTAAAGATAAGCCAATTACTTCGGATTCCTTTTCGTACAATACGCAGATGACACCAAACTATTCCGTGGTAGAGTTGGTGATCTTCAAGATCTAACAACGGAGCAGAAGAAACTTTATTGAAATGCAAATGGTACTTTCCCGAAAAATGGTCTCAGAGTAAATGAATCCAAACTCAGTGCATTTTTATTGGTAGCCCAACAACTTTTCTCCGCATCCTGCGACCCATATATTATTTGGAAATACAAGATAATCCCCAGTGAAAAATGGAAGATTTAGGAAATAACTGGACCGTTATATGCGCTTTGATAGTCCCCTTAGACCAATGTCAAGAAGGTAACAGGAACTCTCCTCTCATAACGATTCAGAACAAATACGACACACCAAAAAGGGTTTTGATGTCCAGCTCTTTCACTGAGCATTATCATTATTGCTCCCGAATATGGGTGTGGCCATTAAACACAGATTGAAAAGTCCCGAAACTACAAACTTTGGCAAGTAAAGTATCTTGGGGTTGGGCCCCAAATCGACCCTTTGTCCATTCTAAATACTGCAATGTTAGAATTGACCAGAAATGTCCTTTTATTTATGTAAATTTTAGTTTTTAAAATTTAAAACAGCTTCCTCACTGGCTGTTTCCACTTCCGAAAGTTTAGTGATGGCCATGGGTTTTGGGGAAACCGCAAAGCAACATCTATTATTCCTCGAACTTCACGTAACATTGGAAAAAAGTTATTTCATGTAAGGACTCTGTTTTTGGAATATTTACACAATCATGAAAGGGTGTGGAAGCATATTTCTTTTAAAAAGAAACTCAAAGTCTTCCCACTAAAAAAGTAATCTAGTAATTTTTAATTAATTCTAAAAGTTTTACATTCTTTTTTTATTTTTTTTGTAATCTATGATTTTTTTTTGATTTCATGTAACGCCATGATTTTATTGATTTATGTAACTCTTATGATTTTATTGATTTTATGTAACACTATGATTTTATTTATTTTAAATAACGCTATGATTTTAAAGTAACGTCATGATTTTATTGATTTTTTGTAAGTCATGATTTATTTATTTTATGTAACGCTACGATTTTATTGATTTTATGTAACGTCATGATTTTATTATTTTATGTAACTTATGATTTTATTTTTTATGTAACGTCCTGATTTTATTGATTTTATGTAAGTAGTGGTCACAAACTATGTTTTTTCTTTTGATCTCTGTGAATTTCTATATTTAAAGAGATTATTTCTTTCCATAATAATTTATCCAATTTATGTTGAAGTTTGGCGACAATCTTAACCTCATTGATATTGTTTTACTTGCCATTTAAGTTTGTAATAACCATTTTATGGAATAAACTTTTTTATTTGATTTGAATTTGAACTCTCCTCTCTCCCCCTCTCTCCTCTTCTCTCTCTCCTCTCTCTCTCTTCTCTCTCTCTCTCTCTCTCTCCTCTCTCCTCTCTTCCTCCCTCTCTCTCTCTCTCTCTCTCTCTCTTCTCCTCTCTCCCCTCTCTCCTCTCCTTTTCTCTCTCTCTCTCTCTCTCTCCTCTCTCTCCTCTCTCCTCTCCTTCCTCTCCGCTCATCTCTCCTCATCTTTCTCTCTCTCTCTCTCTCTCTCTCTCTCTCTCTCTCTCTCTCCCCTCCTCCTCTTTTCCCTTCTCCCCTCCTCCTCTCCTCTCTCTTCTCTCTCTCTCTCTCCCTCTCCTCCTCCCCCCCCTTTCTCCTCTTCTCCCCTCTCTCTCTCTCTCCTCTCTCTCTCCCCCCTCCCCTTCTCCCTCTTCTCTCTCTCCTCTCTCCGTCTCTCCTCCTCTCTCTCTCTTCCTCTCTCTCTCTCTCTCGCTCTCCTCTCCTCTTCTCTCGCTCTCGTCTCCTCTTCTCTTCTCGATCTCTCTCCTCTCTCTCTCTCTCTTTCTCTCTCTCTCTCCTCTCGACCCCTCTCTCTAAAATCTCTTCTCTCTCTCCTCCTCTCTTTTCTCTCTCTCTCTCTCTCTCTCTCTCTCTCTCTCTCTCTCTCTCTTTCTCCCTCTCCCTCTCTCCCTCCAGCGAACTCGTAGCGACCTCCAGCTTCGACGGCAGCCTCAGGGTGTGGACCTCCCCGGAGGGCGCTTGCGAGCTAGCCCTAGAAGGCCACAAAGGCCCGGTGGCAGTGGTCCGTCCGCTGGCCACCTCGCGCCATCACCTCCTCACCGGGGGCATGGACACGTCGGCACGGGTGTGGGACTTGCATATGGGTCAGTGGTCGGAGTGGGTTTGGTTGTGAGTGGTAGGAGTGGGTTTGGTTGTGAGTGGTAGGAGTGGGTTTGGTTGTGATTGGTAGTAGTAGGTTTGGTTGTGAGTGGTGGTGAGTGGTAAGATGGTGTTGGTTGTGGTGATGCGTGGTAAGTGGTTGGTGTAGACCAGTGCTGATAGAGAATTGGACTAGGTGTTAGTCGTGTTAGTATTTAACCCGACTAATTGTAAATTAATTATATTGCGTGTGTAGAACTATATACTAAGATACACTTGACAGGATGCTAAAGTTTGTTGACAGGCTGACAGAGTAGTGATGATAATTATTTGATAAATGGCAAGTAAGTCATAATAATAAAGTGAAATACAACGATGTTACTTAGACATACAACTTTCAGCTCGTTACTACTAACCTCTCAAGTGCATCATAACCTGTCTCATTATAAAGAAATGAAATATAGGCATAGTGAGTGCTAGTAATTAGTGAAGAATTAAATTTTAGATACAATGTCGATGTTCACAGATGATTGTGTCACATAAAGAGGGTGAAGTAAATGATAAATGCAACCATGATTTGAGAAGTGAAAATGTCGGCTTTCACCGTAGACTTATAGTGTGAAGCTTTTTGCTCTTTTTAGCCTAAAGGATTTTTTTTATTCTACTTACACACAAGAAACCAATGTAATTTCAGTATATTATATATAAAGGGTGTGGGAGTTTGTAAATAAAGCATGGTTATGATATAATGATAGGATATAAAAAGGAGGAACAAACATTTTTTTTGGTGTATAGTCCGGAATAGTCGATCAAAAATGCAGAGGAAATGAAACATATATATAAAATGGGATGAAATATGATATACCAATATAGAAATATAAACATATATTTTTTTCGAGAATCATTTCCTAGGATTAGTAATCGGGAATAAAGAACAAAGCATATCTAAATAATTCAACCATATTCATAACGACACTAAAATTAATATATACCTTTTTTTTCTAGGAGAGAACACCGTGACACTGACAGGTCACAAGGGAGCTGTGGTGGGGGTAGGGGGGGACAGGTCAGGTGAACTTCTGTACACAGCTTCCTTTGATGGCACTGTGAAACTGTGGGACACACGCTCTTACACGTAAGTCAGAGATGGAGTGCACCTTTGGGCTTTTATTTTTCGTTAAAGGGTGGAGTAGAGAGAGATTGGGAGCGGGGGGAGGGTGTGGTGTGGTGTTTTTTTCTGATATGGGGGAGCGATAGTTTGTATTTGTTATGGTGTTTTTTTTTTTAATTTCTTTTACTCTTTTCCGTGTTTTTCATTCCCCCCCCTCTGTCTGTCTGTCTGTCTCTCTCTTTCTCTCTCTCTCTCTCTCTCTCTCTCTCTCTCTCTCTCTCTCCCTCCCTTCCTCCCTCCTCCCCCCCATCTCTCCCCTCCCACTCCCTCCTCCCCCTCCTCATTCCTCCCCCCCTCCTACTAACCCCTTCCTTACCTCCCTCCCCCCCCAGATGCAGCTCGACCCTCCAAGGTCACGAGGGCGAGGTCAACGGCGCTGACCTGAGCTGGTGTGGGCGGTACCTGGCCTCGTGGGGAACGGACGCCGCTGCCCTCCTCTGGGACGCTCGCCGTGTCGACCAGCCGCTCCACGCCGTCCGCTACGATGCTGAGGTGTTGGGGGTTGAGGGTTGGGGGTTGGGGGTTGGGGTTGGGGTTGGGGTTGGGGTTGGGGTTGGGGGTTGGGTGTTGAGGGTTGGGGGTTGGGGGTTGGGGTTGGTGTTGGGTGTTGGGTGTTGAGGGTTGGGGGTGGTTGGGGGTTGTGGTTTGGATTTTGAGGGTAGATTGTTGAGTGTTGTGAGTTGGATGTTGAGTATTGTGGATTGGATGTTGAATGTTAGATGTTGAGTGTTGTAGGTTGGATGTTGACACTTGCATGATAAGTGGTAGATGCATGTTAAATATTTAAATGTTAAATGTAGGATGTTGAGTGTCTGATGTTGAATGTTGTGTTAAATTTTGAATTATGAATGTTACATTTCGGATGTTTATGCATGTTGAACTCCGTGCAAGGGAGTGAAAGTTATTTTTTTAACGATTTGATTTATTTTCATATAACTTTAACGGGTACGATTAAGCTCAGACTCATCCCTTTGTTTTACTTCAAGTTTATTTTTAATATCGTATGGTATTTATAAGATTTCTGTTTAGGGGGGGGGCAGTAATTTTTTCGTGAAAGTAAAATTACCGGGACGTAGTTATTTTTTCCAAATTTTACTTTTTTCCCCAAATTTTACAACTTTGCTTCTCTGTTATTGCCTTTCTTTTTTTCTCGACATGATCGGCCTTTGTATTTGGTTCCAGGAACGAATCCTGATTTGAAATAATCACTCTCTTTTTCTCTCTCTCTCTCCCTCCCTCTCTTTCTCCACCCTCCACTCTCTCTTTTTCTCTTTCTCCACCCTCCACTCTCTCTCTATGTTTCTCTCCCTCTATCTGATGTCGCTTTTTCATTTTTAATTTTCTTCACTGTAAAGGTACAAGGCTCTTGCTTATCAACACTTGCTAGTCTTGGCTGTTATTAAAAGCTATGATGTGTTTTCCACTTATCTTTCGACCCTATCTCCGTAATGGATAAGGAATAATGGTAAAAAGAAAAAGAAAGAAGTGATATTACTTATATATTCGAACCTATATCTATATAAAATAATGTAAAATAAAAAAAAAAGTATATATATATACATATATATATATATATATATATATATATATATATATATATATATATATATATATATATATATATATATATATATATATATATAAACGTTAAAATGCAAATCGAGATTATATATATGCATTTAAAAGACACCGCTCCTAACCTTTAAAATCCCCTATTTCCCAAAAAAATAATTATACATTTTACTTAATAATCTTCAGTTTTAGATTCCCATTATATATAAATAAAACTAATATATATATATATATAATTTATAAAAATATATATATAATTTATTATTTTATTATATATTATTACCATACGCCCATTTTCCCACCACTACGCCCATGCCCCGGTGGTCGACGGCGCGTGGGGGCAGCTGTGGGCGGCGACTGGTGACGGGAAGCGTGGACAAAACAGCTCGATGTAATATAAATTCCTTAACTTCTCTCGCGTTTGTGGCCAGGGGGGAAAGTTCTAAGGTGAGGGTTAAAGTGGGAGAAAAAAAGAGAGAGAGCAGAGAAGAGAGAGAGAGAGAGAGAGAAAGAGCAGAGAGAGGGGGAGAAGAGGAGAGAGAGAGAAGAGAGAGGGAGCGGAGAGAGGAAAAGAAAGAGAAGAGAGGAGAGAGGAGCAAAAGTGAAAAAAAAAAAAAAAAAAAAAGAGGGTGAAAAAGAAAAAGGGGGAGGGGGGGAAAAAGGGTGGGGAGGGGGGGGGGGGGGGGGGGGGGGGTGTGTGTGGGGGGGTGTGTGTGTGTGTGTGGGGGGGGGTGGGGTGGGTGTGGGGTGTGTGGTGTGTTTGGGGGGTGTGTGGTGTGTGTGTTGTGTGTGGTGTGTGTGTGTTTGTGTTGTGTTGTTGGGGTGTGTGGTTTTTGTTGTGTGTGTGGGTGTGGTGTGTGTGTGTGTGTGGTGTTGTGGGGGTGTGTTTTGGGGTGGTGAGGAGAGAGGAGAGAAGACGGAGAGGGGGGGAGAGGAGAGAGAGAGTGTGAGAGAGAGAGTGGTGTGTGTGTGTGTGTGTGGGGTGTTGTGTGTGTGTGTGTGTGTGTGTGTGTGTGTGTGTGTGTGTGTGTGTGTGTGTGCGCGCGCGTGTGTATTTTGGATGCAGATATAAACCTGCATGTATTTAGGAAGGACAGAAATCGTGTATCTGTGCATGTGAATTCGCACTTAAAACTGTGTTTTACATATGTACGACGCATAAGTGCATGTACTTTTATTAGAATAGCACATGTGAGCACAGCCACTTCATATCACCCGTTCACACACCTGTTCTCTCTCTCTCTCTTTGCACAGGTGTCCTTCAACCCAGCTGGAACAAGAGTTATTACGGCGGGTGAAGATTGTCGACTCAGAATCTGGGACGCGGAGAACGGAAACTGGCATTCAGGCAAGATTTTATTCCTTTTTTTTAAAGCGACATTTCATGGTTGATTTTATTTTTACTGACTGGGAGTTTTTTTTTTGTCTCCTATAAAGTTCGTAACACTGGATCGGCTGATGCCCCAAGCTTAGAATCATAGTTCCTCTTGACCCTTTGACATTGCAGATACACACATCCTAATACTGTTATTTAGTGAAATACCAAAGAGAACAAATAGGAAACAATTACTTGACAGATTTTTAAAAAAGCTTTATTTATTTTTTTTAAATTCTATTATTATTCTTATTCATATTCATATTACCATTATTTTTTTTTTATGAATATAGACTTCCATGGTTAGTTATGTTATCAGTACCCAGTGGTTTCCTCCCCCCCTT
>NC_051420.1:8449452-8454452 GCF_015228065.2 Penaeus monodon
GAAGAAGAAGAAGAAGAAGAAGAAGAAGAAGAAGAAGAAGAAGAAGAAGAAGAAGAAGAAGAAGAAGAAGAAGAAGAAGAAGAAGAAAAGAAGAAGAAGAAGGAGAGAGAGAGAGAGAGAGAGAGAGAGAGAGAAGAGAAAGAAGAAAGAAGAAAGAAGAAAGAAGAAAGAAGAAGAAAGAAGAAGAAAGAAGAGAAAGAAGAAAAAAAAAGAAAAAAAGAAAAAAAAAAACCACCTAAAATTCACGTAACATGGTAAACAGTAGGCTTAGTAATTGACTCTTTGGTGACTAAGTATTAGTAAAGCCATCTATGTGTAACAAGACTGATAACACAAAACTACAGTGGACAGGGTATGTGCACATGTACTCCTGGCTTCAACAAGTTAAACTGATTTTTTGATGCAGAATTTTCTTTTAAATGGAGGTGATTTAAACTCTTTTATTTTGGCACTTTTTAAAATTCTTTCTTTTCTTTTTTCTTGGCCTTTTCAAGGAAGCCATGTTAAAGAGGAATAGCAAAATGAATTTATCTTATTATTTTAATTTTATTGGTCATCATTTTCTTTCTTTTTTTAACAAAAACATTTATTCACCTTAACAAATTCATTCTGAGCTCATAGTCTCCTTTATACTCCTGTGTAACTGTTTATTTCTCACATTTTTCATCTTCTTTCTCTAATCTTTCATTTCTTTGTTCCTTGCTTCCTTCTCTTGTGTCACCTATTCCTTCCCCATCCTCTTTTTGATGTTTCTTATTATCTTATTCTCATCTTCCTTCTCTCCATCTTTCTTTCCATCACCCTTCACTCCTTCCCCTTCCTTCAACCTCTCTTCCTTCTCTTTACCATCATCTTCACTCACTCTCTCCTCTTTCTCTTCCTCTTCCTCCTCTTCTTCACTGCTTTCCGAGGATGAGCTCTGGTTTTCGACCGTTATTCCCTTCTTTTTCATCTCCTTCATCTTTTGTCTCTTTGCTGCCTGTTTCTCTTTCTGCCGCTGCCTCTTTGCTCTTTTCTTGGCTGTTTTGGTTTCTAAAGCGCGACGATTCTGCTCAATTTTTTCATGGTATTCATGGTTGAGATTATCCTGGAGGTTAGAGTAGTAGTACAAATTTGATGTGAAAATGACCGTAACAGTAATGCTGTATTCAGAAATATAATATCATTAATAGTAATAATAATAATAATAATAATTTCCATAATAATTACAATAAAATATCAATACTATAATATCAATAGTAGCACACACACGCACGCACACACACACACACATGGGGGGAAAAAAAGGAAAATTAATTTCAATTAAAAATAATTACAGAATTGCAAAAGAAAGTATGAAAAACAAATTTATTTTTCTTTAAACTTTACCAACTGGATAATACCATCATATATGATATAAAGCAACTGTTGAGAAAAGTTTGGGTGACAACGAATAATCTATCAAGGCAAAATCCATAATCTGATGTTTTCTTACCTGAAAGAAAGTTAAACTTAATAATTCATTAACCAATAGCTACATGATTTAAGAAAGTGGAAATGTAATCAAAACCGAGATTCAGGACCTTCCAAGACTGTATTACTCTCTCTTTATCAATATTAAAACCCAAACCCAAAAGTATTAATATAAAACCCAAAATCATAATCCAACTGCATATTATATAGCAAGATAAATTCACCAACATTGACCAACACATTAAGATAATGCTTGCTGCTTTATCTCTCGACTCTCACCTTGTCCTTCATCTGGTTGAGGAATTCTTGACGTGCATACTCCCTGCGCCGGATGTGCCGATAGACGTGGAATTCACCACTGCCAGCTCCTGCGCTTGAGCCCATAACATTGCGCACAAACTCGGCTGGATCAGAGAACTTCTTATCTTTAGGTCGATCAGGAATGAATGCGAGTTTTTCCTGTAAAGATGTGAAAAATAAAATAACAATAATAGATAATACAATGTGCAACTGTCCCGTAGCAGAAACAGAGAATGTTTAAGCAAAAGTCCCTATTTTGCAAGATTAGGATTCACTTTTGGAGTAATTTGATTAAAGTTGGATTTTCGGTTGACTGATTTTAATGACACTATGTTAGGCTAGGCTTAGTAGAAGCCATAAAACATGGGATTTATGACAGCAGCCATTGGAATATGGAGAAAGTCAACTTATTATTTATTATAATAATAATAATAATAATAATAATAATAATAATAATAATAATAATAACAATAATAATAATAATTAATAATGATAATTTTTGTTTTAGTCTTGTTTTTATTCTTGTTCAGAAAGATTGACTAGAATTAATTTTCCTCACTCCTTGTCAATATTTGCCTTGATTAGTATTAATAAAAAGAAGAGGAAGAAGAAAAAAAAAAAAAAATACTGGAAATATTATAACAAGGTATGCTTTCAACATTTTTTTCTTTTAGCAAAATTATACACTGATGTCAGAGAGCATAAATTTGAAATCTGTAACTATCATTTTGAATATTAATAATAACAATAATAATAATAATAATAATAATAATAACAACAGCAATAATAATAACAATAAAAGGCATGCTCATTTTGTCAGTTTGCTTGCATTCACAAAGTGCTTTATGTTACTGCTGAAAGCTTTCAGATATGAATAAGAATATGTTATTCTGCAATCAGCCAGATCCAGAGAATGTATAGATTTTCACTGAACTGATTCAAAAATGAAGGCTGAAGAGTTGTAAAAGGAGAGGGATTTTAAGCTATCAGAAATAGTATAGTTAACTACTTGTCGTGAGATAGAGAGAGATAGAGAGAGAGAGAGAGAGAGAGAGAGAGAGAGAGAGAGAGAGAGAGAGAGAGAGAGAGAGAGAGAGAGAGAGAGAGGAGAGAAAAAGAGAAAAAGAGAAAAAGAGAAAAAGAGAAAAAGAGAAAAAGAGAAAAAAGAGAAAAGAGAGAAAGAGAGAAAGAGAGAAAGAGAGAGAGAAAGAAACATACCATGGTTTTATTTTTTTTTACTTTTGGACTAAGTTTATTCATAACATATAAAAAATAATATTTCTTCACATAACATAGAAAATAGTAATATTTCCTCACACTCAATTATATATCTTGGTGTCTAGACATATGATCTTCTCTTTGTTTATATGCCCCTGGTCATGTCACTCAAAAGGATATCATAAATCACCCAAACTAATCACTGTGGCAATTAAATTCCTCAAAAGGTATGACTCAATCTGTGGTGGAAGAAATAATCTGATACGTGGAGACATCCCATTCCTTTCTCAGTAACTGAGTGGCACAGACTAATAAACCATTATTTTGGAAAAATGATAGCTTGCTCTAATTTCTGATATGAAGATATATCACCAAGGAGGTCTAATTTCACCATACATTTATAATGCAAAGTCAAGTATAAGATATTCAGAATATCTGGTACTTTTCCTGAAAATGAGCAAATGATTAATTAACCCAAAGTGGCTCTCTGAGTAAGAAAATTCTCAATACTTTTCTGGCTCTATTCAATTCAAACTTGCTGTGATCTGTGATGGAAGGACTACCATCTGTTTGAATAAAAATTGTATTGATACCTTAATGGACAATACTTAGCCTGTCTTGCCTAAGTAAATGTGGCATGCGTTTCTCAGCCTTTGCCAAAGTGCCAATGGGTGCAGAGACCACAGTGGTTGGTGTGGATGCCAGAAGCTGATGTGTATTAAAAAGACTTACTGATATTTATTATATAAATATGGATGTAGAGGAAGCACTTACATGAATAAAACTACTAATAAAATTTAGTAATAACAACAATAATAACAATTGTAACCATTAAAAACAATCTACACAATTATATAAAGTATAACAAAGGCATCACAGACAACAAGAATAATAAAAACAAACTATAAATAAGAAAAAAAAAAATAAAATCATGAAAAAATATATATAAATAAACGTTTCCACTTATAACACACCGAATTTTTCATCAACTTCTCCAACTTGAGTCGCTGGAGGTCCGTCGCATTTCTAACCACGGTGACTTGGCTCTCCGAAGACCCCTTCTTCTCCGTATCGGACATTTTCCTGATATATGAGGCTTCCCGACCCTTCTGGAAAGCCTTAGAAAATTAAATTCCGGATCCGTGTGATGAAACAACAAATCCGTAAACATGAGTGAGTGGGATCATCGGTGTTGCGGGGAAGAATAGGCTCGCTGGGTTTGTTTTGGTTAGAGGTAAATGTCTGTTTGTAGGGGTTTTTGAGCTTTATTTAGCGCCACTGATATGATGTTTGAAAGTTTAAAGTTTTAGTGATATAAAGGCTTTGGTTATGAATGATATGCATGCATCGCTTTTCTTTGAGACTCATTGGATCAGTAATGTGCAATCCGTAAAGTCTTCTGTACAAAGCAGACTAATTCAATTCCTCGTAATTTTTAAAAACCTCTGAACCAAAAAATAAGAATCTAAGAGCCTTACCTAGCACAATACACCGAGAAAACTGAAAACAAAAATAATCATGAAAGCAGAGTGGCTATTCTTCTGGCAGAGTCGAGAGAGATAAATAAGCTCACGGGTCCAGCTGACTCATTCACACACAGGACGGCGCAGTAGAACGTTATCGTATTCCCTCAACACCCTAATATTTGTTCTGATTTTCGTGCTTTGGGCGTGATTTTTTACGAGAGTGTCTTTCGTTTCTGGCTGCTTGTAAAATAATTCATAAAGGGGGAAAAATGGAATTACCACATATAGGGACTAACTGTGCTGAACCAACCTGTAGGCAACTGGGTAAGTGTCAAGGATCTTCCTGTTTCTTTGGTATTTCGTAATGTATATTTGAATATATTTTTTTTATTGGTAAGATATCCAGTTTTAGATTTATGTATGAGGGTCGTAATCATTTCCTGGGGTCGAGAGAGTGACGAATATTTCTCATGGCTTCTCTCTTCCATGACAGAGGTGTTGCAAGTAGAAAGTAAGAAGAATTTACTTTGTAGAATGAATGAAATAGATTTTTAAAAGAAATTG
>NC_051420.1:8459452-8464996 GCF_015228065.2 Penaeus monodon
ATTATTTTTTCCCCCTGTTCATCAGCCTTTGACATAACTTGTAATATATCTTCCATTCTTGGTTCCGGTCGTTAATTTTACTAACTCTTTCCCGTCTTCTCTCACAGTAAAGCCGCCATGTCACGCAGCAGCACCAGTAGAGGGCAGAGCAATGGCAGCGTCTCTCGTGGCCTCAGTAGCCTGGCAGACGCGAGCGCCCAAGGCATCAGGAGGTACTTCTCCCCTTCCCCCCCATCTGCCGGACCCAGGCCAACTGGGCACTCGCAGCAGCACCAAAGACAGCCAGTTCGAACGCCACCCAGCCTGTCGTCACTCCAGGGCGGAATGGTAAGGGTCTTTGGCTCTTTAGGACTTTGTGTTTATGTATTTATTTATTTATTTATATATTTTTTTCCATTGTAGATAAGTTTTAATTTTTATTTTATTTGTATTAAGTTGTTTCATGTCTTTCCATTTTATCAGAGTTGTATAATAGTAAATATAATGGGAGAAAATAGAGGATGGTGATGGTTATCATAAAAAGAATTATTATAGAAGATATCTATGCACATTTAAAGTTTGCAAAGAGTAACTTACTGACATACATTTGTTTGATGACAAAGTGTCTGAGTACTAATAACTACATGACATTTTATTTCCTGCATAATATATGACTAAGACAAATGTTCATGTGATATGTACATATATACATTTACATATACTTATATACATTTACATATACTTATATATATTTATATACATATACATTACATATACATATACATATACATATACATATACATATACATATACATATACATATACATATACATATACATTTATACATTTATACATTTATACATTTATACATTTATACATTTATGCATACATGCATACATGCATACATGCATACATGCATACATGCATACATACATACACACACATATATACACATATATATTCATATATATATATGTGTATATAAATGTATATGAATGTATATGCACATATATACATATATATATATAAATAGGTATATATATACATATACTTGCTCACGCTCACGCTCATGCTCATGCTCACACTCACACTCACACTCACACTCACACTCACACACACACACACACACACATATATACATACACATTTTTTTTTTTTAAGATATAGATTGCAAATTTTACCATTTACATCGTTGTTATCATTTTTTCTTTATATTCATATATTCGAATTGTTACTCACAAGCCCTGCTCTCTCCCTCGCCTCCCCAATTACACAGTCAGAGGACGAAGCTTTAGCCCGTGCGATGGCAGCCTCTGTGCAGGACGCCAGTAAGGCACCACGACCACAGCAGCAACAGCCATCTCGAACTAGTCCCCAGGAAACTGAGGATGAACAGTTGGCCCGAGCTATTGCTGCTAGCTTAGAGGAAACTTCGGCGGCATCACGGAACCAGCAGAGCAATAACAACAGCAACTGTAATGTTTGTTGAGGGAATGCAGAACCTACCTCAGGAATACACTTGGGTTTTAAAGTATACATGGTTTGTGTAAGTCAAAAGGAGATGCTGTTGTATGAATTAATGAGGAATTTTTTTATGGATTGTGGTCAGTTGTTAATTTTGACTCTGTTTACATATGTACACGTGCACGTGAGTGAATGTGAGCATGCATTTTATTACACGTTTGGTTTCACGTTGAGAACTCATAGGCTGTATTTTGGTTGTATCATTAATACCAGTTTTCGGTGACTTATATTTGCAAAGATTTTTGTTTGATTTTAATTATGATTTGTATGTGTAATCTAATACCTGATATTAGTACAGAGTTACAATTTAAGAACCTCTGATACCTGAAGTTAGGGTTGTAAATTTAATACACATTTTGTCAAAATCAGAAATTTCAGAAATAAAAAGGGTTCAGAAAATTTTATTTCAGAATTGCTGGATTGATTTTATTGCTCACGAATAGTATATTCTCCTTTCCATTTGTTTTCTTTTTTTATTAAATATGCTATAAATTTTCCTTTATGATATAGTCAAAGAAGATATATTATAAAGCATCGTCGAACCCCAAGTCGTGCTTAATGTCACGAGGTATGATTGAATAATGAGAGGATTACATCACTCTCAGTCACTTGTGCTTAATCATGCATACACTCATTCACTCATTCAGTCACTCACTCATTCACTCAGTTTTACACTCAAGCCCTCACTGAGTCACGTATGTACACTCATATGTTCTTACATTCACTCTTTTCTCACCCACACATATAATTTGATTATAATGCTTTTGTTATTTAACAAAAATATAATTGAGGCACTCTTTTTCACCAACACGTATGAT
Organism: Penaeus monodon; assembly: GCF_015228065.2. Taxonomy (NCBI): domain Eukaryota; kingdom Metazoa; phylum Arthropoda; class Malacostraca; order Decapoda; family Penaeidae; genus Penaeus; species Penaeus monodon. The sequence continues at coordinate 8,461,774 of NC_051420.1, forward strand.
TTCATTATAATACCTCTGTTATATAAGAAAAATAACATGAATATGAAGAAAATGATATATATGTATATAGTAACTCCCTTATGTATAGATTATTATTATAATGGGATTAAGATAAACTGCGATAGATGTTATTGCAGAATTCATCCACCACTGTGAGATACCCTATCTGTGGACCAAATTTTCCGGCAAAATTTGTCTATGAATTCATAAAAAAATTTGTATTTTAGAAGTATGAAAAATGCATAAAAAATGAGAAAAATCTTACCTTTTTTTTTTTTTTTTTTTTTTTTTTTGCCTATTTTAAATATGAATATTGTCATTGTATCTAATTTATCTTATACACTTTTGCTGCATGATCAGTGGAAATTATTTTGCAGCAAGAGAAATAGAATTTTTAAGATTACATGCAAAGTAGAATTTATAAACTAACGAAAAAGTAAGTTGAAGTGTCGTCGAGACTTTTAGTTCAAATTACTCTCAGTTCGCTTCTATCCTCAAATATTTATTCATATGCTTTTATTGACCGTCTCTCGCTACAGTTCTCACGTTGTAAAGTATGGTTCTCTTGTCATGTAGGTAACTGTTTGTGATTTTACTTCAGTTAAAAGAAAAAAGTTGAAATGGGAAAGATTAGTTTGGTTCCTTAAAAAGCTTTTAATATTTACCGAGTTTAACATGCTTTTTGTTCTTTTTTTCACAATAGACAAGGATTAAACTGTCATGGTATTTAGTTCAGTATATCTTAGTGATGTGTGTATATATACATATATATATATATATATATATATATATATATATATATATATATATATATATATATATATTATTTATTTATCAGTATTTTTTCAATTTAAAATTCTGTTTATTATTATCATAACATTAACTAGATGTAAATAGTAATTACACTTGGTTTTGGTTTGGTGTATTATGGAAAGGGAGTTTTAGAGTCAGAATATTTGCACTTTTTTTCGATAACACTCACAGTTAAAAGCTGATAGACTATAGTTTCAGTAAGGGGTGTATGAAATAGCCCTATTGTGTAGTAACAGATTCATTTTATAGCAGACTAGGATATAAGTGTGTACGTGCGTGTGCGTGTGTGTGTGTGTGTTTTTTTATTTGTTTGTACATGTGTGTGTGTGTACAGATGTACAGGTGTGTGTATACATGTGTGCAGGTGTGGGTGCACGCACACCGGTATTCATGTTGCATCTTTGTATAAGTGTGGCTGTGCACATTTTCATTATAGAAGAGATCAAGATAGCTTTGCTGTGCAACACATTGTTCCAACCGTTAAATCCTTTACCTATGTACTTCACTTATAGATTTTGTAGCAATATCATGTTTTTACATCACTGCCATTGATGTCTTTAACATTTGCTTACTATTTTGAATATATGATATTTACCAGTTTCAATTATACTCAGGAATTATAATGTATTTTGCTTCTCATTGTTGTATTCAGTGGGTTTGTATCACAGCTCAGAATTCTCCTCGAGGTGTACGGGCACATGTGTTGCCGACACCAGTGTTGTCAACACCAGGTTTATCTTAAGCATATTTATTAATTGTCCTCTGGAGAAGCTTGTTCTCTAAAGTGCCTCTTCTTATAGATCTGTATTTATGAACATGCCTGAAACAGCAAGAAGAGTGAAGTAGTGGGAAGTCCATGTCAACTGATTTACATGCATATGCACATGGGTCGGAATGAAAGTGAATCACAGTATGATTTAAACTGTTGATGTTGTGGTGACATGCTTACCTGCCATATCCATTTCTCTTTTAGTTTATTTTGTTGATACATACTTATCTCCTTAGCTGGTTAGTCACCGTGGAGTCAGTCACGAGGCTTACCTTCTCTCACTTTGCCTTGGTCCTTGAATTTTAGGAAAGAAAATTTGATTTTCATCACTGTTAGTATTGTTAAAAACAATATCAACAATAATAATAGTAATAATAGTAGTGGTAATAACAGTTGTGGTGATAACACTAGTATTAAAGAAAAAAAAGAAAAAAAAAAAGAATTGAGGACCATAGTAAGCAGGTGAGATCAGGTGTACTAATAGATTCATTGGGGACTAAGCACTTGTGGAGCAAGCTTTGTGTAAGCAGAATTAACAAAATGAAGCTACATGAACAGTGCATGTACCTACCCAGCACCAATGGTGAGCCTTAGGCTACAAACAGAATAGTTTCTTTTGTTATTTGCTTGTGTGAGTACTTGCATGTACTGATATTTGTAATGCATTAATTGCCTGAAATATGAAGGATACTTATTCTCATTTTCCCTGTAACAGGCAGTCATGTTGTTGTATGCAGTATGATTATGGACAGGTTGTGTATTGTGTGTATGTAGTTTTTGCATTGTGATAGTGGTTATTATAAAGACATACGGACTGATTTTTTTTTTTTTCATGTTAAGTGGCTGTAGAGTGTGAATGAATTGAGGGATGTTGTTACTTAAAAAAAAGACATGAACAAATGGAAGGTGGTGCTTAGATTGCATTATGTCCATTGTGTCTCTACTTTAGAAGATTTATTTTATATAGTAAGTAAGAGTTATGCCAAAGATTGAAATAAATGAAATTTGTGTAGTGATGTATTTGCATTTTTTTTTGTAATGTACAATTAGTGGTTAAAAAAAATATATATTTTTCCAAAAATTAACAGTAGGAAATATTTCTATTTGGATTGCTCCCTTAATCATGTTTTTTTTTTCAAAACTGTTAATATCTTCCGTCAAAACTTTAATAGCATGCCATATTTTTTTTTCTTTTTTTTATCAAGTAACATTGAACTGGTTCTACATCTCAAAGTGTGCCAGTCACTGAACTCCTCAGATAGCCAAGAGTACCTTTCAGATTTTATGTGCTTAAGTGTAAAAAAAGGAGGGTAGGCCTGTGAAATATGTGCATTTGAAAGTGCAGCGTTATCAACTGTATAGATATCACTGGCTAAGACCCAGGACTAAAGTTGCTAAGAGATACTAGATTTTGCATTACTACAAAAGTGAAAATTTATATATTTGCTTTTTACAAGAAAATAAACTTGTTAGACCTTTGTTACAAGGATGACCATATTTTAATAGAAGTTATTCCTGTTGTTTTGAAATGTGTACAGGAAAAGAAACCTTATTTATATGTGGTTTATAGGAAACTTAAATAATTCCTTAAATTTAAGTACTGATGGTAAATAGGAAAATATAAATAATGTACTATTATTT
>NC_051420.1:8465096-8470096 GCF_015228065.2 Penaeus monodon
TTATTTTATATATAGACTTAACCCCCCCCCCCCCCCCTTATATATTTTATAAAATTATATATATATAATTAAATATATAATTTAACAAACAACAAATAAGTGTAGTAAAATATATATATATTATATATATTAGTAATTATATATATTATATATATATATATTATACTATATATGTTATTATATATATATCTATTATATATTATATAATTTTAATTATTATATACATATATATATAATAAATATATAATAATATAATATCTATATATATATATACATACGTACATATACACACACACACATCAAATTAACAATAGCACTAAATGAAACCCGCCCCATACTCACCAGTCAGAGAAGTTAAGAGGAACGAGGCGAATAATCTATTTCCTACTTTTCTTAAGATGTGTGGCCGGTCAAAGGCTTGGCACGACACTACTTAATAACACGGGAAACCTTCTCTAATCGCTTGGTAAGATAAGATTATAAGTAGTTTCTCTCTCCTCTCTCTCTCTCACACACACACATACAGATATATATATATATATATATATATATATATATATGTATATATGTATATATATTTATTTTCTTTTTTTTCTTTTTTTTTTTTTCTTCTTTTTTCGGCTTTATATGAGCATGTTTATTTAATTTAATTCACTTTTCAAGACTTCTCTTAAAATTCAAAATAATAGTTGCTGTCAGAGCCACATGACATGTTAATACTTTATACACACACACGATATTGACGATAAACAAAATCGAAAAAATGGAATCGAGATACAGTGTGCTTGAGAAAAAAAAAGTTGTCAAATATTCCCAGTGACTAAAAAAAAAAAAAAAAAAAAAAAAAAAAAAAAAAAAAAAAATCGTGTTCATGATTTGTCTTATTGAACTCTAGATACAGAATGATCTAGAAACATTTTTACGCATTTCCGTTGTAAGATGTAAGCACAGCTATGGTATTCTGGTGAAAAAATAAACACAATGGACATGAAGTGGGCCTCTAATCCCGAAATTCAGCCTAAAAGGAGCGGAGTTTTAAACGATGACGTAAAATGAGAGAGAGAGAGAGAGAGAGAGAGGAGAAGAGAAGAGAGAGATAGATAGATAGATAGATAGATAGATAGATAGAGAGAGAGAGAGAGAGAGAGAGAGAGAGAAAAGCATTGGTACTCTCCTTCACCTGATCAACCTCACTATTATTTAAGTGTATACAAAACAACAATAACAAAGCATTGGTACTCTCCTTCACCTGATCAACCTCACTATTATTTAAGTGTATACAAAACAACAATAACAAAGTTTAACCTAATAATCGCTGGGTCTGGTGCGGGTAACGGATTAAATACAATCTATTCGTCCTTGATAACTCCAAATAACACTAGAAACTTATTTAATAGGCAGAGATGGAGGCAAAATTTCTTACATCTATTTCGTTTTAAAGAGGAATAGACAGGTAGAAAAGGGAAAAAATTTTTTTTTTAAGATATGCATTCCGGAGATTTTTGATGTTGCCCAAAAAAATTAAAAAAAATATTTTTCTCTGACATCACTTCCCCCCAATGCGAAGGCTGGTTCTATTTTCCCCCCCCCCGAGGAGTTGGAAAAAGAAAAAAGGGAAGTGGAATTTTGTTTCCATTTTTTTTTTATAGATGTATACCTCCCACTAACGGTCTGCGGGACAGAGATCAGCGATAGGTTAGGAGATGGGAAAGCAGAGGTCAGGACGGAGAGAGAGCAGAGATGGAATACGAGGGACGAGGAAGGGGGGAGAGGAGGTCGCTAACAAGTAGCAGAGACGAAGCATCGAGGGAGATGACGTAGAGGAAGAGTGGTCAGAACGCAGTTCGGGGGGAGATGAGGACATGAGGTCAGAGGCGAATACGAAAGCATCGAGGGGAGAGAGAAAAGGCAAGTGAAGAGGGTAGACGGAAGACGAGGGAGCATAAGTAGAGTCAGGAGTCAGGGGAGCGTGAGCGACGAGGAGTAGGCGCAGTGCAGATAGGGGCCATACCAGTCACGGAGGAGATGCTCGGTCCGGGAGCTGAGAGGAAGGAGGGGACTGAGGAGGAAGGAGAGAGTAGCTACTCTGAGTTTTCTGTAGCGTGTCATGCCGTTTCGAACACGGCGCCTCCGTGACGTCCTTCGGGATCTTTGAGAGATGCCATGCTCAGCCTACAGTCTCAACTCTAGTGTGTCTCAGTCTCACGCTCTCGACCGAGAAAGGGGTGATCTGGAGAGATAGTGCAGTTCGTGTACTAAGCAGCGGTCTGCGCTCTTCTCTTCTCTCTCTCGTCTCCAGTCTCGTCTTCTCCATTCATCTCTCTCTCTATATATATATATATATATATATATATATTATATATATATATATATATACATATAACACACACCAAATAAGTGTAATGTAAATATATATATATATATATAATATATATTATAATATTATATAATTATATATATATAATATATATATACATATATATGTATATGTATATATATATATATAGTACTATAGATATATATATATTGATATACATACGTACATACTATACACACACACACATCAGTTACAATAGCACTAAAAATGAAACTGCCGCCCCATACTCACCAGTACAGTGTAAAAGTTATACATAGTGAACGATGGCGACATAATCTATTTTCTTCTACTTTTTCTTAAGATGTGTGGCCGGTCAAAGGCTTGGCACGACACTACTTAATAACACGGGAAACCTTCTCTAATCGCTTGGTAAGATAAGATATAAGTAGATCTCTCTCTCTCTCTCTCTCACACACACACATACAGATATATATATATATATATATATATAAGTAATAGTAATATATGTAAATAATATGTATGTATATTTATTTTTCTTATTTTTCTTTTCTTTTTTTTTTGTTCTTCTTTTTTTTCCTTTTTATATTCGGCTTTATATGAGATTTATTTAATTTCATTCAGCTTTTCAAGACGTTCTCTTAATTCAAAATATGTTGCTGTGCAGAGCCACATGAAATTTTAATGACTTACACACACACACGATATTGAACCTATAAACAAAATCGAAAAAAATGAATCGAGAACGTGTGCTTGAGAAAAAAAAAGTTGTCAATTTCCCAGTGTACTAAAAAAAAAAAAAAAAAAAAAAAAAACAAAAAAAAAATAAAAAAAATCTGTTGCATATTTGTGCTTATTAACTCTAGATACAGTAAACTGAGTCTAGACACATTTTTCGTGCTTTCCGTTGTAGAGATGTAAGCAACAAGCTATGGTATTCTTGGTGACAAAAATAAACACAAGGACATACGTGGGGCCGTACGTACCCGAATTCAGCCTAAAAGGAGCGGTAAGTGTTTTTAAACGATGACGTAAAAACTTCGAGAGAGAAGAGCGCGAGACGCGAGGAGAAGAAGAAGAAGAGAAGATAGAGTAGATAGATAGATAGATAGATAGATAGATAGAGAGAGAGAGAGAAAAGCATTGGTACTCTCCTTCACCTGATCAACCTCACTATTATTTAAGTGTATACAAAACACCAAAGAAAAGCATTGGTACTCTCCTTCACCTGATCAACCTCACTATTATTTAAGTGTATACAAAACAACAATAACAAAGTTTAACCTAATAATCGCTGGGTCTGGTGCGGGTAACGGATTAAATACAATCTATTCGTCCTTGATAACTCCAAATAACACTAGAAACTTATTTAATAGGCAGAGATGGAGGCAAAATTTCCTTACATCTACTTTACCCACGAGTGTTTATTGACGGAGGAGAGGAAGGATATGCCAAATGTTTCGCCATATATATAAGTCTTATTCGGCTTTCTAATCGCTGTAGTCGACAATAAGATTATAAATATATAGTATTTATTTATTTATTAGATTTTATGTGCGACATTGGTCCCTGATGGGTATCTTCTAACGATTTCATGTAAGCTACTGGGAAAAAAAATTAATTAAGAAAAGTAAAATTTTTTCTGGCTCTCCTTGGCATCACTACAACAGGTTAACCGACCAGCACAGATGCTAATTTGGATGGTCGAGTGGATTTTTTCAAATCGGGTATTTTCAACATACACACACAAACACACACACACACACACACAGACGGCTAGAGTTGTTTGACACACCCATCACAGCAAAAAGAAGGAAAAGAGGAACCGGTAAAAAAAATTGTTAAAATTATTGTATTGTGATTCACAGAATTTTTTTTTTTTTTCAGATGAACTTGTATATGGACATGCAATCTTATTCACAAATACCCTAGGCTTGAAAGCTTATATATATATAATGAGTATATAATGATATATATATATAGTAGTATATAGTATATGATATAGTTTATATATATGATGATATAAGTAATGTAGTATAAGTTGTATATATTGACGTTGTTCTCTCTTTAGTAATTGAGCCGGTACGAGAATGACGAATGATATAGTTTTAGTAGTTTTCTATGTAGTAATGCCATCGTATGTGTGTATATATTTTGTACTTGAGGAGTAGTCGAGTTCTGAATCCTCTTTGTTTTGATGTATATCAGTCTACTATAACAGTGTACAGGATTCGCAATGCTAATATATAAATGTCTTTACACTGTGCTTAGATTGAGCGTTTTTGTACCCTATATTATAACGGAAATAACTGATAGTAGTGACTCATCTAGCATAGGAGTGATGAAGAAAACTGGTGATATTTACGTGGGTAACCCTTGTAGCATTTTAACAATATCTTGATTCATTATTTTCATTTCTTTAAAGATAAATTTCATATTACAATAGGCGGTCTATACAATATCACGGGTCGCAACGACTTGTGAATAGTCACTGGAGACTGATAGTGTGACATATAATGTAGGAATATATTCCGCACGGGCCGCCTCGGCCCACGCAGATACTCCCAACAATCAATTGTGTGGACGCCCAATAGACAGGGGAGGGGGGATTGGGGAATGCAAGGTACCAACGGGAATTATGCGGGGTTAAAAATACTACAATAAA
>NC_051420.1:8474919-8479919 GCF_015228065.2 Penaeus monodon
AGATTTAGCGTTTTCCCGGATGGTATCTTCTAACAGATGTTAATGTAACTACTGGAAAAAAGTGTAATTAAGAAAATGAACAAGCATAAATGAATAAAATATTTTTCTGGCCCTTGCACACTACAGCAGGGTTACCGACCACACAGATGCGTAATTTTGGGATGGTCGATGGATTCAAATCGTTATTTCACACACACACACACAAACACACACACACACACACGCAAAAAAAGAAGAAAAAGGAACCGAAAAAAAATTGGTAAATTTTGTTTAATTCAACAGATTTTTTTTTTTTTTATATACTTGTATATGGACATGCAATCTTATTCGCAAATACCCTAGGCTTGAAAGCTTATATATATATATAATAGAAAATTTTATAATTTTAAATATATATATAATTAATATAATTATATATTTTATATATAATATGTAATATTATATATAAAATTATATTAATATATATTATATATATTATATATAATATATAATCTTTTTTATTTTTCTGTCTTTTATTGACGCAGAGGAGAATTGTTTTTTTTTGTATAATGCCTCTTGATTTATCTTCGTCTGGAGAGTCTATTTCTGATCCTTTTGATTTTTTATACTCCCACAAAAATTTACAAGGAATTCGCACTAGAAAAAAATTCTTCCTTGCTTAGATTGACGATATATTATCTGGCACTTTTTCGTTTTTCTGGATAAAGAATAAAGTATATTTTTCCATTTTCCTTTTTCTTGTAGAACCCAAAATCTTGGTAAAAATGGTTTAATAAAGGAAGGTTTTATTATTCCCTGTCTGGGACTACTTTTTCCATAAAATGGGTTTTTTTCTCTTGTTAAAAATTTAATTAAATTTTCAAAAGGGTTTGACAACCATTAAAAAACCCAAGATACGGTCTGCGTGTTTAAAAAAAAAAAAAAAAAAAAAAAAAAAAAAAAAAAAAAAAAAAAAAAAATATATATAATATATATAATAATATATATATATATTAATATATATAATAATATATATATATATATATATATATATAATCTAATGAATAGCAAAATAACCTTTACTAAATATAAAACATTACAAAATCATCCACTCTCTATATGTAGTTAATCATAAGCATAGAGAGAACCAGGATATTTATAGTGATAGATATTCTGTACAAATATTACACTCGAAGAATAAAGAATTCGGGGTTTTAACACGTTTACCCTATTATTTACAGAATATTTTCTGCATAGTATGAGAAAACGTATATTTCTGGGTAACCTTTCCATTTTAACAATATCTTGATTCATTATTTTCATTTCTTTAAAGATAATTTCTATAATAGCGTACTATCGGTCGAAACGACTAGATAACTCTTGTAGTACACATATATGTAGGAAATATTCCACAGACCCCCCCCCTCCAACTCCCACAATCTTGGCCCCTATAGCAGGGAGGGGGGTTGGGAATGCAAGGTACCAGGGAATTTGCGGGGTAATCTAACAATAACATAGTAACATAATGAAAATACCTCACATGTTTTCAAGCAGGCTTAATGCTAGCGGGGTTGCCAAACCCCTTTCCCCCCCGGGACAATAAAGAATTCCACTTTCATGTCGGACAGAGCACAGCCCTAAGGAGGCAAAAACCGGCAAAAAAAAACCTAGGAACTTGGGGTTTTACAAACCTCCCCCCTACGGAGGAGGCCGTGGCGATAAGTCGCCAAATTACCAAAGAGAAAAATCAGTGTATATAATATATCGTGTCGTGTTTCGGTCTCAAATTAACCATGTGATTTTATGTGATCCATATTGCGTTCCAGAGTTTTTGAAAAGTTTTGACAAACAAATAGGGGTTTATCAAGTGTGGGAATCTCTCTCTCTCTCTTTTTTTTTCTCGACCCAAACACCACCCCACCAACAAGTGGTAGTGTGGGGGGATGTATATACATGTGCTGTAACATGTATATAAATCCATTATAATAAAATAATATTCATATATTAAATATTTTTATACATAATTATAATTAAATATATATATTATAAATTAATACAAAATTTTTATATAACACACACACACCATGCTATGATACACATATAGAAAATAAATAACTTTTTCCCAAATTTTGGGAAAAACCTCGGCCCTGCCCAGACTTCAAGGGTTTATTAGAAACCCACACTGTTTAAAATAATAATCACAGAGGTTACAATGCTCTAACTTAGAGGTACTTGAGAGAAGGATAATATCAAACAAATAAACTAATTAACTTTTTCCCTGATAGTTATTCCTAAATCATTTTCCTCCTTTTTTTTTCCTCTTAATGTGGATTACTTCTTTTAGTTTTATTATCTCTTTTCATATTTCAGAGGAACCCCTTAGACCACACACACACACAACACACCACACACACACACCCACCACACACATTTTTGAAGGGGTTTTAAATCTAATATTCGAGAAAGATGTCTGGATGTGCCACAGGCCACGGGGGGGCCCCCCAATAGTTTAAAAATTTCAAGTATTAACCTCAACTTCCTCAGTTTTAGAGGGCCCCCTCTGCTCTCTTTCTCTCTCTCCTTTTTTTGAGGGTTTAATACCGTACGTTTTTTAAAAAATTTAATTTTACTAGATCAAAAACTATAAGTGTATCATCATCATAAAAGGGGCAACGCGCCGGGGGGCAGGGCCGCATCCCCCCTTTCCCCGGGCCACGAGGACCCTCGAGGCAAGTCTCCAGGCAGGCACACGGCCCCTCTAGTTTCACGAAGGCTCGTGACTGCCCAAGCCATGTTTTCCCTAGGAGCCCCACGGGGTCTCCTCCACCGGGGTTGTTCGCAAAGAGACAACCTGGTGAGCAGGGTCGTCCATAGGGAGGCGACTAGGGGGCCAAAGCCCGAGTTGGGACCGGATTACAGTAACAGGTCCCATGCCAGTTCAGGTGAACCCCCGGTTGGAACGGGGCCGCCAACTTACCCCAGATCCGGGAAGGGATTTTACAAAAGGCTCAAGGCGAGACCCAAGGCACGGAGCGTCCAGGTTTTCTTTATAGGAAAACTGGAGTTCAAGGCCTTGAAGGGGGCACCAGCTTGGTCCTTTCATAGGACCGACATCTTTCCAAAAGTTTGTTGATCGAGTTTGGCTCGTTGCCAGACCATCCGTTATGACTTTCCCGGTCTGAAAAAAACCCAGAGTAGGGACTAGTACCCCAAGGTATTAAAAAATTTCTGGACTTCAACGTTCCCGCAAGATGGATGAGAACGGGGGTTTCCCCCCAAAAAAACCCCAAAATCCGAATCGGTCTTGGCCCCGAGACCTCTAGGTGGGGGTTGCCCATTGCTAAATGCACAAAGGGCCCCACAAGGGGCTAAAAGGATGATAGGGGGCAAAAATCGCCGGGAAAATCAAGGTTTCCCAGACCTTAATTTGCTGTGTTTCTCCGCACTCTTTTGGGTAGTAGCTCTGTATTATCCACCTCAAGTGTTGAAAAAAAGTTTGGGTGCAAAGGACACAGCGCCCCCCCTGAATTAACAGGGAAGAAATTACCTACCCCCCCACACTTTTACAGCACTTTCTACATTTAGAGGTCATCTCCAAAATCTGTGGAAATTTCCCCGAGCCTCAGGATTCCCCTGCGTTCCCCCAGACCCAAGAAACGCCTTTTTTGAGGTCGATGAGGCTGAAACAACCCACGACCCCAAAATCCGACGGGTTCCAAATTACCGAAGCGTGATAGGTTATTTGGACTTGCCAGGAGTAAACCAGAAATGTCCGGTCGGGGCCCGTGGTGGTTGCGGATCCGTTTTGAAAAAGTTGGGGGGAAACCTTGCCCGGTTGGGCGGTAAAGCCACGGTGTTTCTCCTCCCCCGACCCTTTCCCCTTCCCAAAAGGGTGCCACGCCCCCCCAGCCCGGTTTAGGGGGAATGGTACCAGATGCCAAATGGCGGGATGTTGCAGGCCCCCAAGCCATAGGTTTCACCCCAAGCCTTTGAGTTTAGAGGGTATCACTTGCCTGCAGCTTTTCCCCCTTTAGTGGAAATCGCCAGCCTAAAAATCTGTTAGGGGAGGAGGTTCCTCGTGAGGGGGCCCCGGACAGGCACTGAGACATCGCTTGATCAAGCTAAACTGGTTGGGGATCCACCGGGTAAAACTGTTCAAAAACTCAGCCCCAAAGTTTTAGAACCCCAACTGATTGAGATGACCGTCCATCGTGACGGACGCAGCATCTGGAGGAGGGGTTAGGGTTCAGTTTTTCAGGTTGGGGGCAGGGCGAAGGCATTTACCAAGAAAGGGCCCTTTGACCTCCCCAGCAAGATTCCCGATGAACTGTTCCTTGTCCCTTCCAGCAGTGTCCGAGCCCAGCACCATGGAACGACGCAAGGCTTTATCCCATTCGCCGAGCCTTGCGCACGCTTCGTGGCCTCTAAAATTTTCCCCGGGAGATGGTATTCTGCCTTGGCCTGGGCGTACGCCCAAAAGGGCTCCTGAGCTGCCAGTGTACGCGCTTGAAGGCTCCCCCAGAGCAAAATGGATCGTCAGGTTGTGGTTTCCGAGAACGGTCAGAGACTGCCGTGGCGAACCCACGGGGACACCCTTTCCCCCCTTTGTCGTCCCAAGTGAAAACACCTTAGGGTGGCCATGGAGGGCGGGAGTTTTTGAAGGGGCCCCCAGGGAGCCAAAGCAGCCTATGGTCGGTGCCCAGAACTCAGCTCCGGTAAACCCGCAGTTTGGAGGATCCTCCATCCGTGCTGACAAGAATGTGGTCGATTCCTTGGCCACGTACCCGACGCGTACCAAATCCAGCGTGGAGTTGGAGCGCTGGTAAGGAGCCAGAGATCTCATTTCGGGACCTAGCAAGTCCCGGAGAAGGAGGCTATTCTCGCTGTGGGATCAGCTCCGAGCCAGGGGGGGGGACAGAATCTGTAGCCAGCTCGGCACAGCCGGATACCGCATTGAAGCGCCCAAACAAGCGAATGTTGCCGGGGGGAAACGCTGCCACAGATGCGAGTTTGGGTTGAAA
>NC_051420.1:8489919-8492419 GCF_015228065.2 Penaeus monodon
TATTATTTTTTTTTTAGATTTTTTTGTTATGGGTATTTTTTCGTGTTGCTGTTTTTTTGTGTGTGTTTTTGTTTTTGTTTTGTTTTGTTTTGTTTAGCTGTCTGTTTCCCTTTTTAAGATTTTTGTTTTTTTTTCTGTATTTTTATGTTCTTTCTTGTATGTAATAATTTTTTGTTTGTTTGCCTTATTTATTTCATTTCTCTCTCTCTCTCTCTCTCTCTCTCTCTCTCTCTCTCTCTCTCTCTCTCTCTCTCTCTCTCTCTCTCTCTCTCTCTCTCTCTCTCTCTCTTTCTCTCTCTCTCTCTCTCTCTCTTTCTTTCCTCTCTCTCTTTCTCTCTTCTCTCTCCTCTCTCCTCTCTCTCCCTCTCTCTCTCTCTCCTCACTCTCTCCCTCTCCCTCTCCCTCTCCCTCTCCCTCCCTCCTCACACCATATTCCCTCCCTTTCACCACCTCCCACCATATCTCCCCCCCCCCCACAAACCCTCATCCCCAACCTTTTCACTTATCTTTTTTTCACCATACTTTCCCCTCCTCCTCCACAGAACTGGCTGGCCCTCGCGATTGCCGAGACAGGGCTAGTGGGGGAGCAGTCGTTCATGTGGGTAGGTGCCAAGCTAGTGGATGGCCAGTGGCAGTGGATAGAGGACGGCCATCCTGTGGAATCTAGTGTCGTGTAAGTAGAGGGTGTTTTGTAAGTAGCGGGTTTGGGTGTGTTTTAAGTAGATTTTTTTTTGTAAGTATTAGGTTTGAGTGTGGTGTAAGTATAGGTTGTTTTGTAAATAGTAGGTTTGGGTGTAGTGTAAGTAGAGGGTGTCATGTTAGTTCAGGATTTGGGTGTCATGTAAGTACAGGATTTATGAGTCATTTAAGGAGGGGGTGTCGTGTAAGTACTGGATTTTAGTGTCATTTAAGGAGAGGGTGTCATATAAGTACTTGATTTAGGTGTCATAACAGGAAATCGTTTGTCAAATTAGTCAGTGATAATGATTATGATGATATCAATATTATCTCTTTTATTACCTGGGATAATTCTAGCAGTAATGATGATGACAAAGAGAGTAATAATGATGACAATATTAGTAATGATGATAAGAGACAATAATAATGAAAATTATACTAATGATAATATTAATGGCAATGGTAACAATGGAAAGGTAATAACATTATGATTATAATAATAATGATGATAAAATAATAACGATAATGATAATAGTAATAATGACAATAATAACAATAAAGATAAAGATGTAAATAACAATAATAATAATGATAATTTATTCTTTCCTCCTTCTTCCTTCCTCCTTCCCTCCTTCCCTCCTTCCTCCTTCCCTCCTTCCTCCTTCCTCCTTCCCTCCTTCCTCCCACCTCCCACCTCGCCCCCCTCCTTCCCTCCGTCCTCCCACCTCCCTACCCCTCCCCACATCTCTCTTCCATCTTCCTCTTCTTTCTCCCACCTTCCTCCTTCTCCCTCCTCCTCCTCCTCCTCCTTCCTTCCTTCCTCCTCCTCCTTCCTTCCTTCCTCCTCCTCCTTCCTTCCTTCCTCCTTCTCCCTCCTCCTCCTCCTCCTTCTTCCTTCCTCCTCCTTCCTTCCCTCTTCTCCTCCCTCCTCCTCCTTCCTCCTTCCTTCCTCCTCCTCTCCCTCCTCCTCCTCCTCCTCCTCCTTCCTTCCTTCCTTCCTTCCCTCCTTCACAGAGAATGGGAAGAGGAAGGGACTGGGGACTGCGCTGCCTTCACCCTGGATTCGAAACTCAAGAAATACGACTGTGTAAATAGAATACACTTCATCTGCCATCGCCCTATCAGTGAGTATGGTGAGGATGATGATGTTGGTGACTGGTGGTGATGATTGTGATGGTGTTGACGTCAGTGATTGTAGGAATGGTGATAATGATGAGGATGATGGTGATGGTGGTGATGGTGAAAATGATGGTAACTGTGATGATGGTGAAAATGATGACGGTGATATTGTTGACGATGATGACATTACTCTACATGTGATGGTGATGATAAATACCAGTAATATTAATGGTGATGACTTTGACAACCGTACTAACAATGAAAACGATAATGATAACAAAACTAGAAGTAATATTAATAAAAATAACAAGATTGAAGATGAAGAGAAAAAAAAAATTACCATATTAAACAAAGATTCCCCTTTTTATGCGTTGAAGCTTCTTTATCGACCAATAGTGTATTGTGATAAGGGTTTTATGCTAAACAAAAGAAACTTATTCTTTATCAGCATTTTGTTATCTATCATAAGATATTATATGGTATTGCTTGGTGACAATGAAATGATAATGAGAGATACGTGTTCATATCTTTTATAGGTATGAATAATTAATATTTCATTGAGGAATGTCGGTTAAGAAGCGAGAGAGATAGATAGGTAGGTAGATGGATTCACCGACAGATAGATAGAAAGATAGATAGATAGGTGAATAGAAAGATAAATAAGCAGAGATAAATTTAGATGGATATATATATATAATAGATA
>NC_051420.1:8497419-8499919 GCF_015228065.2 Penaeus monodon
TTTTAAATAGGGTATAGTGAATATTGTGAGGATATAGTAAGTATTGTGATTTTTTTAATGGTTGTATGGTGAGGATTTCGGGTGGTGTGTTTTTATGGTGTATATTGTGGGGGATGAGGGTTGTGCAGTGAGTATTGTGGATGTAATAAGGATTATATAGTGAGTATTGTGCGTGTAATAAGGATTGTCTTTTAAGTATTGTGAGTATTGTATGAAGGTACATTGTGAATGTTGTGGGTGGGTGAGGGTTGTGGGGGATTGTATGGGGGTATATTGTAAAGGATGAGGATGTTATAGTGAGTATTGTGTGTAGTGTGCAGGATTTTAAGCTGTATAATGTGTGTTTAATACAGTTTGTTTAGTGAGTATTGCGGTGGGGTGGAGAGTGGGTTTTACAGTGAGTATTGTGCGTGCAATAAGGATTCTATGGTGAGTATTATGTGTGTTGTAGGGGATTAAATAGGCTTATTGTGAATGTTGTGAGGGTAACCGTTTGTATAGTGAGTATTGTGTGTGGTGTAAGAGGAAGAGCTGTGTAGGGAATATTAGTGTGTGTAATAAAGATTGTATAGTGAGTGTTGTCCTTGAAGATTGTATGGGCTATAGTGTAGATGGTGAGTGTTGTGTAGTAAGTATTGTGTGTATTGTGAAGGCTGTATGGTGAATATGGCGGCTAATGAAGGTTTGTGTGTACAGTGTGTATTGTATAATGAGGAATAGTGAGGGTTATATTTTCAGTTAGTGTAGTGAATATGGTGTAGTTAGGGTTGTTTAGTGAGTATTGTGGGTGGTGAGGATGGCATAGTGGCTATAATGAAGATTTTTTAATTAGTATAGCATGTTGTGAATATAATAGTGAGGACTGTATAGTGAGTATTAAACGCACTAAGGAGTGTTTATGAAAAAAAAGAGAAGAAAAGAGAGAAAAATGGAGATATAGTAAAATATTCTACCATATCTAATACCATCTCTCTTCCTCCCCCTTCCTCCAACACCCTCTCCCTCTCTCTCTCTCTTTTTCTCCGACACCTTCTCTCTTCCTCACTTTTCCTTCCTTTTCCTCCAATACCTTCTCTCTCTCTCCCTTTCCTCCCCCTTCTTTCGTTCCTCCAACTCTTCTTCCCTCTCTTCATCCCCTTTCCTCCTTCTCTTCCTCGCCTTTCCTCCTTTCCCTCCTTTCTCCTTTCTCTCCTCTCTCTCTCTCTCTCTCTCTCTCTCTCTCCCTATCTCTCTCTCTCTCCCCATCTCTCTCTCTCTCCCCATCTCTCTCCCCCCCCCCTCTCTCTCTTCCCCCTTTTCCTCCTTCAGGCAATCCCGGCGACGGATTTTACTGGGTGGACGACACGACAATGAAATCCAAGAATTTCACTTTTGTTTCCGACGAGAACATTCAGGATGCCATTGACGCTGATGTGAAGAAATGCACTTTCTTCCAGATCAAAGGTGAGGGCGGGGGTGTGGGTGGGTGTGGGGTGTGTGTGGGAGGGTGGTGTGTGTGTGTGTGTGTGTGTATGTGTGTGTGTGTGTGTGTGTGTGTGTGTGTGTGGAAGGGTAAGTGGATGGGAGGGGGAGGGGGAGATGGGTGGTTGTGGGTGTGGGGTTGGGGAGGGTGGATGGGTGTGTCTGTGTGTGTGCGCACGTGGGTGTAGGATATCGTTATGTTGTGGTATGCTTAGGAATGTTGTAATCAATGCTGATAACTGTTAAATCTCTTTCTTTTTTTCTCTTTCTCTTACCCCTTCCCTTCCCCTTCCCTCCTTTCACTTTCTCCCTCACCCTCTCACCCTCCCTCCTTCTCTCCCTTCTCTTTCTCCCTTCTTTCCTTCCCTCCCTCCATTCCCCCTCATTCACCCAACCTCCTCACTCTCTCACCATCTCTCTCACCCTGCCATCTCCTTCCCTTCCCTCCCTCCCTCACCCTCTTCACTCCCTCCTTCCCCTCTCTCCCTCCCCCTCACCCTCTCTCCCTCGCCCTCACCCTCTCTCCCTCGCCCTCACCCTCTCTCCCTCGCCCTCACCCTTTCTCCCTCGCCCTCACCATCTCCCTCCCAGAATCCGACTCCCGTGGGACCCTTCACTCGTCCTGGGTCCCCACCGACTGCGCAACCAAGAACCACTACGCCTGCGAGATTCCTGCGGGTGACAGCCTCACCCTCCTGCCTCCTCCAGGTGGGTCCTCTCGCGCTCTCTTAGCGCCGTGGTTCCTTGGCGGATGTCTGGCGTGAATAGATAGATAGATGGATAGGTAGATAGATAAATATATATATAGATGGATAGGTAGATAGATAGCGCGGTGACGAATGTTAGAGGGGATCAAGATACTATAATCTGAGTCGGATAGGTGAGTACTATATTAGCGGATGGTTATCCTTATGAAGGACTACCGATTCCCTACACTGGTAGCAACCTATGATCATGCTGGTCCCAAGCGGATTTTAGAGAGATGATATCTAAAAGGTTCTCCGCCTTCCGTAAGGACATGTTCCGCTGTTCTCTTCCT
>NC_051420.1:8502419-8504919 GCF_015228065.2 Penaeus monodon
ATATATATATATATATATATATATATATATATATAGAGAGAGAGAGAGAGAGAGAGAGAGAGAGAGAGAGAGAGTTGTGCTGGTATAGAGATATTGCCCTATACATTGTTGCAAATGTAGATATAGATACAAATATAGATACAGGAAGACACAGGCGTGTCTATGAGTGTGCGAATCTGTGTGTATGCGTTAGCATGTGTACATATGTATGTATAAACATACTCATACACACACACATACACACTCACACTCATCACCTTATCACTCACAGTCACCCCTTACTGACCCTCCCCCTTTACCCCTTTCCAGGCGAACCAAACGGCAACGGAGGCAATGAAAACTGCGGCGAAATGAGGGTTGACATTGGCAAGTGGAATGACCTTCCTTGCAACCTCGCGCGTGTGTTTGCGTGCAAGAGCAAGGCCTCTGCCACGCCCGTCTCGCCGGTGGTCCCCACGACAACGCCTTATCCTGATTGTGAGCGGGGTGTGGGGGAGAGGATGGAAAGGAGAGAGAGGATGGGAGGGAGAGGGAAGGAGGGAGGATGGGGGAGGGAAGAGGGAGGGAAGAGAAAGAGGGAAGGAGTGAATGGGAGGGAGAGGGAGGATAGATGATGTGATGTGGAGGAAGAGGGAGGAGGGAGGGAGGAAATAAGAAAGCAGGAGGAGAAAAAGGGGAATAGGAGGGAGGGGGATTGGATTAGATAGGGGAGACGGAGGACAAGGGGAAAAGGGAGAAAGAAAAAGAACGACGGAATGAGGGAGACACGAAGGTAAGAAAGAGTAATAAACAGGGAGAAGAAAAGGGAGTAATGTGTATATTAAATAGAAGAGAAAGAGAGAAGGAAGTAGGGGAGACTATAGAATATGACGGAGAACTAATAAAAAAAACATACATGAAAGACAAACTAATATAGATAAGAAAAAATCCAAAAGCTAGCACAAAATAAACAATACCATACAGATGAATGACACAGTAGTTGTCCCTTTTAAGAATAAATGTGTCTCCGATGCATCTATTATGTTTTCTTTGATAAGCATAGTATTATCAAAGAAAACGAATAGGTGTCGTAAATAGAGGGGTATCTAAGACAAATTGAACAATATATGAAGCGTTAGGGCAGGTATGGATAGATGCTATGAAGTATTGATAATTAGATATTTATATATAAATGTACATGTATATATGCATTTGCACATGTATATGTACATACATACCTATATTTATTCATTCATTTCTAATGAACTTATTTACATTTACACAAACCACAACTTCCAACAAACAACAATCCTCAACACCCCCCCTTTTCAAAAAAAAAAAAAAAAAAAAAAAAAAAAAAGATTCCGGCTGCGGTTGGGGCTGGACAGAGAACCCGGTGAGCGGCGAGTGCTACCGCATAGAGCTTCAAGAGCTGAGCTTCGTAGATGCGAGACATTACTGCAGGGAGCTTTCTCACTACGAGGGGCAGAGCACGCCGGATCTGGTATCACTGACCACGGCGCAAGAACAGGCTTTCGTTGATGGTGGGTCGAGGCCTGGGTCTGGTATTACTGCTATCATTGTTATTTGTTGTTTTGTTGTTGTTATTGTTGTCGTTACTGTTAGTATCAGGTTATTGTTTTTATTGTTGTTTCTTCTTCTTCTTTTGTATTACTGTTATCGTTTTTATTGGTGTTTATTTTGTTATTGTTATTGTCATTATTGTTATTATCAGTTTATCATTATTATTATTGTTTCTTCTTATTCTTTTGTATTACTGTTATCATTATCATTTGTTATTGTCATTACTATTCTTATCATTTTATTTTTTTTCTTCATATTATTATTATCATTATTGGTATTATTGCTGATACTGTTAGTATTGTTATTATTGTTCTTGTTATTTACATAATTATTATTATTATTATTATTATTATTATTATTGTTGTTGTTGTTGTAATTAATATTATTATTACTATTGTTAATATTGTTATTTTGTCATTGGCGCCACCATTATTATTATTACTATTATCATTATTATTACTACTACTACTACTACTACTATTATCATTATTATTATCATTATAGTAATTACCTCTCTCTCTCCCCTCTCCCCCCCCCCAGACATGGTAAAGGAACAGCACCTGAGCCAAACGACGCTGTTCATCGGCCTAATGAACAACGCAGACGGCCACAGGTGGATAGACGGGACGCCTGTTCTCTTCTTTAACTGGAATGACGGGGAGCCAAGCGGAGGTTACCCGAGGGAGGAGTGTGGAGGTAGGGAGGACAGTGTGACGCTTTGTTGTGAAGAGAGAATGGGTGGAAATAATGTTGGTTTTGGGTTGAATGATTGGTTGTGTGTGTGTGTGTTTTTTTTTTCTGGGGGGGGGGGGAGGGTTGTTTGTGTGCGTGTTTTTTAGATTGTTTGTGTGTAATTTTTTGGGTTTGTTTGCTTGATTGTCTTTTTGTTTTGCTTGGGTGATTTTTTATCTTCTCTTTTTTTTGAGAATTGTTAGTT
>NC_051420.1:8514919-8522419 GCF_015228065.2 Penaeus monodon
TGGGACGAGTCGCGGTCATGGTGTCAGGCCAACTTGGCGAGTGACCTGGTCTCGATCACGAGCGAGGACGAAAACAACTATATTAATGGTGAGTTTACACAGATCGCAGTTTATTTTTTTGTTGATTGTCTGTACGTACGTTAATCGGTCTGTGTGTTTGATGAGATCATTACTTGCTTCGTAAGCTTCAAAGTTTTTTATTTCCTCCTCAAGAATTCTTTTAAACTGTTTTTTTCCAGAAAAGATTCATTCCAACACTGGTTTATATAATTCATATATATATATATATATATATATATATATATATATATATATATATATATATATATAGAGAGAGAGAGAGAGAGAGAGAGAGAGATTATAGATTTTAAAAGTAAATCCATCCGCTTCTTTCTATCAATTCCTTCAAACCCCTTTCCCCTCCCCCCCCCCCAAGAATGCCTTTAAAACCTTTATTTTTCTCCCCAAGAATTCCCCCCAAACCATTTTTTTTCTCCCCTAAACATCAATTCCAACTTCCCCCCAGACATACTAGCTGCCCAGTACCTAAACGCCTGGATTGCTCTCCACGACGACGACGCAGGGGAAGACTGGCACTGGGTGGACGGTGCCAACTACGACTATACGAACTGGATGAGTGGAGAACCAAACAACCAGGACGGGTTGGAACACTGTGGAGAGGTGGGTGGTTTTGGTGGTGGCAGCGGTGGAGGGGGGGAGGAGGGTGTCTGTGGGTGTCTGTGGGTGGGTGTGGAGGGGGTGGAGGAGGGTGTGTGTGGAGGGGGTGGAGGAGGGTGTCTGTGGGTGGTGTGTGGAGGGGGTGGAGGAGGGTGTAGTTGGGTGTGTGTGGAAGGGGTGTGGGGGTGTGTGGAGTAAAGAAGCCCATAGGCCATAAATCATTAGTTGAACTTCATAAAAATGAAATAAATGAAATAAATATCGGGGTCATTCTGTAAACTTGATAAGATAAACACACACACATACACACACACACACACACATACACAACCACACATCACCAACACACACACTACCAACCATAACTCACACAACACACACACACACACACACACACACACACCCACACACATACACATACACATACACATACACATACACATACATGCACACACACACACACACACACACACACACACACACATGCACACACACACACACACACACAAACACACACACACATACACACATGCACACACACACACACACACACACACACACACACACACACACTCTCACACAAACACACACACACATATCCACACACACATCCCCCCCACACATACCTCCCACCCCACACACAAACAACCCCCCCCTCCCCTCCCAACATACCCACGCCCACAGATACCCTCCCACATGGGGGATGTGGGAGGGTATCTTCCTACACATACACCCAACATACACCCCTACATGCATATCTCGTTTATGCATCCACGCGCCTCAAATAATCTGAATGAACTGATTTTATTCATTCACAGATCAGAGCATATGATTATTACTACAGCGGTCAGTGGAATGACATGCCGTGTGATCTGCTCAATGCTTTCGTGTGTAAAACCACAGTCAGTAAGTAATCTGTTATCTGTTAATACCCCCTTCCCTCTCAGAAACAATATATCTATTTATCTATTAATACCCCCTCCCTCCTCAGAAACAATACATCTATTTATCTATTAATACCCCTCCCTACTCAGAAACAATATATCTATTTATCTATTAATACCCCCCCTCCCTCTCAGAAACAATATATCTATTTATCTATTAATACCCCCTCCCTTCTCAGAAGCAATATATCTATTTATCTATTAATACCCCCAGAAACAATATATCTATTTATCTATTAATACCCCCAGAAACAATATATCTATTTATCTATTAATACCCTCCTCCCTCCTCAGAAACTTGCCCCGAGTCGTGGACACTTTACAACGGCAAGTGTTACTACGCTAGCAACTTCGAAGTGACATGGAGCGTTGCAAAGGAAAAATGCAAGGAATTCAACACAGAATCGGATCTTGTCAGCATTCATTCACAGGAAGAGAGCGATTTCTTTGGAGGTTTGTTTGTTTGTTTGCTTCTGTTCGTTATAAATGATGACAACCATAAGGATATTACAGTCACCAGCATCAACACCATCACGATCACCATCACTACCCTCGCTCTTAACACCATAGTCCCATCCACGCTACTTTCCCCCCTTTCCACCTCTCCACTTCACCTCCTCCTCCTCCTCCTCCCCCTCTACCTCCTCTTCATCTCACCCGCTCTCCTCCTCCTTCTCCACCTCCACCCCTCCACCTCTCTTCCTGAACCTCCTCTCCCTCCACCTCCTCCTCCCCATCCACCCCTTTCCCCCTCTCCTCCTGAACCATCTGACCCTCCACCTCACCTCCACCTCCCCCCATCCACCCCCTCCACCTCCAACCTCACCTCCCCACCCTCCCCCTCCAACCTCACCTCCCCTTCCACCCCACAGACGTCCTCACCCACAGCAGCCTCGGCACGTGGATCGGGTTCACCTACGACAGCGCCTCCGGCCAGTGGGTCTGGAGCGACGGGCAGCCCACCAACTACACCAACTGGAACGAGGGGGAACCCAACAACCTGGAGGACGAGGCATGCACGGAGATTATCGACGCCGTGGGCTGGGACACGCACACCAAGTGGAACAACATGCCTTGTACCGCGAGCAGGGCCTTTGGCTGCGAGTTCTTCCCCAGTGAGTGTGTTTGGGTGTTTTTTTTTATTTATATTTGTCGTGTTCACCTCTGTGCTGTTTAGCTGTTTAAATGAGGGAGAGAGGAGGAGAGGGAGGGGAAGAGACAGAGGGGGGAAGAGAGAAAGAGGGGAAGAGAGAGAGAGGGGAAGAGAGAGAGAGGGGAAGAGAGAGAGAGGGGACGAGAGAGTGAGAAGAGAGAGAGGGAAAGAGAGAGAAAAGGAAAGAGAGAGGGAAAGAGAAAGAGAAGGAAAGAGAGAGAGAGAATGAAAGAGAGAAAGAGAAATAGATAAATAGATAATAGGTAGATAGATAGATGGACAGAGAGAGAGAGAGAGAGTGAGAGGGAGGGAGGGAGGGAGGGAGGGAGGAGGGAGGGAGAGGAGGAGAGGGAGGGAGGGAGAGGGAGGGAGGAGGGAGGAGAGAGAGAGAGAGAGAGAGAGAGAGAGAGAGAGAGAGAGAGAGAGAGAGAGAGAGAGAGAGAGAGAGAGAGAGAAAGAATTAGATACAAAGGATCGACAACTATTCAAACTAGCCAATAAAAACATCAAAACACACCACACCCACAACACCCAAACACACACACACACACACACACACACACACACACACACACACACACACACACACACACACACACACACACACACACACACACACACACACACACACACACACAAACCCACACACCTACACACACACACACACACTCCCCCAACACACACAACAAACCCTTTCTAACCCAAAATCCCTTTCTTTCCCCGCCCCAACAGCACACTCAGTCGGTTGTGAAGAAGGGTGGCAAGCTTTCAACAACTATTGCTACTGGTATTCCAACGCCGACTATTCTTCCAACTCTCTGTCATTCAGCGAAGCGAGAGACGACTGTAGGAGTAAAGGGGCAGATATGGTGTCCATTCATTCGTCGGAAGAAAATGAGTTCGTTTACTCTCTCGTTGCGGATGGGTGTGAGTACTATTTTTGTGAAAGATGATAATAATAATGATTATTGTTATTATTATTGTTGTTGTTGTTGTTGTTGTTGTTGTTGTTGTTGTTGTTGTTGTTGTTGTTGTTCTTCTTCTTCTTCTTCTTCTTCTTCTTCTTTTTCTTCTTCTTCTTCTTCTATTTTTATTATTATTATTAGCAGCAGCATTATTATGATCATTCTTATGATCATTATTGTTATTATTATTGTTATTATTATGATCATTATTATTATTATTATTATTATTATTATTATTATTATTATTATTATTATTATTATTATAGTTATTATTATTATCGTTGTTATGATTATGATCATTTCTATTTAATCTTTGTTTTTCTTCTTCGTCCGATCTTATTATCATTATCATTATGAACTTTGCATAATAATACATATAGATATGACATAGATCATTCCCTATTCTTTAAAGTCTACTACATAAGCACTGGAAATGAGGGGCATTTCTCTCTCTTTCTCATTTTCCTCTTTTCCTTTGAATCTTCTTGTTTTTTTCTTCTTATTCCTCTCATTCCTCTTTTCTAACTCCGTGTGATTGTGCATATAATTATGGTAAATATGATTTACTTTCCAGCCTATTATATACGCTTGTGGATAGGTATCTTTATCTCGGTCTTTTTCATTTTCTTTTCTTTTTTTTTCTTCTTCTTCCTTTTTTATTTGTCCACTTATTTGTTTATTTATTTTATTCCCTCATTTATTTACGAGACTGTAGAGATAATCAGGCATATTCTCGTCTTTTTCGAGCTTAGTAAAAGGATTTTATTTATTATTTTTATATATTTATATATTTATTAATTTATTTATTTACTTGTTTATTTAATGATCTATTTTCCTATTTGTTTATTTACTTACTTGTGTATTTACTTATTTCCTTATTTGTTTAATTATTGATATATTTACTTATTTATTTATTTCCTTATCTATTTATTTATCTTTTATTTGTTTATTTGTTTACTTATCTATTTATATATTTATGT
Organism: Penaeus monodon; assembly: GCF_015228065.2. Classification (NCBI taxonomy): domain Eukaryota; kingdom Metazoa; phylum Arthropoda; class Malacostraca; order Decapoda; family Penaeidae; genus Penaeus; species Penaeus monodon. Next base: position 8,519,640 of record NC_051420.1, read on the forward strand.
ATTTATTTACTTATCTATTTATCTATTCATATATTTACTCACTTATTTATTTTACCTGTTTATCTGTTTATATATTTACTCATTTATTTATTTTACCTATTTACCTATTTACATATTTACTCATTTATTTTACCTATTTACCTATTTATATATTTACTCATTTATTTTACCTATTTACCTATTTATATATTTACTAATTTATTTTACATATTTACCTATTTATATATTTACTCATCTATTTTACATATTTACCTATTTATATATTTACTCACTTATTTATTTTACCTATTTACCTACTTATATATTTACTCACTTATTTATTTTACCTATTAACCTAATTATATATTTACTCATTTATTTTACAATTTGCCAAACTGTCCAGATGATCATAGCATATATACTATTCCCTTCTTGCAGCCTACTACTACTATGGCACGTGGATTGGCCTTTCCGATGAGGGGCACTCGAGCGAACTCACGTGGGTCGATGGCACTGACGTTACGTTCACCAGTTACGAGCAGTTTGATTATAACCGTGAGTGGTGGTGTTTTTTTTATTTTTCGTTTTTTTTTTTTTTTTTTTTTTGGTTGTGATTTGCAAGTTCGTTGGGTTTTTTGTTGAGTTTGTGTTTTTTTTGGGGGGTTGTGAGCTGTATTTTTTTTTTTCGTCGTTTTTAGAGTTGTATTTTTTTTTTTTTTTTTTATAGTTTTGTTGTTGTTTGTGGTTTGTGTTTTTTTTTTTTTATTGAGTTCGTTTTTTTTTTAGGTTGTGAATTGTAATTTTGTACTTTTTTTCTTTAGTTTTCATTATTTTGTTGTTGTTTGTTGTTTGTGGTTTCTTTTTTATTGAATTCGTTTTTTAGGTTATGAATTGTATTTTTTTTGTTTGTTTTCATTGTTTATTTTGATTTTTTGTTTGTTTGTTGTTTGTTTGTTGTTTGCTTGTTGTTGTTTGTTGGGGTTGTGAGCTTATTAACTTATTTTTTGACTTTAGCTTATTATTCATTCAGTTGTTTTTGTTTATGAATTATAATTTTGTTGTTGTTGTTGTTGTTATTTGTTGAGCTTATTAACTTGATTTCTGTATTTTTTTATTATTCATTACCCTTATGTTTTATTCGTTTATGGAATCGTTTGATTGCAGTTCAGAATATATATATTTTTTATGATATATTGCTCAGATATAGGCTTACTTTTTCTTTTCTGTGTTCAGCTACTTATAATTTCCACTATACCTTTCACTATAACTTTCAGGCTGTTCATTATGTATGTACGTATGTATGTATACCTCCTTTAGTCTCTCTCTTTCTCTCTCTCTCTCTCTCTCTCTCTCTCTCTCTCTCTCTCTCTCTCTCTCTCTCTCCCTCTCCCTCTCTCTCTCCCTCTCCCCCTCCCCTCCCCCTCCCTCCCTCCCCCTCCCCCTCTCTCCCTCCTTCTCCCCCTTTCCCCTTCTCAGCTCTCCGCCCTCCTTCTCCCTCTCTCTCCTTCTCTCCTTTCTCCCTCTCCCCCCCTCCCTTCTCCCCTCTCCTCCCCCTCCCTTCTCCCCTCTCCTCCCCCTCCCTTCTCCCCTCTCCTCCCTCTCTCCTTCTCACCTCTCTCCCTTTTTCCTTCGCAGCTGTTTACTCCATCCCCTCCTGCGCCCTGTTCGACTACTCAGCCTACACGGCTCAGTCCTGGACAATAGGATCCTGTTTTGACTATAATTTCTTCGTGTGCAAGAAGCCACAGGAAGCGACGCCTATTAACCCACCGTCGAATGGTTGCAAAGATGTGAGATACCTATTTTTTCATTTATCGGATTATTTTATCTTTTATTGGTTTATCTATCTCTTTTTTATGAATTTTGTTTGTTGTGTGTGTGTGTGTGTGGTGTGTGTTGTGTGTGTGTGTGTGTTGTGTGTTGTGTGTGTGTGTGTGTGTGTTGTGTGTGTGTCGTGGTGTGTGTGTGTGTGTGTGTGTGTTTGTGTGTGTTTGTGTTTGTTTGTTTGTGTGTGTGGGGGGGGAGGGGTGTGTGTGTGTGTATGTATTTGTGTTTGTGCGAGTGTATGCATGTGCGTGTATGTATATATGTGTGTTCATGTATATACATTTTTATTATGATAAGCGCTGGCCGTGAAGTAGGAAAAGAAAGAATTATTGGAGAGAGAAAGGAGGGGTGTACATGAACGTACACACATACGCACATGCACAGTGTACCTGGTGATTAGGGGTGTCACGCAAACCAAAATCTGGGGAGGCTACAGTCATAACGGGGGGGGGGGGGTTCTAGAAGAACTGAAAATAGTAATAGTTTCCTTTAATCTAATATGTCCATGTTTGTCCATTGACAAACATTGACCACTTTTCCATTTTAGGAAATAACACTAATAATAAAAGGGAAAGTATCCAATTATAGAAAAAAAAAAAAAAAAAAAAAAACAGTTGGGGCACATGCTCCCTCCCCCGTCGTGCCCCAATGCTTCAATGGGCATGATGACGTCTCTGCTATTGACAAACAAAATAAACAAATAAACACTGTTTCTCACCCTTCGTCGAAACGCACTCCACTCCCTCTCCCAGTGTCCACGCGACTCGAAGACAAGAGCGAAGGACAGAAGGCAAAGTTCAGATTCAAGGCTAAGGAAAGGACGCTCGGCAGCTCAAAGCTCGAGGAATTCAACGTCGAGGAAGAGGTTCTCAAGCAAGTCAACGCCAAGGAAGAAGAACTGAGGGAAATCTACGCCAGGGAAGAGGTTCTCAAGCAAGTCAACGCTAAGGAAAAAGAACGGAGGGAAATCTACG
>NC_051420.1:8527419-8532419 GCF_015228065.2 Penaeus monodon
TGATTAAGTTTCTCTTTCTACCGAATACAGATTGCTGCTAAATGAAGCACTCGTTCCAGAGCTCAAGATTGACTAGGTACTCCTCTAGTAAGCGTTCCTGCTTTGCTTACAAGACTAAAGTGACATATTCATTGCTTGTGGCCATCTCTCCCGCAATACGTTCATATGCTACACCAATCTCTTTCAATCGCGCTTACAGGCCCATGAGCTGCTCCTGGTAGTCTGCAATCAACAGCTAGAAATAAGAAGGCACTCTCTGTTGTGTGAGCTTGTCGATTTTGTACATACATTTTTCTTGGAAAAAGAATAAGCCTCTAACAAGTAACATATGGTGTAGCCGTGCATTGTTTGCCATAAGCTGCAGACCTTCCATGTCAAGGACAACACTCTCTTCAACGGGCGTTTGAATGACTTTTTCAATATTAAAGACCTATAAGTTAAGTTCCTGTGCTTATTTGGCCAAGAAAGTAAGATCAGAAAGCGGATAATATTATTTTTACTTTTTGAAAAAACATTTTGCTATAATCAGGAAGACTGTGACTTAGATACCAGTATGAATGTGTTTGTCTTTATGTTCCTTTGAATCCATCAGCTGCATTGAGAGAGGGAGCATGCATGCTTTATGGGCATCAGCTTGCTCCTCACATTCTTTCGCCCAGGCATTGACTCTACCTTCTTTCTGTGAAAGTGAGCTGTCTGACACCACTGGAGAGCACACTCCAGTGCCACGGAGAGTTGCAGTTACCAGTTATACTGGCGTAAAAGCGTAGCGCGAAGGCAGGACAGTCAGTACATACACACACATATAGAGGGCCACTATCAGTCGATGTCGACTTTGGCATTACTGATTGTCCTGCCTGGGCGGAAGAATGCGAGGATTCCCCTTCGCACTACACGGAGAGTGCCGGTGTTACCTTTTTAGGTAATCATTCTGTCTTTTTATCTGGGCTTGGGACCAGCACTGACTTGGGCTGGCTTGGCCACCCAGTGGCTAGGTAGGCAATCGAAGTGAAGTTCCTTGCCCAAGGGAACAACGCGCCGGCCACCGCGGCCTCATATATATATATATATATATATATATATATATATATTTTTTTTTTTTTTTTTTTTTTTTTTTTTTTTTTTTTACGGTAGGTTCATGTCTGAGCCGCCGTGGTCACAGCATGATACTTAATTGTAGTTTTTCATGTTGTGATGCTCTTGGAGTGAGTTCGTGGTAGGGTCCCCAGTTCCTTTCCACGGAGAGTGCCGGTGTTACCTTTTAGGTAATCATTCTGTCTATTTTATCCGGGCTAGGGACCAGCACTGACTTGGGCTGGCTTGCCCACCCAGAGGCTAGGTAGGCAATCGAGGTGAAGTTCCTTGTCCAAGGAACTTCATCGTATCTAGGTTCGATTTACCTAAAATTATTTAAATCAGCGCGCGTGCTCACATACGCGCAAGGGCGATGCGTGTGTGCATGGATGCATTCACGCACTTGCATGCGGCGATTGGTGTGTGCACTTGCACTGATTTATATATATATATATATATATATATATATATATATATGCATATAAATATATATATAAATATATATAAGTATATATCTATATCTATATCTCTCTCTCTCTCTCTCTCTCTCTCTCATATATATATATATATATATATATATATATATATATATATATATATATATATATATATTTTTTTTTTTTTTTTTTTTTTTTTTTTTTTTTTTTTTTTTTTTTTTTTTTCAACAGCTATTCATTCTGAGCCGCCGTGGTCACAGCATGATACTTAATTGTAGTTTTCATGTTGTGATGCTCTTGGAGTGAGTACGTGGTAGGGTCCCCAGTTCCTTTCCACGGAGAGTACCGGTGTTACCTTTTTCGGTAATCATTCTCTCTATTTTATCCGGGCTTGGGACTAGCACTGACTTGGGATGGCTTGGCCACCCAGTGGCTAGGTAGGCAATCGAGGTGAAGTTCCTTGCCCCTTGGAACAACGCGCCGGTCGGTGACTCGAACCCTCGAACTCAGATTGCCGTCGTGACAGTCTTGAGTCCGACGCTCCAACCATTCGGCCACCGCGGCCTTGACGATCATGGGCTTCCATGATTTTTTTTTTCTTGGCAATTTAGAGCGGTGGTTTGCCATTGCCTTCCGCCCGGTGTTTTTTTTTTTTATTTTTTTTATTTTTTTTTTATTTTATCGAGTCACCATCTCTATTTACCTGGCACTGACTTGGGCTGCCTTGGCCACCCAGCGGCTAGGCAGGCAATCGAGGTGAAGTTCCCTGCCCAAGGGAAACAACGCGCCGGCCGGTGACTCGAACCCTCGAACTCAGATTACCGTCGTGACAGTCTTGAGTCCGATGCTCTAACCATTCGGTCACCGCGTCCCCTATCTCAATTCACTACTGAGAGGTTATATATGGCAGTGCCACCCTTGCCTGATTGGATGCCCTTCCTAATCAACCGCGGTTTGTGTCACGGCGGTGACTTCCCCTACGACACTTGCGTTTGACTTCTCAAGGCGATATGTCGTTTTCTAGGAGGGCAATCGAGGTGAAGTTCCTTGCCCAAGGGAACAACGCGCCGGCCGGTGACTCGAACCCTCGAACTCAGATTGCCGTCGTGACAGTCTTGAGTCCGATGCTCTCACCGCTCGGCCACCACGGCCTCATATATATATATATATATATGTATATATATATATATATGTGTGTGTGTGTGTGTGTGTGTGTGTGTGTGTGTGTGTGTGTGTGTGTGTGTGTGTATGTATGACTGCCGCGATAGCGCGGTGGTTAGAGCCCTAGATCTCACGGCGAGAAAGCGACATATCGCCTTGAGAAGTCAAACGCAGGTGTCGTAAGGGAAGTCGCTGGCGTGGCTCAAGTGTCAGCGCGCCGAACCTCGGTTGATTAGCAAGGGCATCCGATCAGGCAAGGGTGGTACTGCCAAATAATCTCTTAATAGTGGAAAAAAAAGAAAATATATATATATAACAAAATTAATAAAATAACAGAAAAAAAAATCAAAATGTAAAAGTAAATAATGAAAAATAAAAATGAAAAAACCCAGTTACTGAACGATAATAATGATAAAATAAAAAAAAAAATAATAATAACAATAAAATGACAATAAAATAACAAAATAACTCTCCCCGACCGCAGCACCTAACCACGGAACCTGCGTGGCTGCGTCGGGAAGGCTGGAGACGCCCGGCCTGTGGGAGATTAGGGACTGCAACGACGCCTTCCAATATGTGTGTAAGTATGGTCGTGGTTTGCGTGTAAGTAAGGTCGTGGTTTGCGTGTAAGTATGGTCGTGGTTTGCGTGTAAGTATGGTCGTGGTTTGCGTGTAAGTAAGGTCGTGGTTTGCGTGTAAGTATGGTCGTGGTTTGCGTGTAAGTAAGGTCGTGGTTTGCGTGTAAGTAAGGTCGTGGTTTGCGTGTAAGTAAAGGTCGTGGATTTGCGTGTAAGTAAGGTCGTGGTTTGCGTGTAAAGTATGGTCGTGGTTTGCTGTAAAGGCGATGGATTTAGCGTGTAAGTAATGGTCTGGTTTGCGTGTAAGTAAGGTCGTGGTTTGCGTGTAAGTAAGGTCGTGGTTTGCGTGTAAGTTCTGGTTTGTGTGTAAGCAGCCCCTTGTTTGTGTGTAGGAAAATCGTAGTTTGTGTGTGTCCTGGTTTCTGTGTAAGTAATGGTTTGCGTGTAAGTGCTTGTTTGAGTGTTAGTAGCCTCTGGTTTGTGCGTAAGTCTTAGTTTGTGTAAGTCGTAGGTTGTGTGTAAGTCCTATTTTTGTAAGTACCCCCTAGTTTATGTGTAATTACTCGTTTGGGTGTAAGTAATCCTTTTATAACGGTAGATTCATGTTTGAGCCGCCGTGGTCACAGCATGACACTTAATTGTAGTTTTTCATGTTGTAGTTTTTCATATCAAAGATATTTGCGGGCTGTCGATGGTACAAGTGGAAAGAAAAACGTAAGATCGAGTTTAGTGGCGAAGGATGGTGGAGAGGTCCACGGCTGCTCAGACATGAGCATACCGTTATTGATGATGATGATACTCTTGGAGTGAGTACGTGGTAGGGTCCCCAGTTCCTTTCCACGGAGAATGCCGGTGTTTCCTTTTAGGTAATCATTCTCTCTATTTTATCTGGGCTTGGGACCGGCACTGACTTGGGCTGGCTTGTCCACCTAGTGGCTAGGTGATATATCTTCTTCTTTTAACGGTAGGTTCATGTCTGAGCCGCCGTGGTCACAGCATGATACTTTAATTGTAGTTTTCATGTTGTGATGCTCTTGGAAGTGAGTACGTGGTAGGGTCCCCAGTTCCTTTCCACGGAGAGTGCCGATGTTACCTTTTTAGGTAATCATTCTCTCTATTTTATCCGGGGTTGGGACCAGCACTGACTTGGGCTGGCTTGGCCACCCAGTGGCTAGGTGGGCAATCGAGGTGAAGTTCCTTGCCCAAGGGAACAACGCGCCGGCCGGTGACTCGAACCCACGAACTCAGATTGCCGTCGTGACAGTCTTGAGTCGACGCTCTAAAATTCGGCCACCGCGGCCCTAGGTGATATATATATTATATATGATATATATATATATTATATACTATATATATATATATATAATTGAGTAGAGGTTTGTCAGGAGAAATACCAAGTTCTTGATGGAATCCCCGTAGGCTCCTTCTCAACTCGCAGTCTCCAACTAATTAGGAGGAACTATCTCTGCCGCTTTTTAACGTTCACCGTAATAGGCAGACATATTATTTGGTGAAACAGTTAATCATAGAACGAAGGTGTTTTCACCAGATATCCACTGCCCTGCTGCCTGACAGTTTCACCCAACCTGGTATAGGGAGCTAATAGGGTGCTGTCCCTTGTTCAAGGGAACCATAGGGTGCAGTTTATTGTCTTACCCAGGACAAATATATATATATATATATATATATATATATATATATGGCTAGGTAGGCAATCGAGGTGAAGTTCCTTGCCCAAAGGAACAACGCG
>NC_051420.1:8534919-8552419 GCF_015228065.2 Penaeus monodon
ATGACGATGACGATGACGATGACGATGACGATGATGATGATGATGATGACGATGATGATGAACGAAAACTAATAAATAAACTGGTTTTCTAAGGTATTCAAAGAACCGCGGACGTGGGGAATGGCTGAAGGAACCTGTAACTCCTACGGCGCTTTCCTGACCAGCATAGGAAGCGCGGAGGAGCAAGGGTATTTGCAGAGGTGCGTTTCTGGTGTTTTTTTTTTTTTTTTTTTTTTTTTATTGGTGGGTTGTGTGTGTGTTTGTGTGTGTGTGTGTGTGGTGTGTGGTTGGTGTGTGTTTTTGTTGTGTGTGTGTGTGGTGTGTTGTTTTGTGTTGTGTGTGTGTGGGTTTGTTGTTTTGTTGTGTGTGTGTGTGTGGTTGTGGGTGTGTGTGTGGGGTGTTTGTGGTGGTTTTTTGGTCGGGGGGCGTGCGTGGTGTTGTTGCGTGGGTGTGTGTGTGTGTGGGGTGTGTGTGTGTGTTGTGCTCGTGGTGTGTGGGGTGGTGTTGTGTGTGGGTTGTGTGTGTTGTGTGTGTGTGTTGTGTGTGTGTGGGGGTGGTTGTTTTGTGTTTGTTTGTGTGGTTTTGTGTGGTGTGTTGGTGGTGTGTGGTTATTGCGTTGGGGTCTGTGTGTTTCATTTTTTTTAATCTCCTTTTGAACATTTGTTGTTTGTGGTAAATTGATTATAGAATGGATACAGAGGAGATGTTACACTTATGGATCATTAACACTGTTATCACCACCACCACTATCATTGCACCACCACCATCATCACTATCACCCTCACCCCTAAAACCCCCATCATACCCCCACCCTCACCCTCACTATCACCCTCACCCCCACCCTTACTATCACCCTCACCCCCCACCCTCACCCTCACCCTCACTATCACCCTTACTCATACCCCCACCACCACCCTCACCCTCACCCTTACTATCACCCTCACCCCCACTATCACCCCCACCCTCACTCTCACCTTCACCTCACCCTCACTATCACGATGAATATCACCCCCACCCTCGAATCTGACTCCCCACTCTCCTCCCTCGCCCGCAGCCTCCCCGGCATCGTCAGCATCAGCGGAGATTACCTCTCGATCTGGGTCGGTCTCCACTCGTTTGGGATTTTTTTGGGGGGGGGGGGGGGGGGGGGGGGGGGGGGGGGGGGAGGAAGGGGGGGAAAAAGGGGGGGGGGAGGGGGGGGAGGGGGGGGGGGGGGGGGGGGGGGGGGGGGGGGGGGGAGGAAGGGAGGGGGGAGGGGGAGAGGAGAGAGAGAGAGAGGAGAGAAAAGAAGAGGAGAGAGAGAGGTAAAGAGGGGAGAGTGAAAAGGGAGGATAGAGAGAGAGTAGAGGGGGAAAAAAGGGGGTTGAGAGAAGGGGAGAGAGAGAGATGAGGGGAGAGAGAGAGAAAAAGGAAGAGGGGAAAAAGGAGAAGAAAAGAGAGAGAAAAACCGAAAGTAAAGAAAAGAAAAAGAAAGAGAGAGGGGCGAAAAAGGGGAAAAAGAGTTGCATTCAGAAGAAACAAAAAAGAAACCAAAATTGACTAAACCCGTGCAAGTGCTAACCATCTCTCCCCCTCTCTCTCTCTTTTTTTCTCTCTCTCTCTCTTTTTTTCTCTCTCTCTCCCCTCTCTCTCTTTTTCCTTTCTCCTCTCTTTTTCTCTTTTTTCCCCTCTTTCTTTCTCTCTCTCTCTCCCCTCTTCTTTCTCTTTTTTTTTTTCTCTCTCTTTTCTTTTCTCTCTCTCTCTCTCTCTTTCCCTTCCTCTCTCTCTCTTCTCATTCCTTTCTTTCCTTTTTTTTTCTTTTCTCTCTTTTTCCCTTTTTCCCCCTTCTCTCTCTCCCTCCTTTTTTTTCTCTCTTCTCCCCCTTTCCTCTTTTTTTCTTCCTCTTTCTCTCTTTTTTTTTCTTTTTTTCTCTTTTCCCCCCCCCCCCCCCTTTCCTCTCCCTTCCCCCCCAAACCACACTCTGTCTCTCCCCCCCTTTTTTTATCAATCTCTCTCTTTTCTCCCCCCCTTTTTTCCCCCCCCCCCTTTTTTCACCCCCACTTTCCCCACTCTCTTTTTTTTGGCTTTCCCTTTCTTTCTCTCTTTTCTTCCCCCCCCCCCCATCCTTTTCCCCCCCTCCCTCTCTCTCCCACCCCCACCCCCTTCCCCTTCCCTCTCTCCCCTTCCCCTCCCTCTCCTCCCTTCCCTTCCCTCTCTCCCCTTCCCTTCCCTCCCTTCCCCTTCCCTTTTCCCTCCCTTCCCCTTCCCTCTCCCTCCCTTCCCCCCTTCCCTCTCTCCCCTTCCCCTTCCCTCTCCCTCCCTTCCCCTTCCCTCTCCCTCCCTTCCCCTTCCCTCTTACGTTCATGAATTCCTAACTCACTTTCCTCATTTCTCCTTCACAGGTTATTACTGGACAGATGGGTCAGCAATGGACTACGTCGACTGGGCAGTAGGTCAACCGGACAGCCATCTGGGGAGGGAAGGCTGCGTTCTGGTCGATAAAGTGACGTTCAAGATGTCAGATTCCGTCTGTGATACGTTCCAGCCGTTCATCTGCGAGGCGACGGAAGGTAAGTGGCTCTATGAGAGGTGGGGGTGGGTTGGGGGTGGGTTGGGGTGGGTAGGGTAGGGTGGGTTTGGATGGTGTGTCTATTTTTTTTTTTCTTTTTGTGTGTGTGTTTGAGTATATATTTATATATACATATATAATAATAATGATAATGATAATGATAATAATAATATTGATAATGATAATGATAATTTTATTAATAATAATAATAATAATAATAATAATAATAATGACAAACCATCCCAAAATACCCTTACAAATTCACCAACCAGCTAAAGCTCAGCCAATAATCTCCTTTCTACAGAGTCCATGATCATGGCCTTAACACACTAAGAATAACACTAATTCCTCCCTCCTCAAAAGAAAAAGAAAGAAAAGAGAAAAAAAAAACATCAAATGGATCACTACCCAAAAGATTCTGTAAGAATAAGATAAAGAAATTGAATAAAATAAATGAAATCGGTATATATAATATAAAAGATAAATAGAATAGATAAAATAAAACATTCACAAACATACAATAATAATACCCCCCCTCAAAAAAACAAACAAAAAACAAATATAGAATAAAAAAAAAAAATAAAAATAAAAAAGGGAGTTTAACACAGGTCTTGAAAATCCTAGTTGGCAACTTCCGAGCTAAGCCCTGCCTCTTTGTCTTTATTGTAAATATGAAATATTTCTGTTCTTTCTTGGTTTCGTTACTGATTTTTTTTTATACCTTTGTAAATAATGAACCTATTTCAAAGAAAATGCATTGAATAAAATATATAAAATATCGCACAGATTGATCCGGTCAAAAAGGGGGCGGAGCTAATGACGTCATAACGTTTTGCCAATGAGAGTGCTCTTGAGATATCAGATAGACACATAATTAATTTTATAACTTACTCGATATTATTATAATTACCTGAAGTAAAACAAAAAATTCTCCTCTTTCATACATGTTAACTAAGCGTTCCTTGCCATTAACAATCTTCCGAATATTTTTGGAAAAAAAGTCAATTTCATTATGGGATTCAACGGGTCTACACGGAGTGGAGCTACCTAGTTATACGTACCTTGCAAAAGGAAGACGAAGAAGAAGAAGAAGAAGAAGAAAGAGAAAAGACGAAAAAAAGAAAAAAAAACCCTCACCAACCAATCACAAACCTCGAACACCCATTAACCAACCAATCACAAACCTCGAACGCCCACTAATCAACCAATCACAAATCTCGAACGCCCACTCACCAACAATCACAAACCTCGAACGCCCACTCACCAACAATCACAAACCTCGAACGCCCACTCACCAACCAATCACAAACCTCGAACGCCCACTCACCAACCAATCACAAATCTCGAAAGCCCACTCAATCAGCCAATCACAAACCTCGAACACCCTCTCTTTCTCTCTCCCTCTCTCCAATAGGCACCATGCTGACGACCCAAGCCCCGCCCACCGAGACCCCGGATGTTCCCTGCGACGACGACAGCTCATGGCTCCTTTTCAACGACAACTGCTACAAGTTCATTTCCGAGGCTGACGAGCCGCCCCAGACGTGGTGGACGTCGCACAGGCTGTGTCGGGAGGAAGGGGGGGAGCTGGCGTCGATCCACACCTACGAGGAGAATTACTGGATCGTGTCGAAGGTGGGTTGGTGGGTGGGGTTAGGGGAGGGGGGGGGTTAGGTTGGGTTGATAGGTGGGCTGTGGGAGGGGGTTTGTTGGGGAAGATAGGGTTGGGAGGGGGATTGGAGGCGGATGTTAAGGCTGGGTGGGTTGCGAGGTAGGTTGGGGAAGGGTGAGTTGGGGTGGGCTACAGGCTAAGAGGAGAAGGGTGGGCTACAGGCTAAGAGGAGAAGGGTGGGCTACAGGCTAAGAGGAGAAGGGTGGGCTACAGGCTAAGAGGAGAAGGGTGGGCTACAGGCTAAGAGGAAGAAGGGGTGGGCTGGAGTGGAGTGGGTTAAGGGTGAAGATGGGAAAAAGGAGATATGAGGGCAAGGACGTGGGGGTGGGTGGAGGGTCGTTGCATGGAGATATATACATCGATAGATAATTAGATAGATAAACAGACAAGATCGATAGAGAAAATGACACCTCACTCATTCCACCCTACCCTACCTCCACCTACTTTATCTCTTTCTCCCTCTCCTTAACATCCCCTCCCCCTCTCAACTTTCCATCTACCTCCCATCTACTTCTCTTTTCTTGCCTCCCACCTTTAGCGTGTCTCCCCTCTCAGATCTACAACAAGACTGACCAGACGCTGTGGATCGGCGGGCGGTCCAAGCTCGACAGCAGCTACGAATGGCTGGATGGCTCCGTCTTCGACTTCATAAACTGGGCCGAGGGCGAACCGAACGACTTCTTGGGTAAGGATCCGGACGCGTGGAGACCAGGAGAGTGAATAGGAGTGGAATAGGATGTGGTGTGAGGTGTTTTGCTGTGGGAAAGAGTAATTGGTAATTAGGTTTTAAGCGCGAGCACACATACACGCACGCAAGGAAACACATGCACGTACACGTATATGTACACGTACACGTATACGTACACGTACACGTACCACGTACACGTACACGTACACGTATATGCACATGCACATGAACATGCACACGCACATGCACACGCACACGCACACGTACACGCACACACACACGCGCGCACACACACACACACACACACACACACACATACACACACACATACACACACACACACACACACACACACGCACACACAAACAAACACACAAACAAACACACAAAAAACTACACATCAAACTTACAAAAAAAAAAAAAATATATATATAATATAAAATAAAATACATCAAAAATCACTAACCGCTCTCCTTCTTTCCCACTCACCCTCCGCCCCTTTTTACCCCCTCCCCCCCAGACCAAGAAGACTGCATCGGCATGTACACACGCGCATCCGGGTACTGGAACGACCAGAACTGCGCCCACACCGAGGGTCGTATCTGCAAACGACCCCATCACGCCACGCTGCCTCCCGCGCAGACGACCGTCGCGCCCGATGGACACTGCCCGTCGGGTTGGATGCATGTCGGTGAGTTTGTTGGGGGTATGGTGGGGGTATGGTGGGGGGTATGGTGGGGGGTATGTGGGGGTATGTAGGCTGTATGGTAGGAGGTTATTAGGAGTCGTGCTCTGGGTAAAGTTGATTAATATATGTATATATATCAATAATGTCTATGGATAGATATATAAATACATCTGTCTATCTATCTATATATATACATATATATATATATATATATATATATATATATACATACATATATATATATATATATATATATATATATATATATATATATATACACACATATATACACATTAGTGATTATCTTTTTATAATTTTCTATAATTCTTGATGCGTGTAATAATTTTCTTTGTCAAATGAAGATATCGATATCTATTTATTTATTTATCTATCTATTTATCTGTTTATCCCTCCATCTCTCTATCTACCTATCCCTCTATTTCTATTTATCTATCTACCTATATATCTATCTATCTACCTATATATTTCTATCTACATACCTACCTATCTATCTTTCTACTCGTCTATATATCTATCTATCCCTCTATCTGCCTACTCATCTATCTATCTCTCTATCTACCTATCTATCTACCTACCCGTCTATATATCTATCTATCTCTGTATCTACCTTCCCATCTATCTATCAATTTATCTATCTATCAATCTAACTATCCACCTTCCCATCTATCTATCTATCGATTTATCTATCTCTCTATCTCTCTATCCACCTTCCCATTTATCTATCAATTTATCATCAATCTATCTATATATCTATCAATCTATCAATTTATCAATCAATCAATCTATCTATCAATCATATCTATCTATCAATCTATCTATCTATCAATCTATCTATCAATTTATCTATCTATCAATCTATCTATCTTCCTCTCTGAAGGCTCGAAATGCTTCAAGTACTTTACGCAGAGACTCACCTTCGACGACGCGAGAACAGCTTGCCAAGCCCAGGGGTCAGACGTGGATATGATCAGTGTTCATTCCTCCAGTGAACAAGGTAATTGTCCGTGGCTGTTCACTAGTTGTTCGTTTGTTCATGGAGGATTTCGTTCAGCTAGTTGTTCATGACTTTTTTTTTTTTTTTTAGGGGGGGGGGGTTAAGTTTGATAAATTTTGATTGATTGAGATTTTTTTTTTTTTTTTTTTTTTTTTTTTTTTTTTTTTTAAGAAAATGTAAGAGGGGTGTTTTAATGATTAAGATTTTTTTTTGTTTTGTTTTTTCTCTATAATTTTCCGCATATTGTTCATTGTTATCCTCTTTGTCAAGTTCATCATCATCATCATCATCATCATTCATCATCATCATCATCATCATCATCATCATCATCATCATCATTATCATCATCATCATCATCATCATCATCATCATCACCACCACCATCACCATCACCCCTCCCCACCTTATCGCTGACCCCCACCCCTCTCCTTCCCCCACCACGACGCACCCTCACTCTCTCCGACCCTACTCATCCTCTCCCCCCCAACACCACTAAGCTCACACATCGTCTCTCCCCCACCCCCACTGTGCAATCTCTCCCCCACCACCACCAATACCTCCCAACCACACTAACTCTACCTCCAACACCACAAACTCCTCTCCCTCACTAGCACTAACCCCACCCTCTCTCTCCCTCATCTCTCTCCTTCACTTCCACATCCCTCACACCCCCAATAACTCCAGCCCTTATCACCACAAACCCCTCTCTTCCCCACTCTCATCACCGCCCACCCCATCACCAACACAATCCCAACACCACCACCCCCATCACCCTCACTCCCCTAGCTCCCACACTCCCCTCCTCCCCTCACCCCCACCACCTCCTCCCCACCCAACCAACCAACCACTCACCCCTCCCCACCCTCCCTCCCCACCACTCACCCCTTCGCCTCTTTCCCCCAGCGCACCTCCCCACCCTCACACCCCACCATCCCTCCTCCCCACCCCCATACCCCACCACCCCTCCCTACCCTCCCCACCCCACCAACCCCTCCCCACCTTCCCCACTCTCCCACCCCTCCCCACTCTCCCCACCCCTTCCCACCACTCACCCCTTTCCCTCTTTCCCCCAGCGCACCTCCCCACCCTCACACCCCCACCCCTCCCTACTCTCCAACCCCTCCCAACGCTCCCGCCCCGCCACTCCTCCCCACCCCTCCCCACCCTCCCACCCCACTACCCTCTCCACCCCACTCCCCCCCCCCCCCCACCCTCCCACCCCACTAACTCCTCCCTACCATCACCCTTTCCCTCTTTCCCCAGCGCACCTCCCACCCTCACACCCCCACCCCTCCCTACTCTCCACCCTCCAACGCTCCCGCCCCGCACTCCTCCCACCCTCCACCCTCCCACCCTCCCACCCCACTAACCCCTCCCCCTCTCCACTCACCCCTCCCCACCACTCACCCCTTCCCACCACTCACCCCTTCCCCTCTTTCCCGCAGCGCACCTCACAACCGCCCTGGGCCAGATGCAGGTCAACACGTGGCTGGGCATGCGGAACGAGAGAGGTTTCCACTGGGTCGACCAGACCGCCGTCACCTACACCAACTGGGCGCCGGGAGAGCCGAATGGACACTACTATGGGGTGAGAAATAGGGATACGGTTGCGTCCGGGGTTTGGGGGTGGGGGGTTGTTAAGGGCGGGGGGTGGGGAGGGAGGGCGGGGAGGGAGGGAGGGCGGGGGGTCGTGGGGTTGGTAGGGGTGTTTGTGTAGGATTTTGTATATTTATGTATATGTATATATGTGTGTGTGTGTGTGTGTGTGTGTGTGTGTGTGTGTGTGTGTGTGTGTGTGTGTGTGTGTGTGTGTGCGTGTGTGTGTACACACAGATATATATATATATAATATATATGATAGATAGATAAATAGGTAGATAGATAGATAGATAAATATTAGTATAGATAGGTATGTAGATATATTATAAACAGGTACATAAATAGATTGATAACGAGAGAGAATGAGTGCGTGAGTGAGTGAGTGAGTGTGTGTATGTGTGTGTGAGAGTGAATGAGTGAGAGAGAGAGAGAGAGATGGTGAGAGAGAGAGATGAAGAGAATGAGAGATGGAGAGAGAGAGAGAGAGAGAGAGAGAGAGAGAGAGAGAGAGAGAGAGAGAGAGAGAGAGAGAGAGAATAAGAAAAAGAGAGAGTGAAAGAGAGAGAAAAAAAGAAAGGGAAAGAGAGAGAGAAAAAGTATGAGAAAGAGAAAAAGAAAAAGATAAAGAAAAAAAAAGAAAGAGTAGAGAAAATAAGAATGAGTGAAAAAAAATAAACAGAGAGAAGAAAAGAGACCGAGAAAGAGAAAAAAAGAGAAAATAAGAAAAAATTTAAAAAAGAATGAAAGAGAAAGAATAAGATAGAGAAGAAAGGAGAAAACTATTCCATCCTCTATAACAACCCCGACAGATATTATAAAGAGATACGTATTAATGATAAATGTTACTCTTTCTAGGACTACACACAAACGCCTTATACAATAGGTTAATGTAATCAAAGTGTCTTAGATGATATATGATCAAATTGAAGTCTCTGCGTTTACTTTTTAGTGTTATTAATATCAAAAGCGTCGATGATGATAGGTGATTGTTATTATTAGTGTTGTAGTTATTATTATTCTTATTTTACTTTTTATTATTATTATTATTATTATTATTATTATTATTATTATTATTATTATTATTATTATTGTTATTACCAATCTTCTTCTCCTGCTTCTTCTTATATTATTGATATTATTATTATTTCTATTATTATTATTATTGTTATTATCATTATTATTATTATCATTATTATTATTATTAATATTATTATTATTGTTATTATTATTATCATTATTATTATTATTATTATTATTATTATTATTATTATTATTATTCTCATTATTATTATTATTATTATTATCATCATTATTATTATTCTATTATTATTATTATTATTATTATTATTATTATTATTATTATTATTAGTGACAGTAGTTGTAGTATTAGTAATATTGTTCCTTTTATCGTCATCATCCTCATTGTTGTTATAATCATTAATGTTATTAACATCACTTATATTCTTGAATTACTTTCCTCTTTCATGTTATAAATAATTATTTGTTTTTGTTTTCGATTTTCTCTTTGTTTTGTTGCTTCGAATTTCATGGGATGATTTGATTGAAAAGGGAATTAAAATTTTCGTGGTAAAGTTCTTATGTGATATTTCTGTGTCATTTCGTTAATAAGATTTTGTTTTTGTTTTTTGTTTTTTGTGCAGGTGATTTCTT
This sequence comes from Penaeus monodon, assembly GCF_015228065.2. Lineage (NCBI taxonomy): Eukaryota > Metazoa > Arthropoda > Malacostraca > Decapoda > Penaeidae > Penaeus > Penaeus monodon. The sequence continues at coordinate 8,544,801 of NC_051420.1, forward strand.
GTGTTCTATGTTCCTTTCATTTGTATACATACATACATATGTGCACCCACACCTACACACACACACACACACACACACACACACACACACACACACACACACACACACACACACACACACCACACACACCCCCCACACACACACACACACACACACACACACACACACCACACACACACACACACACTCATACACACACACACACTTACACAAAAACACACACACACACACACACACACACACACACACACACACACACACACACACACACACACACACACACACATACACACACACACACTTACACCCCCCCACCTCCCCTCCCCCCCCCACCCACCCACCCAACCACACACACACACCTACCCACCCATCCCCCACCCACACCTACACCCACAAACCCCCACTCAGAACCCTCCCCCCCACACACACACACAACATAGAACCCACTCATCACACGCCCATCACGCCCATTTCCTCTTTTTCTCTCTGAAGTCCTGGGGCCCCGGAGAAGACTGCGTGGAGATGCTCACCCACAACCGCGCCGGACAGTGGAACGACGCGAACTGCCTCATCCGCCACGCGTACATTTGCCAGAGGAATATGGGTGGGTGGAGAGAGAGATGGGGGGGGGGGGGGGGGAATATGGGGGATGGTGGAGAGAGAGGGGGGGACGGGGGGAAAGGGAGGGGGATAAGGGAGGGGAAATGGAAGGGGGGTATGGGTGGGTGGAGAGAGGAGGGGAAGGGAAGGAGGAGTAAGGGAGGGGAGGTATGGGGGATGGTGAAGAGAGGAGGGGAAGGGAGGGGGGGAAGGGAGGGGGTATGGGGGATGGTGGTGGAGGGGGTATGGGAGGTTGGGAGGGAGGAAGGGATGGGGAGAAGGGGGATAGTGGGAGTGAGGGATGGGGAAAGAGGGGATGGGAGAGGATGGTGGGCGGGAGGAAGGGAGGGGAGAGGGAAGGAAGGGAGGAGGAGGCTTAAGAAGGAGGGGAAGGGTGGGAGAAGGGATGGGAGAGGATTAAGGGGGGGAGGGAGGAGACTAGAGGGGTAGAGGGGGAGGTAGGGGAAGGGAGAGGGGAGGGTGGGAGGAAGTAGGAGTAGGAATAAGGGAGGAGAAGGGGTGGGGAAGGGGAAGAGAGGGAGTGTGGGGGAAGGTGGGGAGGGAGGGAGAGGGGAGGTTGTTGGTGGGAGGGTTGTGGGAGGGTGGTATGTGATGGCATGTGAGGGCCTTACCTGCTCTGCTTTTTTTTCGAAAACCGCATTTATTATTATATTTTTTATTATTGTTATTTGCTTCATTTTTTTCAGGCATGTGTTTGTCTTTGTATTTCTGTTTTGCTCGATTTTTTTTTGCATGTTCTGATTGTTTGTGTCTTGCTTCTGTCGCTTCAGTACCTATATCTATCTATCTATCTATCTATCTATCTATCTATCTATATATATATATATATATCCATGTAAATTTATCTCTATCTGTATTTCTCTCAGCATTATCAGAAAATAAGATCTTATCCTCATACTTATCCTCACTCACACTCGCTTGCTTTGCTGACAATCCTCAAATCATTTCTTTTTCTTCATACGTATCCTCACTTTCCTTATTATTCTCACTATTCTCATTATCCTCACTTTCCTTATTATTCTCACTATCCTCCTTATCCTCACTCTCCTCATTATCCTCACTCATTATCCTCAATATCTTCATTATCCTCAATATCCTCCCTATCCTCATTCTCCTCACTATCCTCACTATCCTCACTCTCACTATCCTCATTATCCTCACTGTCCTCTCTCACTCGCTTGCTTCACCACCTCGAACAGGAGGATTGCGTTGAAGCCTATAGCAACGACGGCGCTTGGAATGACGTGTCTTGCAGTAACCTGAACGCCTATGTTTGCATGAAGAAGCAAGGTAGGTGCTTGATTCCGTGCTTGCTGAAGGTTGGTGTGGCTGCGTGCATGGGTTTGTGCGTGGAATAGCTTGCATTGGATATATGTATCTGTATGTATTTATGTACAAGTATGTGGATGTATACAATTTCATTATATATGTATACCTATACCTACACTTTACAGACACGCTCACACACACGTACAAGCACACGCACAAGGACACGCAAATGCACACGCACACGTACACACATCTAGCATGATTTTCACACATTATTACTAAGTCAGCTAAAAAGGAATTATTGTTTATAGAAATAAAGTATAAATTTATTGAAACAAATAAAAAATACCACATAAGATTAGTTAGATTATATAAGAAAAAGAAAAACATAAAATAAAAAGTTTGTTTAAAAAATTGTTATATTTTTCTCTCCTCTTCTCCGTTTCTTCTACGCTATCCCCAATTCTATCCATGTTTCTCCTCTTCCTCTCCACTTCCCTGCTTTCTTACATTACTTTTCACTTTTCTCCTTCTCCTCTCTTTCCTTCCACTCTCTCTCTTTTCTTCTTCTCTCCTCGTCATTTTCTCTCGCTCTCCTTTCTCCCTTCATGTCATACTTTCCTCTCTACCTTTCATCTCTTTTCTTTTCTCTCTCCGTTTCCCACATCTCTTCTTCTCTCTTCTCCACTTCTCCGCTTTCCTTTATTCCTCGTCTTCCCACTTCCATTCTACTTTTTCTCTCCACTTCCTATTTCTCATCTCTATTCTCCAATTTCCTCTCTCTTATCTCTCCCTCGTCTTCTCACTGCTCTCCCTTTCCCCTCTCCACTTCTCCCTTCTCCTCTCCTGTTTTCCCGTCTCCTCTCTCCCTCCCCTTCGCACTTTCCGATTCTCTTCTCCATTGCTTCCCTCCCCCTTGCCTGTACCTCCTCTTCTCTCTACTTTTCCCCTCCCGCTCACCACTTTCTCCCCTCACACCACTCATTTCCCCTCTCATTTCCCTCTTTCTCTCCCTTGCCACTTCCCCTTTCCGCCCTCTCCCTCACCACTTCCCCCCCTCTTACACCACTCATTTCCCCTCACTTCCTATTTTCTCCCCCCCTCTCCCCTCTCCCTCACCACTTCCCCCCCTATATTTTCCCTCTCATTTCCCCTCGCCTCCTCTTTTCTCCCCTTTCTTCGCCTCCTTGCACCCCTCCTTTTCCCCTGTCTTATAAAAAACTCGACAGACCCGAGTATAGGCACTCACAGCCCGCCGCCCTCATGTGCGCCCCCACTCGACAGCTATTTGAACTACAGCGGATCGTGTTACAAACTTGTTTCAACTCCTACTTCCTGGCAGGTAAGATTATGTTTTGTAAATATTGTTTTTAATTTCAATTTCTTGGCAATATGTTTTTGCAGGATTTTTTTGTGAAATGTTTATTTATATATTTATTAATTTTTTTTTTCTAATATATTATCATATGTAGCTTTTATTTTGTAGTCTTGTTTTTTTTTTTTTTTTTTTTTTTTTTTTTTTTTTTTACTTTAATCCGAAATATATATTTTTCCCTTTCTCTCTCTTGCTATTCTATCCCATAAACATACTTCCCCTTTATCGTATCATTATATCTTTAATTTTTTTTTATTTCAATAAAAAATCCAAAAATTCCCCCCCCTTCCCCCCCACCCCCCTTCCCCCCAAAGGGCCAACCTTTGCGGGGGCGAGGGCGCGCACCTGGCCTCCGTTCAACACGTGTCCGAACAGTCCTTCCTGTGGGTGCTGGCGCTGGACACGGGCGTTGAGGACACGTGGATCGGGCTCAATAATCTCAAGGTAGCGTTTCCTCTTTATTGGGTTGTGTGCTTTTCCCTTTTTGCTTTCGCTTCCTCTGCGTCTTCTGTACTATTTCTGATTCTTTTTTTTTTATGTTTCCTTATCTTCCTTATATATTTTTTTTTTTTTTGTGTTCTTACTTTTTCTTTCTTTTCTTCTTCTTTTTATTCATTCATTTATTTATTTTTTTACTTTTTTTTTGCCCCTTTTCCCTTTTTTTTCCCTTTTATTTCCCCCCCCCTTTGTCCTTCTTCTTTATTATTAAAATTTTCCCAACCCCCCCCCCCCCCTTTTTTCCCCTCCTCCCCCCCCCCCCCCCCCCTCCTCCCCTCCCCCTTTCCTCCCTCCTCCCCCCCCCTCCCTCCTCCTCCTTCCCCCCTCCCCCTCTCCCCCTTCCCCCCCTTTCCCCCCTCCTCCCCCTCCTTTCTCCTCCTCCTCCTCCTCTCCTCCCCCTCCCCTCTCCTCCCCCCTCCTCCCTCCTCCCCTTCCCCCTCCTCCTCCTCCTCCCCCCTTTCCCCTCCTTTTCCCCCTTCTCCCCCTCCCCCCTATTCCCCTTCCCCTCCTCCTCCTCCTCCTCCCCCCCCTCCCCCCTCCTTCCTCCCCTTTTTTTTTTTTTTTTTTTCTACCCCCCCTTTTTTTCCCCTTTTCCTATCCCCTTTTTTTCCCCCCCCCCCCCCCCCCTTTTTTTTTTCCCCCCCCCCTTTTCCCCCCCCCCCCTTTTTTTCCTCCCCTTTTTTCCTCCCCCCCCTTCCCCCTTTTTCCCCCCTTCTCCTTTTTTTTCCCCCCCCCCCCCCCCCCCTTTCCCCCTTCCTCACCTTATTTTTTTTTATTAATTGTTTTATTTTTTTTTTTTATTTTTTTTTTTTTTTTTAGGTTTTTTATTAGTTTTTTTTTTTAGTATTAGTATTTTATTTTTATTGTTTTTTTGGTTTTATTTTAATTTTCATTATCTTATCATTTCATTTTTATTTTTATTTTTTTATTTTTATTATTATTTTATTTTTATTTTTTTTTTATTTTTAAATTTTTATTAAATATTATCACAACCCCGTTCCCTTTCCCCCCACAACAACAACAACAAAAAGACTTACCCCTCCCTCCCCCTCTTTTTTCTCCCCCCCCTTCTCAAAAGGACAAAGTACAGTTCCTTTTGGGCCACGAGTGGGCCCCCATTACCGAACTGGGCCCAAGAATGAACCGAACTCCAACCAGACGGACCACAACTGCGTCAGGTTGAGTGCCGCCACAGAGGGGTCGTGGTACAGCGAGCTCTGTACTGAAAAGAAGCCTTACGTCTGCAAGCATAAGGATGGTAAGGGGTATGGGGACGAGGGAGGGAGGGGAGGGAGATGGGGGTGGTAAAGAAGGTGGGGGATGGGTGGGGAGAATCGCTGACATGGTGGTAAAGAGGGTGGGGGATGGGTGGGGAGAAACGATGATATGATGATAAAGAAGGTGCAGAATAGGTAAGGATGATAAAGATGATGATAAAGAGAGTGAGGGCAGAGTGAGGAGCAACGGAAATGTGATAAAGAAAGGAAGGGATAGGTGAGAAGAAACATAGATGAAAAAGCTTAGGGATAGGGCGTTGATAGAGCTGTGTTCTGATAACAGATTTTACGTTTGCAAGCACGAGGAGGGTTAAGGATTATGGGGAGGAATAATTAATTTAGTTTGATTCCATTTGTTACAATGGATATTCTTGGTGTGACATACTGTCCGTTTTATTTTGCTTCTAAATTATCCCCTGTGTGCAAGGAATGGCCGGGGTTTCCATCCACTGGCGGCGAGGGATTTAAACGCAGGTGAGCAAGAACGCCGATATGATAATGAGAATGAGGGATAGGTTTTTACATAGCGAGCAGTGTTCTGTGAAAGAGGCTGTATGTCTGTAAATACAAGGGTGGTTGGCTGTGAAGTTAAGAATTTAAAAAAAGGTTATGGCATAGCGAGCAAAAATATGAGGAGTTATATATCTACAAGCATAAGGACGGTGAGGTTATGAGGATAAAGACAGACATAATAAAAAGGTTTCTGAATAGCGAATGATTCTGTCAAGAGGCTATGAGTTTGTAAGGATGAAGATGTTATGTTATGTGTAGGATTCATGCTGAACAAATTGTACATAAAATAACGAAGGGAAGAATAAGAAAACACACGAATATGAGTAGATACACGGATGAAAAGAATGAGCAGTATTCTCAGAAGTGGCTATGTATATAGGCATAAGTTACTAGGTTAGAAAACGAAACACTGATAAAAGGTAGTGGTCAAGAGGGCACTGTTTTGACAAAAAGGTCATATGTCGTTAATTATGATATAATAAAGCAGTGGGTTTTGAAATGAAACACATCTATAGTGATAAAGCTGGAAGTAGTCATAGCACTCCCGAAAGTGTTCCGAATTTATTAAACGAAAGACAGACATGGTAAGGATTAAAAAAAAAGTACAGTGTCATAACACAGCGAAAAGCGTTCTGAAATTATGAAACGAAAGACAGACAGATAATAAAACTTAAAAGCTAAGTACAGCGGGCATTGTTCCAGAAAAGACCATATGTCTGCAAGTACAGGAATGGTAAGTTAATATAATGATAGTTTATATTATGGTATCAGGTATCAAGATACGCTTATTCGTATGGTAGGTGCATCTTTGATGATAATAATCGTAATAATAGTGGTATTTATGATTAGTGACAATAGATGATGATACAGTCCTATATCGTAACGGTTTATAATATCATCAAAACGAAAACTCTAATAAAATGGAAACATCATAAGAACAATGACAATAGTAACAACGATTACATTATAAACAAGAAAGCCAATGAAGATAACAATAACTGAAATATTAAATCAACAAAAACACACCAGCGCTTTAAAACCGCACGCCATTTGCCATCAATTAACGCCATCACGAACGCATTCAAACACCCTGTCCTCTCCCCGCCCCTCCCCCTATCAGGTCCCGTGCCCACCCCCGACCCCCCAGCCACGGGGCGGTGTCCGGATGAACGCTGGCTCAACCTTGGCGGCGGCTTCTGCTACCTCGTCATCGAATCTGCTAAGCCGTGGAATGAGGCGAATATGAGGTGAGTTTCGTATTATTTTTGTTTATTCTGTCTGACAGTTCGTTTATTTATCTAGCTGTATTGCTGACTGATTATCTATCTGTCTGTCTATCTATTGTCATGATTTTTTTTTACTACTCTCTCTCTCTCTCTCTCTCTCTCTCTCTCTCTCTCTCTCTCTCTCTCTCTCTCTCTCTCTTTCTCCTTCTCCCATTTTTTTCTCTTTCTCTCCTTCTCTCTCCCTCTCACTTTTTTTCTCTCTCCCTTTCTTCTTTTCTTTTTCTCTTTCTCTCCCTCTTTTTCTCCCCCCCCCTCTCTCTCTCTCTCTCTCTCTCTCTCTCTCTCTCTCGGGAAGGAAATCGGGAAATAAAAATAAATTTAAATAGAACATTAAAAGATAATATAAATTCCAAAAGAGAAGACGAAGAGATAGCGAAAGAGAAAAAGAGGGAGAAAGAGAATAAGCAAGAGAGGGAGAGGGAGAAAGAGAATAAGCAAGAGAGGGAGAGGGAGAAAGAGAATAAGCAAGAGAGGGAGAGGGAGAAAAAAGGAGAAAGATAGAAAGAAAAAAAGCAAGAGAAAGAAAAAAGAAAAAAAAGAGGAAAAAAGGGAAGTTAGAGAAAGACGAAGGGAGAAAGAGAGAAAGAAAAAAGGGTAAGGATAAAGATAAAGAGAGAGAGAGAGGAGAGAGAGAGAAGAGAGAGAGAAAAAGAGAAGAGAGAGAGAAGAGATAGATAGATAGAGAGAAGAGAGATAGATAGATAGATAAAAGATAGATAGGAAGAAGAGAAGAGAGATGAGAGAGAGGATGAGAGAGATAGGAGAAGTGAGAGAGACAGA
>NC_051420.1:8557419-8570199 GCF_015228065.2 Penaeus monodon
AATTAATTTATCAATTTTCTTATATAAAAAAAGAGTTACACTGTATAAGCGAAACTTCATCCTGTAATGATATGTTATCGTAAAGTTACATTAATTCCTCATAATAATTAACGTTTTTTTTTTTCTTTCAGTCCAAGATGCTCACCCAACGGACGCGACCATTAACCCGCCGCCACAATTTTCCACGTGGAAACCCGGTAAAGGTTGTGTGTGTGTGTGTATGTATGTGTATATATATATGTGTGTGTGTTTGTGTGTGTGTATGTGTGTGTGTGTGCATTGTGTTGTGTGTGTGTGTGTGTGTTGTGTGTATGTGTGTGTGTGTTTGTGTATGTGTGTGTGTATGTAGATAGATATAGATAGACACTGAACACGAAAATAACCATAATAAGAAATAACACAATATCGTAACGTAACTCTTCACGTTACCTCTTCAGGCCAGACGAGCTCCATTTCGGTTAATCATTCGTCTGAAGAGGATCTCGTGAAGAAATAGAAATGTTACCATATATTTTCCTTTCTTAGTGTGTGTGCGTGCGTGCGTGTGTGTGTATGTGTGTGTGTGTGTGTGTGTGGTGTGTGTGTGTGTGTGTGTGTGTGTGTGTGTGTGTGGTGTGTGCTTGGTGTGGTGTTCGTGTGTCTCAATCGCGTATGTGAGGGATCGCGCATATAAATAGCCATCGATATACATGCAGGCTACTCGCGTATCCTGCTTACGTCATACGCCCCTCTCCCTCCCCTGCACGAGCTCTGAACGCGGAGGATTGCGGCATCGTCAATCGCCGTCTTGTTCTGATGCGGTGCTTCGTCGGTGACTTACTGAGAAGATAGCCGAAGCCGGTTGCGAGAATACGGCGCGTACAGTTTCGACAACGCTCTCTATTCCGAAAGTGAGTGAAAATAAGTGTGACAATAACAGCCAACCCAGATATGTATATAATGGATAATATATTCGAAAGTTCTAGTTACGATAAATAGTAGATGTAGATAGTAATAATAATGATGATAATAATAATATAATAATTATATATTATTTTAATATATATATATACTATATATATATATATATATATATATATTATGTTATTGATATATATATATATATATAATATATATATATATATATTATATATAATATATATATATATATATATAATAATATATATAAATAATATAATAATGATAATGATATATATATATATATATATATATATATATATATATATATATATATATATATATATATATATATATATTATATATATGTATATACTTACACACACACACACACACACACACACACACACACACACACACACACACACACACACACACACACACACACACACACACATATATATATATATATATATATATATATATATATATGCATATATGTATATTTATATATTTAAATATATGAGCAAATCAGTAAATAAAAGGTAATAGATAGGTAACTAATGTAAAAAAATAATGATAATGATAATCAGCGTTAAATTTACAATATTACAAACTCTTACAACTCTACATATGTATATATACGTTCACACACACAAACATACAAACACAAACGCACACACAAAACACACACACACACACACACACACACACACACACACACACACACACACACACACACACACACACACACACACACACACACACACACACACACACACACACACACCTACCTACCTACCTACCTACCTACCTACCTACCTACCTACCTACCTACCTACCTTCCTACCTTCCTACCTACCTACCTACCTACCTACCTACCTACCTACCTACCTACCTACCTACCTACCTACCTTCCTACCTACCTACCTACCTACCTACCTACCTACCTACCTACCTACCTACCTACCTACCTACCTACCTATATCCACACACACACATTTAATCCAACATCTCCATCAGGCTATGACGGCGCCGGGAGTGTGACTGTAGGCAGCACGTCAACTGCAGTAAACTTTGAGAATCAGGCTCTGGACACCGATGCTTGAGGGGCGGGGCAAACATAAACCACGCCCCCCTTCCCCTCTCCCCCCAAAAAAAAACTGCCTTTTGTTTCTTCTCACTCTAGTTTTTTTTTTGTTTTGTTTATTATTATTGTTGTTATTTGTAAGGATGGAGCAATGGTAGAGTAGTGGAAGGAGTATTATTGTGTATATTTTTATTGGCATTGATATTGCTATTACTGTTGTTGTTTATATTGTTGTTATTGTTATTTTTGTTGTTGTTATTATTGGTAAAATTGTTATTATCATTAATGTTATAATTATTATTATTATTACCACTACTACTACTATTACTATCAATTATTGCTATTGTTCTTATTATGTAATTCTATTTCATATCTTTACTTTGGGTTATCACATTTTTTTTTATTCCGTAATGTGTAATTTTTACAGGAAATTAGAGAAGAAACGTTTTTTTTTAAATATAAATTAAGAAATATTCATAATACATTCCATGATTGTTTTGTCAAAAATGGAGTCGACTTGACGGTTCAGATAATACAACTTTAGACAGTGATAATAACATTACAGTTGTTATTCAGTATGTAATAGGATACAGCAATACATGTTCATTACCCTCAGAAAAAAACGAAGGACTAAAAATACTTTTGTCTTTAGTTATAGTTCATTAAGTGTTAGTTTTAGTTATGTAATGATTGACTGAAAGATCTGATTTTTTTTAGAAGTAATGTTTGTTTGTTTGTTTGTCGTAATGTAATCTTCGCCAATTAAATATAAAGAACGATTTGATGGTTGTTGTCTTTTTTTTCACCGAAATAAATATGTAATAAAAAATATATATAATAGAAATAAGAAGGGAAATGAAAGATTTCATAATGATAATGAGAAATAAGAAGACACACACACACACACACACACACACACACACACACACACACACACACACACACACACACACACACACACACACACACACACACACACACACATACACACACACACACACACACACACACGCACACACACACACACGCACACACACACACACGCACACACACACGGACGCAATTCATTATCGACAGGTTATTTAGCACTGCCACCCTTGCCTGATTCCCTTCCTGATCAGCCGAGGTTCCCCGTTGCCACACATAAGCCACGGCAGCGACCTCCTTCACCTCACCTGCGTCTGACTCCCAAGGCGATCTATTGTTTTCTCGCCGTGGGGCCGCGTTCGAGCCCGATTCGGAGCGCAGGCATTTTGCAACTGCCGCGGCGGGGAGTCGAAGGTCGGAGGTCAGTGCTTTAAATGCTGAACTCTGTGTGTGTGTGTTTATGTGTGTGTGTGTGTGTGTGTGTGTGTCTATGTGCGTGGGTGTGTGTGTGTGTGTGTGTCTATGTGCGTGGGTGGGTGTGTGTGTGTTTATGTGCGTGGGTGTGTGTGTGTGTTTATGTGCAGGGTGTGTGTGAGTGTGTGTGTGTGCGTGCGCGTGTGTGCCTTCGTACGTACATATGAACGAGATATGTATGCGTGTGTCAGTGAATGCCTGTATGTTTTGCATATGTATTATCGTCAGTGGAAAAGCTTTCATCCCGCCTCAGTTTGGATCATCACAAGGATATTTATATCTGGCGTAATAAACAAGATTTATATCGAAAACCTGTAGCTGACGTCACCGCGTGTCTCGTCGTGGAATTTGCAGACATTCAAAACAGATCGGGTTGGGGGGGGGGGGTCATGATCTCCACCCTCGCCCTCCTTTTCCCGTGCCACTCTCAGTGCCATTCTCAGTGCCATTCTCAGTGGCTCTGGAATTTCGCCGAGGCTACACTACGCAACAGCGAGTCTCTTTATCTCTCTCGCTTTTGATCCGAAACCCCCTCACGTCCCCTTTCGTGGGATCAAAGCCCAGGTTAGGATTTATATATAGTTGCCGATAATAGGGTTTAAAGAACAGATTCATCCGTTTCTCGCCCGCACCCGCCTCGCTCCCGACAGCTCGACGCTCCTCTCAAGCTCTCCCCGCTTTCGACCGGCGGCAGAAGGCACTGAAAGCTACACCTCCGGGCCTTCACACCTCAAGCCCCGTACCGCAAGGCCGCCGTTCCCGCACGAGGGAGCCGCACGCTGCTAGCCCTGCCACTCGACAAACCTCCCGGGCACTTAGTCCCTTGTTACCTGGGGTTCTATTGATGGCACAGCTGGATTGGATTATCCGCGGCGCGCTTTTTGGTAAGGATAAGTTCAGGGCCACTTTCCGCTCCCTTTGCTCTCGCTGGGGCCAAGGGCGAGGGATGCATCACGCCTACGGACTCTTATAAGCTACCAGGAGAGAGAGGAGGCGCACTCGGTCTATCTATGCAGTCTGTTATTGCATGCATTTGTGCACGTGTGTAGGAGGAGGTGGTCATGTGCAGTGTAGTTGCGTAGGTGGATAAATGTGAAGAACGCTATTAATGTCTGTGTGAGTCTAATAAAATAAAATAAATAAATAAATAAAAAAAATGGAAAAGAATATCTTCACGGCGCGAGATGTATTATTGAAAGGTTGTATGGTAGTGACACATCTGCCTGAGTGAATGCCCTTTTTAATCAACTATAGACTAGCTATAAATGAAATTACATTGTCTAGTGAGTTTTAGAGAGAGAGAGAAAAAAAACATGAATGAGAATAAATAACTTTACAGCGCACGGGATATGTTTAACGCGTTTCAGTTATATCTTCGTGAGAAATATACTTACGATTTCTGATGGAGATATAAACGAAAAGCGTCAAAGGCTTTCCCTCCGCTGTTAAGATATATCCTGCTCATTTATACCCCTTTTCTACGTTTGTAGCATGGACACTGTTCATTTTGAGGAGTTGTTACATATTTCCAAGTCCGCGGTATATCAGATACACGGCCATAAGAAGGCGCGCGCACACACACACACGCACACACACACACACACACACACACACACACACACACACACACACACACACACACACACACACACACACACACACACACACACACACACACACACACACACACACACACACACACACACACACACTCATCGCATAAACCCTTCCGTCTGCGAATTCTCTCTATCCCCTCGTTATTCCTCCTCCTCATCTCCCCTTCTTACAATTCCTCTCCTGTACATTATAGGCCTCTTCTTGGCCGCGGAACTCCTTAAAGGTCCATTAAACCAGAGCGTAAATGTACTTGTTTCGGTGTTTCTCTGTTTATGTCCCCGTCATGGGCGAGTTTATAGACGCAGGAACCTACTCTCGGTGGGTGTTGCGATGCTCATTTTTTTTTTCTTTTCGTCGTCGCGCTCTCTTGTGGAATGGGTTCACTCTTGTTACTTATACTGTGGCTGGGAACGACAGTTTAAGAGTTTATACTGTCTCTCGCGAGGATGAAAATGATTATCGGGATTAAACTAATTCGTGATTTGTTTAAATAAAAGAGAGAAAGAGAAAAGAAAGAGAAGAAAAGACAATGACAATATGAAAGCTAGAGCGATTTCTTAACTGTAGTGAAAGTAGCCCAAGTTAACTAATGAATGTGTAAATAAATAGATAAATCACGAAACTTTTATCTATAATATAAACAACTACCGACAAATTAAGCAAGCTGTACTTAGTATATTTAGGTTTTCTTCATCTTTTTGTTCGTTTTCTCTATTATTCGTACACCTTGAAAAAATCAGAGGAATAATTAGAGAAAAGGAAATGAAGAGAAAGGAAGATAGGAAGAATTAATGGGAGAAAGAGAAAATGAATGCGGGTGAAATGTAAAGCTAATGAAAGATACAGAAATAAACCAATTTGTATGGGGAAAGAAAGAGAAAGAGGAAGAGAAACAGACAGAAAGAAAGAGAGAGAGAGAGAGAGAGAGAGAGAGAGAGAGAGAGAGAGAGAAGAGAGAGAGAGAGAGAATTATATATATATATATATATATATATATATATATATATATATATATATATATATACATATACATATATATATATATATATATATATATATATATATATATGTATATATATATATATATATATATATATATATATATATATATATATATATATATATATATATATAAGAGAGAGAGAGAGAGAGAGAGAGAGAGAGAGGGAGGGAGAGAGAGAGAGAGAGAGATAGAGAGAGAGATAGAGATAGAAATCGAGAGAGAGGGAGAGAGGAGATAGATGGATAGATAGATAGATAGGTAAACAGATAGATAGATTGCTAGATAGATAGTTAGATAGATAGATAGACAGGGAGAGAGAGAGAGAGTCAGAGAGAGAGAAAAAGCTTTCTTAAATACAATATGAGAGCGTGTGTCCTTCAGCGCCTGTTCTCGCTATATTAAACTGACCTGTAATAGCGACTTTAACTGATACAATATTGCTACATCCTTTGCCTGTCTCTTTTCGTATCTCTAGAATCAGTCCTTATTTTCTTATGTTAGAACAAATTTCTCTCTCGCTTTTGGGTATCCGTTTGAGTAAATTCTCGCTTATTTTGTTGGGACTTCAGCATTATAGTCATGAAAGCTTTTACATAACGTAAATATAGATGTTTGTTCGAACTTTCTGTGATCTGTATAAATAGCGCTGTTTTACCATCAGGGTTGCCAACTCTTTCTAGCTGAAAGTCGCTAGATTAATCTCTGTTTGTAGCATAAGTAAAAACCGCTGATTGGCAAAATTTCCTCAAAATGTAGCGAAAAATGGCTAAATATATTTAAAAAAAGGGAACTGAAGAAGTAGTTAGCCAGACCAACATAGCTAATATTCTGACTCTTATTATATAAGACACCCAGAAAGAAACTAAATGGCTAAAAGGAAAAAAGAAGGGGAAAAAAAAGTGGACAAATCTAGCGCCTAATTCTAGCAACTCGCACGAATGGCGCTCAAAACGGAAACGGTTTCCCCGCCATTACATCATCTCTCGCGGAGAAAACGAACGAAAGATAATTCCTAACAGCGTGAAATAAGTGGCTAATTATGTCCACGGATTACGACAGCGGGAAACTAAACCATCCCGAGATTAATATTATTAATAGCATCCCAGAAGAGGATTCGACCCCACGCACAAGATCTTAGAATCCACTGTGGTGAGATCGGCGCCCGTTGAACATCCGAATAAAAAGGATTAATAGATTGGGGAGGGAAGAGGGGGGGGGGGTATTTGGTTAATGGGCGTGGTCTGTCTGTTCTGTGGTTATGCTTTTCATACGGTGGCTCAATCTTCTGAAATCGAAGATATTTGTGTGGTTTCTCTTTCCCTTACCCTCTCTCTCATTCTTGCTCTCTCTCCCTCACCCTCTCTCTCTTTCATTCTCTCTCTCCCTCCCCCTCTCTTTCTCTCTTTCTCTCCCTCCCTCCCCCTCTCTCCCCGCTCTCTCTTTCTCCCTGTCTGGAATCTAGATATTGATTTATTTTTGCGTACCTGCTCGTAATAGTGCGACTGCATCTATTAAGTCAGTAAGCGAGTATGACACACTGGTATTATATTTTGTTGCTCTCAATGTTGTTATTTGTTCTCTTAGTGTTGTTGTTTCAGTCACTGGCACAAAAATAACCTCAGCCAGGAGAGAGAGAGAGAGAGAGAGAGAGAGAGAGAGAGAGAGAGAGAGAGAGAGAGAGAGAGAGAGAGAGAGAGAGAGAGAGAGAGAGAGAGAGATAGAGGGGGGGGGGGAGGGAGACAGACAGACAGACAGAGCGAGAGTAGCGAACGGGAATGAGAGAGAGAGAGAGAGAGAGAGAGAGAGAGAGAGAGAGATGAAGAGAAAACAGATAAAAAGGAAGACACAAACGCAGACCACTGCAATCCCAACCCCCCTCCCGCCCGCTAACCCCCAACCCATAGCCCCGATGTCTGTTATACATCAACTCCCGCGAAAAGTGTTAATTAAATTGAAGCAACATAATAAGGACATGTGAACAAGCGCACCTGTTCGAAATCTGAATAATCTCCCGTATAATTGAAATTGATCATATTCTTCATTGGGTTCTATTGTGCGCCCATCCAAACCGCCCGCCATTATCACAGTGTCGCCACCCGCCACCAGGGGCGCAACCCTCGCCCGCTGTTCTTAAGGTCGGGTGCTCCCTGCCGTTCCCTTGCGCTCCTCGCCCTTATGGCCCGCGGGACGAGAGGGAGTCGAGAGCGTGTCCCTCTCGAATGGAAGGCCGCGGGACCATCGTAAGTAATTTATTATTTGAAGAATTGGATGCGAGCTGCTCTTGTTGTCTTGCCCGTGTGCGTTTCTCAGTTTTATCCGTTATGTAAGGAGCGCGGTGCCAAGCTGCGGTTTGAGGAGGTTTTGGGAAAGGGGAGAAGGGAGGGGAGGGGAGAGGAGGGGAGGGGAGAGGAGGGGATGGGAAGGGAAGGGAGGATGGGGGGGAGGGTGGAGAAGGGAGGGAGAGGAAGAGGGGACAGGGAGGTGATGGGAGGGAGGGAGAGAAGGAGGGGAGGGAGGATGGGGGAGTGGGAGAGAAGGGACACGGAGGTGATGGGAGGGAGGGAGGGAGAGGGATGGGAAGGAGGGAGGATGGGAAGGGGAGGGAGAGGGAAGAAGGACCAGGGGAGGGGAGGGAGGGAGAGAGAGAGGACGGACGTAAAGTAAGGGAGAAAGAGGAGAAAGAGAGAGAGGAGAGGGAGAGAGAGGAGAGGGAGAGAAAGGGAGGGAAATGTTAGTGAAGGGAATAAAGGGAAGAGGAGATAGGTAGGGAGAGAGGAGTAAAGGAGAGGTTAGGAGAAAGAAATAAAGAGAGGAAGGAAGAATGAAGAAAGGGTTAAAGAATGGAATAGAAAGGGAAGGAGGATATTTGCATGTACACAAATACTGCTCATGTATACCTAAATGTAAAAATAGACATATACACTTATGCAGAAATATACATGCAAATATAAACAGATATATGTGTGTATATATATATAATATATATATATATATATATATATATATATATATATATATATATATATATATATATATGTATATATATGTATATATATATATATGTATATATGTATATACATATATATATATATATATATATATATATATATATATATATCTATATATATGTATCATATATATATATATTATAAAATATATATATATATATCTATATGATATATTTTATTATATATATATATATATATATATATATATGGCCGCGGTGGCCGAATGGTTAGAGCGTCGGACTCAAGACTGTCACGACGGAAAATCTGAGTTCGAGGGTTTGAGTCACCGACCGCCGCGGTTTTTCCCTTGGGCAAGGAACTTCACCTCGATTGCCTACCTAGCCACTGGGGGACCAAGTCAGCCCAAGTCAGTGCCGGGTTTAAAAAGAGATGGTGACTCGATAAAAACACCGGGCGGAAGGCAAGGGCAAACCACCGCTCTAAATTGCCACGAAAAATCAAGGAAAGCCCATGTCGTCAGGGCCGCGGTGGCCGAGTGGTTTGAGCGTTTGGACTCGGGACTGTCACGACGGCAATCTGAGTTTGGGAGTTCGAGTCACCGGGCCCGGCGCGTTGTTCCCTTAGGAAAGGAACTTCCCCTCGATCCCTACCGGGCCACTGGTGGCCAGCCAGCCAAAGGGTCAGGGCTGGTCCAAGCCCGGATAAAATAAAGAGAATGTACCAAAAAAGGTAAACCGCACTCTCCGTGGAAAGGACTGGGGCCCCTACCACGTACTCACCCAAGAGCATCACAACGAAAACTGCAATTGAGTATCATGCTGTGACCACGGCGGCTCAGACATGAACCTACCTTTAAAAATGATGAGAATTTTAATATATATATAATATATATATATATATAATATATTGTATAATATTATATTAATATATATAATATATATATATTTATATATAATATTTTATATATATATTATGTATATACATTATATAATACATTATATATATATATATTATATATATTATATATTTTATGTTAATACATATATTATATATATCATATATATATATATTATAATTTTATATTTTAATATATCTATATATATATATATATATTTTATATATCTGTGTGGGTGTGCGTGTTTGTGTGTGTGTGTGTGTGTGTTTGATAGAGAGATAGAATGTGTTTCAGATTATTTTCTCCCAACCACCAAATCATGCACCTCTGGTCATGACTGCGACCCCGTTGCTTCCACGAATATACGTCATTACATAGCGAGGACTGTGATGCTCAAATGCAAGTGGAATCAACAACTGTTGCTCGAGAAGTTTTATTCCAGTCAACGAAAATGAAACAGTAAATGAATGAAACATAATATTCCACCTGAACTAAATTTATAATCTTTCTGACCAACGTAATGAACCTAACAATGCTTTAAGGCCTTGGGGATATATATATATATATATGTATATATATATATATATATATATATTATATATATATAATTTATATATATATAATTTATATATATTTTATATATAATATATACTATACATTATATATGTTTTGTGGTGGTGTGTGTGTGTGTGGGAGAGAGAGAGAGAGAAGAGAGAAAAAGGAGGAGAGAGAGGGGAGGGAAAAGAGGGGAAAAGAAAAGGGGGAAAGGAAAGAGAGAGAGAAGAAGGGGGGAGAGAGAGAGAAGAGAGAGCGGAAGAGGGGCGAGGAGAGAGAGAGAGAGAGAAAAGAGGAGAAAGGGGCGGGGAAAAGAGAGAGAGAGAGGGGAAAAATAAAAAAGGGGAGAAGAGAGAAAAGAGAAAGAAAAAAAGAGAGAGGAAGAGAGAGAGAGAGGGGAGAGAGAGAGAGAGAAGAGAGAGGGGAAGAGAAGAAAGAGAAAGAAAGAATCAAAGAGAGAGAGACAGGGGGGAGGGGGGGAGAGTAAGACGTAAGACCAGAGTGTCGATGGAGAGAGGGGGGGGGGGTAGGGGGAGGGGAGGGATTCCAGCGGGAATTTGAATTAGACAAGAGAGGAATGGCGTCGGCGAGTCTCCCCGGGGTTTCCCCGGGCGTGGGTTTTGGGGGTTTTTTTCTATTGTCTTTTTGAGGGGGGATGAGGGGAGGGGGGGCGGGGGGGGGGAGGGGGGGAAAATTTGTTTTTTCTATCTTCTCTCTCTCCTCCCCTCCTTTTTTTCTCTTTCTTTTTCTTTTTTTCTTTTCTCTCTCCTTTTTCTTTTTTTCCTCTTTTTCCCTTTTTCTCTCTCTCCTTTTATTTTCTCTCCTTTCTCTCTCTCCCTCCCCCAATTTTTCCTTTTTCTCTCTCTCTCTCTTTTCTCTATTTTTCTTTTCCCCCTTTTCTCTCTGTTTTCCCCCCCTCCCTCTTTCCCTTTTCCCCCTCCTTCTCCTTCCCCCCCCCTCTCTCTCTCTCTCTCTCTTTTGCTTTCCCTCTCCCTCTCTCCCTCTCCCTCTCCCTCTCCCCCTCCCTCTCCCCCCCCCTCTCCCCCCCTTTCCCCCCTTTTTCTCTCTTTTCCCTCTCCCTCTCCGTCTCTCCCTCTCCCTCTCTCCCTCTTCTCTCTCCTCTCTTCCCCTCTCCCCCTCTCCTCCCTCTCCCTCTCTCTCTCCCCCCCCTCACTCTTTCTCCTCTCTCTCTCTCTCCTCCTCCTCCTCCTCCTCCTCCTCCATTTCTCTCTCTCCATCTCCTCTCTCTCTCCTCCTCCTCTCTCTCTTAGCAAATCACTCGATGTCCAGATAGACATAAAAATAAAACCGGATTATAGCAAATAAAACTGTAAAAAAAAAAAAAAAAAAACGAATCAGAAACAAACGAATCCAGATTATGTGTTATAAAATTTATATAAATATGATATACCCCGACCTTCGAATAAAATGTCAAATCAAAAAAGGTAAAGGGAAAGAATTAAAAAAAAAAGTGAGATACGTAACTATCCACACTTTCGTCGTTTCATTCTGTGAATGTAATTAGTTCGGGTTATTTATAATCTTTCCCTCCCCCTCCCCCTCCCTCTCCCCTCTCCCTGTGCCCTCCTCCGAGTCCTATCCCCTACCTCCCCTCGGCCTCTCTCCTTCCCTTCCCCTCTCCCTCTATCCTTCCCTTCCCTCTCTCCCTACACTCCCTCACCCTCGCCCTCCCCCCCTCCCTCCTCCTACCAACTACACTTCCTCCCCCTACCTCCCTACACTCACTCCCACTCTCCCTCTCCCCCTCCCTTCCTTTCTTCCCTCTCCCCTCACTTCCCCCTCTCCCCTAGTCCCACTCTTCCCTCCCTCCCTTCTTCCTCCCTTCTCCCTCCCCCTCCCTCCCCCCCCCCCCCCCCCCCCTTCCCCCCCCAACCTCCCTACATTCTATCACCCTCCCCCTCTCCCTCCCCTTCCCCCCTACACTTCTTCAGAGCCCCTCCCCCTCCCCCTCCCCCCTCTCTCCCCTCTCCCTCTCCCTCTCCCTTCCCCCTCCCCTCCCTCTTTCCCCCTCCCCCCGCCCTCCCCCTATCCCCTCCTATCCCTCTTTCTTTCGGTCTTTATTCGTGTTTATTATTATAATTTCTTTCTTTCTTTCTCCTTCTTCTTCTTACCTTTTCTAATTTTTACCCTTTTTCTCTCCTTTTCTCCTTCGTTTACTCTTCTCTTCTCTTGCTCTTTTCTCTCGTCTTTCCCTATTTCCTCCCCTCACCCCCTTTCCTGTCTGTCTCATCCACTTACTTTGTAACATCTACCGTGTGTGGATGAGATACGTGGATATCCTTGTGGATTTCGTCCCGTTTAGAAAAGGGGTTTTTTTGTTTTGGGTTTTTCCCTTTTTTGTTTTTAGATAAGTGGATTTGTCCGTTTGGGAAGTGGGGGTTTTTTTTGGGGG
>NC_051420.1:8575299-8577799 GCF_015228065.2 Penaeus monodon
GTCAGTCAGGGACAGAACCCTCGCCCCCAGGTGCCCAAGGGAGCCGTCAGTCAGGGACAGAACCCTCGCCCCCAGGTGCCCAAGGGGGCCGTCAGTCAGGGACAGAACCCTCGCCCCCAGGTGCCCAAGGGGGCCGTCAGTCAGGGACAGAACCCTCGCCCCCAGTGCCCAAGGGGGGCCGTCAGTCAGGGACAGAACCCTCGCCCCCAGTGCCCAAGGGGGCCGTCAGTCAGGGACAGAACCCTCGCCCCCAGGTGCCCAAAGGGGCCGTCAGTCAGGGACAGAACCCTCGCCCCCAGGTGCCCAAGGGGGCTGTCAGTCAGGGACAGAACCCTTGCCCCCAGGTGCCCAAGGGGGCCGTCAGTCAGGGACAGAACCCTTGCCCCCAGGTGCCCAAGGGGGCCGTCAGTCAGGGACAGAACCCTCGCCCCCAGGTGCCCAAGGGAGCCGTCAGTCAGGGACAGAACCCTCTCCCCCAGGTGCCCAAGGGGGCCGTCAGTCAGGGACAGAACCCTCGCCCCCAGGTGCCCAAGGGGGCCGTCAGTCAGGGACAGAACCCTTTCCCCCAGGTGCCCAAGGGGGCCGTCAGTCAGGGACAGAACCCTCGCCCCCAGGTGCCCAAGAGGACCGTCAGTCAGGGACAGAACCCTCGCCCCCAGGTGCCCAAGGGGGCCGTCAGTCAGGGACAGAACCCTCGCCCCCAGGTGCCCAAGGGGGCCGTCAGTCAGGGACAGAACCCTTGCCCCAGGTGCCCAAGGGGGCCGTCAGTCAGGGACAGAACCCTCGCCCCCAGGTGCCCATGGGGGCCGTCAGTCAGGGACAGAACCCTCGCCCCCAGGTACCCAAGGGGGCCGCAGAACAGGGACAGAACCCTCGCCCCCAGGTACCCAAGGGGGCCGTCAGTCAGGGACAGAACCCTCGCCCCCAGGTACCCAAGGGGGCCGTCAGTCAGGGACAGAACCCTCGCCCCCAGGTGCCCAAAGGGGCCGTCAGTCAGGGACAGAACCCTCTCCCCCAGGTACCCAAGGGGGCCGTCAGTCAGGGACAGAACCCTCGCCCCCAGGTGCCCAAGGGGGCCACCGATCAAGGACAGAACCTTCTCCCCCAGGTACCCAAGGGGGCCGTCAGTCAGGGACAGAACCCTCTCCCCCAGGTGCCCAAGGGGGCCGTCAGTCAGGGACAGAACCCTCTCCCCCAGGTACCCAAGGGGGCCACCGATCAAGGACAGAACCTTCTCCCCCAGGTACCCAAGGGGGCCGTCAGTCAGGGACAGAACCCTCTCCCCCAGGTGCCCAAGGGGGCCGTCAGTCAGGGACAGAACCCTCGCCCCCAGGTGCCCAAGGGGGCCGTCAGTCAGGGACAGAACCCTCTCCCCCAGGTGCCCAAGGGGGCCGTCAGTCAGAGACAGAACCCTCGCCCCCAGGTGCCCAAGATGAACTTCCTGACGTATGATCGAGAGACACAGAGAAAGGTGCAGAATTATCCCAGGAAGCACAGCCAAGGAAATGACTAGAGCGACTGCGTCACCTTTTTTAGGTATGGGAGTAAAGACTGATTTTACCCAGTCTTCTGGCCATCTTCTTTCATTCCAAATTTTCGTACAAAGTTTGTAGAAGTATTCAACACTTTCGCCAGTTATTTCATCTATTCCCAGGCTCTTCTTTAATTCTTTTATGGCTTTTATACCTTCGTCTAATAAGGCCGGGGTGGCCGAGTGGTTAGAGCATCGGACTCAAGACTGTCACGATGGTAATCTGAGTTCGAGAGTTCGAGTCACCGGCCGGCGCGTTGTTCCCTTGGGCAAGGAACTTCACCTCGATTGCCTACCTAACCGCTGGGTGGGCAAGCCAGCCCAAGTCAGTGCCGGTCCCAGAACGGAGTAAATAGAGATAGTGACTCGATAAAAACACCGGGCGGAAGGCAACGGCAAACCACCGCTCGAAATTGCCAAGAAAATCATGGAAATCCATGACCGCCAACGTCCTTGTGGGACAGGACACTTGAAAAAAATAATAATAAAAAAGTAAAAGCATAAAAAGAAAGTCTTTTTTTTCTATTTCTTTTATGAGTGGAGTATTTCTTTCCTTTTTTATAATATGATTATTACATACAGGTAGCTGAAGTTGAGATGACTGGACAAAACAGTACTAAACCAGTGTTGTGAGTAGGATTCGAAACGTCTAATTCGCACAGCATTCTGATGGTCATTTCTTACTTATATACCATTTTCAGGTTGTCTTGTATAAGTAAGAAATTAGGAAATTAGCATGTAATGATTTTACGACATTTTCCCTGTTACTACATCTCGTTTATCCAGCAAATTACTGTAGTCGTGGAAACGCCTACGCCACGAAGGTTTGTGGCGGTTTTCCGTATAGCAGACGAATTTCGGTAATCTGTCATTTCTTTTCAATTCCACGCATTTCCGCTGCTCTCTTTCATGCGTTGTGGTTAACTAATGTCAGCTGTGTTTTTGTTTATTTTATGTGAGGTTAATCTA
>NC_051420.1:8580165-8591574 GCF_015228065.2 Penaeus monodon
CGGAAAAAGGGTTTTAAAAAAAAGAAAAGAGGAGAGAGAGGAGGGGAGAAAGAAGAGAGAGAGAGAGAAGGGAGAGAGAGAGGGGGAGGGGGGGGGGAGAGAAAAGAAAAGGGGAGAAAAAGAGAAAGAGAGAGAGAGGAAAGAGGGAGAGAGGAAAAAGGAGAGAGAGGAGAGAAGAGAGAGAAAAGAGGAAAAATTACAAAAATATTTAAAAATATAAATAAGGATAAAAAATGAAAAAAAACAAGGTTTTGAAAGAAAAAGACAGCAAAACAAGCCCGCGGAGTCAATCGCGTTACGCAACTGACGTGTGTTTCTCCAGGTGAGCGGCTGAAAAAATGAAAGGGAATTCGCGCCCCAGGGCAGATATTCTAGTTCGCGGGAAAAATATTCTGACCGACGATGCATCAGATATCGTTTTCAATTGCGTGAATGGCATAAACCCGATCCTATTTATAGGGTTTTTCTCCAAGTTATCGAAAGGTATATTCGAAAGGGGCTTTTCGTCAGTGAGGGGATCGTGAGAAAATTCACCGGAGGTTTTTAAAAGGGGAATCTCAACGGTACAGAGGACCATAACAGACCGGGGGGTTTTGGGCGAAGACGTGGCGGGGGCCGATCTAAGGGCGTCGGGGGGGCGGGGGGCGGCGGCGGGAGGAGACGGAGGGGGGGAGGGAGAGGGGATTTACGGCGTAGCTTACGGCGCGGAGTCAAATAACAATGGGGACGAAGCGCGAAGACGGCCCGGGCCCGGGCGAGGAGAGGAAAAGGGGGGTTGCCTCCCCGTCGGCGCGCGTGTGTGGTGCGCGCGTGCTGTCTGTCCCAACTGGGCTTAACACTAACTGGCAGAGGTTGGAGATAGGGGCCCCGCGCGACGCCCCCGCCTCCTCCCCCCTTCTCCCCCACCCCCCCTCCCCCATCCCCTGAAAGCAGCACGCATCATCTCCGCCCCGTCAAAAAAGGGGAGGCAGCAGACGCGGCGGCGTCCGTTCCGGGGGGTTGCTTGGTGGCTTTTGCAGTTTTCTTGCGCTTGTCCTTTGGGGACGCAGAATGCAAGCAAGGTTTTCGGGGGGTTTTTGGTTTCGTAATAATTTAAACCCATTTTAAAGAATATAAGACAGATTGTTATATAGTATTGGATGGCATGAAAAAATGGTTTCGATAGTCACATGTACACGCTAAAACAAAATTTTTTTGAATAAAAAGACAGTGTATATTGAAAGCTTTTTTTAAATTCCCAATGGTATAAAAGACAAGATACACACGCTCGCGAAACACACACACACATGCACACAAAAAACACACAGCTACCCCAAACGGTTGCAAAATTTTTTACAATTACAAAAGGCAATGTGCAGCTCCTCCCAAGCCACGATAGCATAGATGCCTTTTTCAAATGTGGATGATTTACTCTGACGAATTAGTATTTTGGGAGTTTAATGTATTTTTTTTTTTTTTTTTTTTTTTTTTTTCCCCCTTTTTTCCTTCTTTTTTTTTTTTTTTTTTTTTTTTTTTTTTTTTTTTTTTTTTTTTTTTTTTTTTTAAAAAATTCTTATTATATGTTTTTTTTTGGCTGTGGTTTGGGGGGTGTGTGTTTTAAAAATAATATACATAAAAAAAAAAAAAATAAAAAAAAACTTTTAAACAATAAAGAAAAAACCCCCAAACCCCCCCCACCCCCCCAAAACCACACCCCACCACCACTTTTTTTTTTTTGTGTTTTGTGAAGAAATGTAATAAAAATCGGATTTGCGTTTAGAGGCAGCCGTTGCGTTTTTTTTTTTTTTATTTAATATATATATATATATATATATATAATATATATATAAATTTAATTTATTATTATAATTTTTTTTTTTTTTTTTTTTGTTTGTGTGTGTTTTTGTGTGTGTGTGTGTTTTGGGTGTTTTTTTTTTTTTTTTTTTTTAAATTTTATATTTTATATATATTATTATTATATATATTTTAAACAAAAACCCAAAAAAAAAAAAAAAAGGGGGGAAACCCAAAATTTTTTTTAAATTTTGAAAACCCTAATTTCCCCCAAAACCCTTATTTTCTTTTTCCTTTTGTCTGTTTTCCAAAAACAACCACCGGGGCCAAAACCCCCCAAACAACCCCTTTTTTTTTTTTTTATTTAAATATATTATATAATAATTATTTTTATATATATAAAAATTATATTTTTTTTTTTTTTGTTTTTTTTTTTTTTGGGGTTTTTTTTTGTTTTTTTTTTTTGGGTTTTTTATAATATATATTAAAAATTTATTATATATATATAATAATATTATATAAAAATTTTAATATATATATTTGTTTTTTTTTTTTTTTTTTTTTTTTTGGGGGGGGGTTTTTAACACACACCACAACACACACCAAATTTTTTTTAATATATAAAATAAATATTAAAAATTTATATATAATTTATATTATTTTTAATTTTTTTTAAAAATTTAACCACCAACTTTAAAAAAATTATTTATAAAAATTTTTTTTTAAAAAATTATATTTATTAATTTTAAAAATTTTTCCCATCCCAAAAAAAACCCAAAAACAAAAAAAAAAAAAAAAAAAAATTTTAAAAAATTTTAAAAATTTTTTTTTTAAAAAAATATAAAATAAAAGTTTTTTTAATTTATAATTTTTTAAATTTAAAAAAAAAAAAATTTAAATTTTTAAAAAAGGGTTTTTTTTAAAAAATTTTTAAAATTTTTTTTAAAAATTTTTTTTAAAACCCCAAATTTTTTTTAAAAAAAAATTTTAAAAATTTTAAAATTAAAAAAAAAAAAAATTTTTTAAAATTTTAAACCCTACAAAAAAAATTTTTTTAAAAAAAATAATAATATATTTAAAAATTTTAAAAAATTTTTTAAATTTTTTTTTAAATATATTAAAATTATAAATTATAAAAAACAAAAAAAAAAAAAAAAAAAAACCCCCCCCCCCCCAAAAAAAAATTTTTTTTTTAAAATAAATATAAAATTATATATATATATAAAAAAATATTATTTTAAAAAAAAATTTTATATTTTTTTTAAATTTAAAAATTTTTATTTTAATTTTTAAATAAAAAATTTTATATATATATATATTTATAAAAAATATGAAAATAATAAATAATAGTAGAAAAATTTAATGGCCTTTTTTTTAAAAAAAATTTTTTTAAATTTTTTTAAATATATATATATTTTAATATATTATAATAAACACAAATATTTTGTTTGGTGTGTGTGTGTGTGTGTGGTGTGGTTTTGGGTGTGTGTGTGGGGGGGGTGTGGGGGGGTGGGTGTGTGTGGTTGTAGGTTTTTATTTATTTTTCTCAAAAAAATTACATAAAACAAAAGGAAAAAAGGAAGGAAAAAGAAAAGAGGGGGAAAAAAAGGGAAAAAAAAAAAAACTCAAAAATACATACACAAAGCCAATCTTTTATATTACCAGATTCAGATTAACAAGAGGTAACATGAGAGTATCTTTTAATCGGCTTTGTTTTTGGCTTTTAAAAAAAAAGACGCTGGCATGTAATATTTTAAAAAAAGCCTTTTTTTTATTTTAATCCATTTGTTTAATTTCAGTAAATCGGTTTAAAAGGAAAAAGGGTTTTTTTTTTTTTCATGCATTTTTAGCATATGAATTTAAAAAGCGAATAACAAAAAAAGATAAAAAATTTTTTTTTTTTTTTTTTTTTTTGTGTTTTTCAGCAAAAAACAAAAACACATATAAAGGGCCCAAAACCCCAAAAACCCAAAAATAAATTTAATTTTTTAGTTAAAATTAAGGAGAAATGGTTTTCAAGAAAAAACAAACGAGATCTACAAAAATCGTTTTTAAAAAAAAAAGACTTAAAAACCCGTCCCCCAAAAAAAAAAATTTGACCCCGGGGGACCCCCAAATTGGTTTTTAAAAAACCCAAAAAAAAGCGAGGGAGGGCTTCGAGGGTTTACCAAGCCGGGGGGCCCCGGACGGGGTTTTGGATCCAAAACGAGACGTACTAAAGGCATTTGCAATCGCTCTATGTCCGCCATTGCAGAGATTTGCTAAAGGGATGTACCTTCCTAACCCAAATTTAATCGTTTGATATCATGTACATTTATATTTATTAATTACTTTCAACTGTTTAGTGGTTATAAAACAACCGCGCGCGCGCGCGGGTGTGTGTGTGTGGATAGGTTTTTATTCATTTATTTATCTATTTATTTGGGTCTAAAACATATTCACAAATGAAAACCAAACACCCGAGAGAACAAAAACAAGGGGACGGGGAAAGAAGAAAAAGGGGAAACAGAAAACCGTCAATAAAAAGGGATGCAGTACTAAACCAAACAACATGAAAAAAAAAAAAATAAATCGGGGAATAATCCAAATTGGGAAACCGAACCCCCTCTTCCTCCTCCTTCCTGAATCCGGGTGATTTTGCTAGCCCCTTTTTTTTCCAAAGAGCGACGTACTAAGGCTTTTAAATCTGCTTATCTCTCGCCATTGCAGTTTTTCCAGATGTGATGTCCCTTTCCCGTGAACCCGAATTGATCGTTTGATATCATGTACACTTAATTTTTTAATGTACTTTAAAAACTTTTAGTGGTTAGTAACACCAAAAAGCGCCGCGTGTGTGTGTTTTTGGGCATATGTTTATTCATTTTTTATCTATTCTTTCTGAAATCTGCGAATATCAAAAATGCCACAAACAGCTGCACACATTTCAAGCTCAGTGCAACACTGTCTGGGGGAAACTCCAAATAGAACCCCTTTTTGAGCGGGCCCTTTGGCTCGAGCAAAGCCTTGCTGTTATTTCATGGGAACGGGGAGAAAGCACGGAGGGGGGGAGGGGTGGGAGGGGGGGAGGCTGTCGGGGAAATGGTGGTAAAAACATAGATGGGGTGCCACTTTCGGTTTTTTATCTAACTTTGTTTTATCAAATTCTCTCTATCTTTCTTTTGTTCTTTCTTTCTACTCTTTTTTTCGTACTCCTCCTCTTTCTCTCTCTCTCTCCTTTTCTCTCTCTCTCTCTTCCTCTTCTCACTCTCTCTCTCTCTCTCTCTCTTCTCTCCTCCTCTCTCTCCTCTTCCTCTTCTCACTTTTTCTTCCCCTCCTTCCTCCCCTCCCATTTTCTAAAAGCGTCAAAACAGACAAGTAAAAATCATCCACAGTTTTAAAACTCAACCCATCTATTGCAGCCCATTGCAAAGACGGACAAAACCCTCTCATCTCAAACCCACAAAACATAAGGTCCTATAAAGGGCCCCAAGCGATTAACAGAAGACAAATAATGCTGTATTCCCCTTTTTTCATGCCGGGGGAGTTCAGGCCCGAGACAAGAGGCTGGAGGTCAGGATTATATTAGTGCCCCAAAAATATTGCTTTGCAAGAACAGGGGGCCCGTCTCTCGATAGAAAATAGGAACGTAGGATAGGAAATGAAGTACTGGTGGCTACATGGGATGATGGCCGTATGGTAAATATGTTGATTTTTGATGATTTCCCGTAGCTTTTGGGTAGTTTTTATATATAAAAGATGTGGAAATTCTATTTCTTTACGGATTTTGGATTTTTCTATTTCTTTACCGTGGGACCCGTGGCTGTTTTTCCACGGGGACCCAAATGTCCCAAATAAAACCCCACCCGCTCAGCGAGGGCGGGGGGGTCACATTTATATTGACCTCGTTTGCCCGGGGAGTCCTCCCAAGCTACCACCGCGCTAAGGTCGCTCCGCCCCCCTCCGGGGAGTTCGTGTCAAGCGACCACGCGGAAAGGTACCCTCCGCCCTCCTCCGGGCCCCCCGTGGCCTCCCGCGGCGCTTTTGACCCTTTAGAAAAATGTAGCGTCGTCGTAGCCATTTTCACCCCTTTACGTGTTTTTGCGCCCTGTCAGCCACTGTAAAATTAATGCCCCGGGTTGCGTAAACCCTAAAGTCTCGCTCCGTCGTTCAGATAGGTGCAATAACCGAAGTTTTTTCTTTCGTTCGGCTCCCTTTGAGTCGGTGGCCCGGGGTTACGTCCTTTAAATTATGTAGGATAGGGTTTAAGCAGAATCATTATTCGCTTATTAATCCACCTTTCTCACCCCTTTTGAAGCCCTTTGATGTTTGGGTACCCCCCAAGCGTTTGTGTGATTCTAAAAATTTTTATATATCCTTGGGGAAATTTTTGCGAGCGCCCATTAAGTACCGAAGGAGGGGAAATTTTTTTCCTGGCTCGAGTCGCTTCGTCATATCGCTTTGGGTTATAGGATCCCCCCGTTATGGTTTTTAAAGAAGTCTGACGTGCAAAGCTAGACATGTACCTCGGCATTCGATTTCTGCCCCCCGGAAATTTGTTTGATAAAAATTTGGGAATTTTTTTTCAGTCCCCTTCATTCTTGGACTTCTGTCGATTCATTTTTTTAAATTTTAATTGGTAGTTAAAATAATCTTAAAATACTCCTTGCTAATTTATTTTTTTCCATTTTTTGTTATAGTGAACGCTAATATTCGTGTTTGTATTCATTCTCTGGTGGGGTCACTCTCGTTTTCCCTCTCTTAACGATAGCTGTCACTCACACACGCATACCACACCTTCAGCTCACTCACACAAAAAAGGATAAAAACACTGACCCTTTTTTCATTGTTTATCCCGGCGTAAAGATTTATCTCTTACCCGAAAATTTTTGTCGCGTTGTGTAAAAGTTTAATTATTTCTTATCTTTTGAGACAGGGTTTTCAAATAGATCTTCGCGGATCCCCGTGTCTTTCCCTTATCTATTCTCATATCTATCAAGATGGTTGGGTATTAAAATGGTCTAGGGACCGCTACTGCATTCCCTCTTCTATTTTCTTTTTTACTTTGTAAAATAAACACAAAATGAAAAAAAAAAGCGAAAATAAGTTAAAAACCAAACATTAAAAACCGAAATTTGTTTGAAAAACCCGGCTAGTGGTTTACCACCCCTTTTCTCTTTGCCTTTCTTTCTCTTACTCTGGCCCTTACGTGTTGATCTGGCTCCCCGCTTTAATTGCATCGGACCGCAGGCACCAAGGGAGGCCCCTTAGGATCCGTGGGAAGGACGTCTGAACATCCCCCTAGGCCCACGGCCCAGGATTTTAGTCAAAATGTGTTAACCGCCCCTTGTATGGACGGGTGTTTCTCCCAAACTCCCGTAATCCAGCAAACCAGCACCTTTGCCGCAGGTATCAGTCCGCCCCAGAATCCCCCCCTTCCCGGCGGACGCCTGCAGTCCGGTAAACTCCAGAGCTCGTAGGAGA
This sequence comes from Penaeus monodon, assembly GCF_015228065.2. Classification (NCBI taxonomy): domain Eukaryota; kingdom Metazoa; phylum Arthropoda; class Malacostraca; order Decapoda; family Penaeidae; genus Penaeus; species Penaeus monodon. The sequence continues at coordinate 8,587,399 of NC_051420.1, forward strand.
TATCAGCACCCCGAGATGCCGCCCCTCCCCCCAACCCCCGTAGACCCAGAAGTTTCGAGGAGTGGGACGCGAAAAGGGCCTGGACGAGTTTGTGGGAGTGGGGACGAGGACGCCGCCGATTTAGGCCCTGGGCCGGGACTACGGAGGTCAAGAGAATCTGAAGAAAGGGGGAAACTGTGCGAGACTTTCGAGACTGTGGAAAATCGAGGACGAGCAGATTACCAGGACCGGGGATGAGGCAAAATGGCGAGGCCCCCACGAAATTTTTTAACCAGGACAACGCACGAGAACGAGACGCCACCAAGTTTGGGCCCCTTGAAGGCGCCTGAGGCGGGCGCGAGTAGGGGCCGGAAATAAAAAATTGATAATTCTATTTCTTTACAGGATTTGGGTAATTTATTTCTGTTACCAGTGACCAGTGGCTGTTTTTTCCCCGTGGATCCAAAAGTCCAAAAAAGAAAACCCCCCCTCAGCGAGGGCGGAGGTCACATTTTAATCTGACCTCGTTTTTACCGGGAGTTCCGTGCTAAGCTACCACCGCGCTAAGGTCCTCCCCCTCCTCCTCCGGGCAGCTGACCGTGATTTTCCCGCGGCCCGATTTCCCTTTAACTAAAAAATGTGTGTTCTTATACTGTGTGCCAACTTCAGAAAAAAAAGTCAGCCAATAAAAAGTACATACCCCCGCAAGCCCAAAGTAATTGGGTTCTATACCCCGTTATTTTTTTTATAATATATAATTATATAATTTTATAATATTATATATATATATATAATTAATATCATATATAAAATTTTGTGTGTGTGTTTGTGTGTGTGTGTGTTGTGTGTGTTGTGTGTTGTGTGTGTTTTGTGTGTGTGTATGTGCGTTGTGTGTGTGTTGTATGTATATATGTGTGTATATATTTTGTTGTGTGTGTGTGTGGTGTGTGTGTCTGTGTGCGTGTGTGTGTGTGTGTGTGTGTTTTTTGTGTGTGTGTGTGTGTGCTTGTGCGTGGTGTTGGGGTTTTGGGGTGTGTGTGTGTTTGGGGGGGGTGAGGGGAGAGAGAGAGAGAGAGGAGAGAGGAAAGAAGAGAGAGAGAAGAAAAGAGAGAATTGTTTACACATGCACGCACACGCACACACACACACACACACCACCACACAACACACACACACACACACACACACACCCAACACCACACCCAACCACCCACACCACGCACACACACGCACACACACACACACACCCCACACACCCACACACACACACACACAACACACACCACACACAACCACACTCACACACACACACACCACCCCCCTACACACACAACACACACCCTTATACCAAAAATTAACGCGACAGGTGCTTGAGAGCAAAGCGAAAAAAAAAAAGAAAAAGAAAATGAAGAAGAGGGGAGGGGGAGGGGGAGAGGAAGGAAAAAAGGAGGAAAGAGGGGGAGGAGGAAAAGGGAGGAGGGTGGAGGAAAAAGAGGGGAGGGGGAGGAGGGGGAGAGGGGGGAGGAAGAGGTGGAGGAGGAGGGTGGAATGGGGGGGGGGAGGGGAGGAGAGGAGGGAAAAAAAAAGGAAGAGGAAAAAGAGAACAAAAAGGGGGAGGCGAGGAAAGAAAAAGAAGAAAAAAAAACCTACCAATAAAAGGGTGCAGTATGAACACACAACATGAAAAAAATAATAATATCTTGGGAAAAATCCTAACTGGGGAAACCGAATCCCCGACCAAAAAAAATAATAATAATTAAAATAAGAGTATTTAGATATGTTTTTGAATAAGTCAAGTATTATAATGGAAGGGATGGAGAGAACGGCGAGAGAGAGAAAAATAATATTTTCCCCGTTGAAAAAGAAAAAAATGATAAGTAAAAGAAAAGGCGGCACTAAGCAATTGTTGTAGTGTAATAGTTATGTAATAGAAGTAACGGTAGTATAGGTGTAATAATAAAACATACTAGAAGTAACAATTATTTAGTAGCTGTAGTAGTAAAGTTTTTCAATATTATTACTTTAGTAGTTATAGATAATACTATAACTTTGCCTCTTTTTTATAAATACATACTGCTGATATTTTTTTTTACTTTATACAAATAGCTACTATGCTGCTAATATATTACAATAAACTACAATACACTATACGAACTACTATTCCGCTACTACCATAATAAAGAACTGAATTTTTAAGAGGAACTATTGTTCAAAGAATTTAAAAGTTTAGTACTGTTTTGTTCCCCGCACCTCAGCTGCCTACATGCAATAATCATATTATAAAAAAAAAGGGTACTCCCTTTTAAAAAAAACACACACACACCACCACACACACACACACACAACACACACCACACACAAACACAAATGATTTTTCTCTCTTGTCTGGGAAGGGTTTCCCTTTAAAGCATTAAGTTTGTAAAGTTTGTTTTCCCAGGAAATTTTAAATATAATTACCATTTAATTGGAGGCGTTTTCGAAAATTGAAAAGGTCATATCTTGTTAAAAATCAAAAAGAAATTATTATACAATCTCAAATCTGTCGTGACCAAAGCCAAGACGATTTAAAAAGACGTGCAAAAAACAGTGCGACATAAAAACAGGGGAAATTTTCCAAAAATGTTAAAAGAAACTAAACCGCAACACGCGACATAAAACAAAGGAACTTTGGGGACAAAACTCTTTTCGCAAAAAAATGTCTTTTTTTTTGTATTTGAAACAAGAAAACGTCGAAAAGAGCCATTTAAAACAAAAATATGTGAAAAAGGGGAAACCCCAGCGCACATAAAAAAGGGGGAATTTTTGATAGATGAACTTTCATTTGGGAGAGACTCGAAGAAAAATGTGGAAGGGCATTCTGGAATAGAAAAGAAGACGAAACCCCATGCGCAAGGCTAGTAATTAGTCTGAAAAAATCCAAGCTAATATTTTATCATCGAGATGGAAAACTATTTGCCATAGATAAATTTTTACGGTTAACCTAATGACTGGGCTTTAAACGCGCGCCTGAAAGCCCGGTTTTTCGGAAATTTTCTGCTATTCCGGAAAAAAAATGCCATCATGACGTAATTTGGTAACTGAGGATTTTTCTGTGGCTATTATTTCGGTTTAAAAAAAGTGATATGCAGATAAAAACAAAAATGGCGTTATAATGCAGAATTAAACTAAAATGGGTTTAAAATGCAGAATTAAACTAAAAGGGCGTTTGGGACTATATACTGTTTTCCCTTATTCCTTACTGTAAAATATAGCAAATGAAGACTACATTTCTTTATTCCAAATGATATTCGTGATTTAAGAGTTTTCCTTAGATTAAGCTCAATAAAGTAAACGATGAAACACAATTGACGTCAGCCAACCACAGCCTACAATGAAAACAATGAAAATACGCGGAAAGGATAGAAATGGCAGGAAAAATCCGCCGCAGATATTCGTGACGTAAATACTGAGTCACGTTTCTCCCTAAATCTTTAATTTTGGGCGATAGACGGGATTTGGCATGGGAAAATGCTGAAAGACATTACATGTTCATTACCTAAATGCCTACTCGTACAAAATAACCAGAAAGTGGAATATATGTAATGAAACTTTTCTCTATTCTCTTCATCTTTTAAGAGATTGTGCTAAGATTATTTTCCTCTTTTTCGTCTCTAAAAACACGAAAATAGAAGATTCTAAAGTCTAGCAAAGTTTCCCCTAAATATGTATGTATATATCTATATCTAATTTTCTATTTTTATATATAAACTATATGTATATATATATATATATATATATATATATATATATATATATATTATATATATTTTTTTTTTTTTTTTTTTTTTTTTTTTTTTTTTTTTTTTTTTTTTTTTTTGGTGTGTGTGTGTGGTGTTTTGTGTGTGTGTGTGTGTGTGTGTGGTGTGTGTGTTTGTGTGTTTTGTGTGTGTGTGTGTGTGTGTGTGTGTGTGTGTGTGGGTGGTGTTGTGGTGTGGGGGTTGGTGTAATTAAAAACCCCCGAAAATGGATGACCTTTTTGAAGATAGACGAGAAATGCACACCAGGCAAGGGATGCACGGACCTGGGATTTTTCCGGGCCGTCACGTGTTATATTCTATTGTGTATTTTATATTTTTATTTTGTACCTAAACCAGCGATACCTGTGTTCTGACCGATATAATTTATGTTTTGTATATTTCACTCTTTTTGCGAAAACTC
>NC_051420.1:8594174-8596674 GCF_015228065.2 Penaeus monodon
AAAGAAAATGGAGAGAAAGAAAACGAAGTGAAAGAAAACGAAATGAGAGAAAATGGGGGGAAATAGAAAACGAAATGAAAGAAAACGGAGAGGAAGCAAATAAAGGGGTGACATAACAGCGCTGAAAATGTTACGAAGGTGCTACATACACGGAGACAAAAAAAAGTAAATAAAAAAGAGAGAAAAAAAATTAACAAATAAAAAAGGGAAAAAAAAATATTCACATGTGTCACCACCCCGTCATATTCCAATAACCCCGGTCATTCGCTGTACTCTCGTGGGAGAAGAAATCATTTCGTATGGAAACCCTTGAGAGGATAAATCGTCCTCACCCCCCTCCTCTCCTCCTCCCCCTCCCCCTCCCTTATCGCATCCCCCTCTTTTCCTTTCTTCTCTCCCCGCTCTCCTGTTTCCCCCTTTTTGTACCTTCATTATATTCTCTGGGTTTTATAGTCCTCTCACTCGGTCTCTTCCCTTTTCTTTCTTCCTTTCACTTTTTCTCTTCTCTTTCTATTCTCTTTCTCCGCCTGTCCACCCTTTTTTCCTGTGTTTGTGTATACATAACCCTCTGTCTTCCTACTTACCCACTCTCCCTCAACTCCCTCTGCCTCCCTTTCCCTTCCTTCCACCATACCAGACACCTCCCTCCCTTTGCCCCCCTCCCTTCCCTGGTTCGCCGCTTAATCCCTCCCTGCTCTCCCCTTCTCTCCTTTTTTCCTCTCGTTTCTCTCCTCTCCCTCCTTGTCTACTCTTCCTTCCCTGTTCCTTCTCCTCCCCTTTTCCCCTCTCCGCTTTCCCTCAGTCCGCGTTTCCCCTTTTACCTAACTCTTCCCTCTCCCCTGACCCCCCATCTCCCTCCTCCCTCCTCCCATCCCAAACTCCCATCTCCCCCCTCCCCTCTCCCTTCCCATCTCTCCATCTCCCCTCCTCCCCTCCTCCCCTTCCCATCTCTCCATCTCCCCTTCTTCCCTCCTCCTCTCCTCCCTCCCCCTCCATCGTTTATCGCCGGTCACAGGATCACACTGTGTAAGGAGCATACACAGGTTGGTGATAATTACTGAGAAGATAAGAGAGAGAGAGAAAGGGGAGAGGAAGAGGGAGAAGGAGAATATGAGGAGAGGGAGATAGCGTGGATGGGAGACGGGATGGCGAAGAGAGAAGGAAAGAGGGAAAGGAAGAGAGGAGGGGAAAATACGAAGGTTAGTGTAAATCATTGAAAATACGAGAGAGGGGAGGGAAAAAGAGAAAGGGGGGGGGAGGGAACGATAAGAGAGAGAGAAAGAAGAGAGAGAGAGAGAGAGAGAGAGAGAGAGAGGGAGAGAGATAGAGAGAGAAGGAGAGTCAGATAGATAGAGACAGAGAGAAAGGGAGACAGAGATAGAGAGAGAGAGAAAGAGGGAGATAGAGACAGAGAGAAGAGAGAGAGAAGGAGAGATAGATAGATAGAAAGAGAGAGGAAGAGAGGAGGGGAGTGACTATCCATAGCTGTGTTTACTGTCATATATTCATGAAAGGGAGGTCGCCAGTCGATCTTCTATTGTCGAAGCTGTTCTGTGTTTACTCGGGAAATTTCGTCAAAATAAAAGTCTGAATATGGGGGACTTTTTTTTTATCTACTCTCGCTTTTTTCTCTCTCTCCTTTATCCTCCATTATTCATGGTGACACTTTATTTATTATGATGGATTAAAAAAAATTGTTAGTGAATTCATTTTTTTTTGGGGGGGGGGGGGGTTCTCGTTATTTCTGTCTTTCTCTTTCTTCTTCTTTTTCTTCTTCTTCTCTTTCTCTCTCTGCCTTCTCTCTCGCTCTTTCTCCCTGTCTCGCTCTGTCTCTGTCTCTGCCTCTCTCTCTCTCTCTCTCTCTCTCTCTCTCTCTCTCTCTCTCTCCTCTCTCTCTCTCTCTCTCTCTCTCTCTCTCTCTCTCTCTCTCTCTCTCTCTTACTCCCTCACTCCCTCTCACCCCTCTACCTCTTGAAATAACCTCTCCTGCACTGCCGTTCTTGTTATGAAATTGACGACCCTTAATATACATAACAAAGGTCGTCCAGATTCCCATCATTTTGGAACAACAACAGTAACATCAAAACAATAATAACAGCAATAGCTATAAGAATAATTATAACATGTACTACAATAATGATAAAAATAACAATAACAACATCTACAACAACAAAGATAGCATTAATAACAGCAGTAGCAGTAAAATTATCAACATCTACAACAACAACAACATTAAAAGTAACAATTAACAACGTTAATACCACCACCAACAACAACTTTAACAGCATCAGCAACATTATCAACAACAAAACAACTAACTAGAAATTACGTCAGTTTTAGCATCTAACTATCAATAGATGTTGACACCTGTTTTTGCAAGCGTGTTTGCATACTGATGCAACCCTTTAACGTCTGTGTTGTTGTGGACGAAAATACAGATGTACATGAAGGCTTAGGGAGTGGGGGGGGGGGGGTATTGTTTGTGTTTGTTAGAATGTTT
>NC_051420.1:8634174-8636674 GCF_015228065.2 Penaeus monodon
GACAAACCAGACAGACAGACATAGGGATAAATAAAAGAGAGAGAGAGAGAGAGAGAGAGAGGACGATACCTTCTCCCCCTCCTCCTCCCCATGCCTCTCTCCCTCCCCCCCTCCCTCCCCCCTGCCAGATCTGATGCCAATTAACGACCGAGAAACGAATACACTTTAATAACCGGCGTATGTTTCTGTGTTAATACGAATTGTGAATTGGTTTGAGAGGAGGAGGGGGTGGGGGGGGGGTGGGGGAGGGAGGGCAGGGGGAGGCACTGTTGCTACGAACATAACAAATATTTTCGTCCGCGGCCTTCAATACGTATGATACACACACACAGCGCACACACATACGTATATATAATATATATAATTATATATACTATTATATATATTATATAATATATTAATATTATTATAATATATAGAGAGAGAGGAGAGAAGAGAGAGAGAGAGAGAGATGAGAGAGAGATAGATAGATAGATAGATAGATAGATAAGAATATAGATAATAGATAGATACACAATTATATATTTATATATAATATATATATATATATATATTATAGTATATATATGTATATATATATATACTATATATATATATCTATATATATATATATATGTTATATATATATATATATATATATATATATATATATATATATATATATATATATATATATATATACACACACACACACATATATACACACAGTGTATATTTATGCATGTATATACACACACGTGTGCGCACGAATGCATGTACACACACACACACACACACACACACACACACACACAGTGTGGCTACCTCTTTTTACAGTTATTTGTAAAGAAAAGTCGCCAAGATAGGAATAACATAGGGATAAGGTGACAGCGCGGGGAGGATGAAGAAAAGTGAGAAAGAGGGGAGACAGAAAAAAACAAAAATGAAATACAAAAAGACAGAGAGAAACATGGGATGGGAGAAGAAAGCGGAGAAACAAAGAAAAAAAAATGTTTTTTTGAAGATGAGAAGTCGACAAGGAATAAGATGAAATATAGAGCTGATATGTCGGTATCTCGAAGCAGTGCTATCCCGGCACCGCGCTGTCCCGGTACAACGCTATTCCGGTATTGTATTGTCCCGGTACCGCACTATCCCGGTACAACGCTATCCCGGTACAACGCTTTTTCGGTATTGTGTTGCCCTGGTATTGTGCTAAGACGGGTACCGCGCTATCCCGGTAGAACGCTATTCCGGTATCGTGTTGTTCTGGTATTGCTATCCCGGTACAATGCTATTCCGTAATTGCGTTGTCCTGGTATCGTGCTATCGCGGTACCACGCAATTCCGGTATTGCGTTCTCCCAGTACCGCACTCTCCCGGTACCGCGCTATCCCGCTACCACGCAATTCCGGCTTTGTGCTCTCCCAGTAACGCATTCTCCCGGTACCTGCGCTACTTTGACATACCTGCTTCGACGTACTTCATACTTATATACTTTATACTTCGACATACTTTATACTTCGACGTACCTGCGCTACTTCGACACCACGCTAAATAACGACCGCCGCCAGAGCCATTCACAGCGCGATCTCGATACCCCGGTCCCGTCTTAACGCCACGCGCTTCCGATGACCAGCTTTCCCGACGCCACAGGCTCGATGCCGCGCTTTTCCGGTATGCCCGGTTCGGCCCGCAACTCCCATGCCACGGTGGTTCTGACATCGAGGTGGTTCCGACATCGAGGAGGTTCTGACACCGAGGTGGTTCCGACATCGAGGAGGTTCTGACACCGAGGTGGTTCTGACACCGAGGTGGTTCTGACACCGAGGTGGTTCCGACACCGAGGTGGTTCCGACATCGAGATGGTTCCGACACCGCGCTCTTCCGACACTGATTTGACATCCCGCTATTCCGACACTGGGCTATTCCTACCTCGTCATACCGACATCGCGCTATTCCGACACCGATCTATCCCGACACCGCACTACCCCCGACACCGGATTCTTCCGACACCGCCCTCTCCCGACCCCCCCATTACTCCGACACTCCATTCTTCCGACACCGCGCCTACCCCTCCATCCTACTTTTCCGACACTACATCGCCCTTCCACCGCTCCCTTCCGACACCGCGCTTACCCCTTTCACCGCTCTCATCCGACACCGCATTTCTCCTCCACCGGTTCATTCCGACACCGCGGTTATCCATTTACCCCACTTTTCTGACACCGCATTTCCCCTCCACCGGTTCATTCTGACACCGCGCTTACCCCTCCACCGCCCTCTTCCGACACCGCTCTCTTCCGACACCGCTCTCTTCCGACACTGCCTTCTTCCGACACCGCCCTTTCCTCCACCGCCTTCTTCCGACACCTTCCCCCCCTCCACCGCCCCACCCCTCCACCGCCCCTTCCGACACCGCCCTCATCCGACACCATGTGCCATCCGCTCTCCCGCGTCCGACACCGCGCTTATCCTTCCACCTCACTCTCCCTCCACCGCCCTCTTCCGACACCGTCTT
>NC_051420.1:8641674-8649174 GCF_015228065.2 Penaeus monodon
AAAGTACTACATCATCAGCAAACATCATGCTCCATGGGGCCTCCTTCCTAATGTCGTCTGTCAGGGTATCCATGATGATCGCAAACACGAACGGGCTCAGTGCCGACCCCTGGTGCAACCCTACTTCCACCATGAACGGCTCTGTTGTCCCTGCCACGCATCTCACCACTGTCTCACTTTCCTTGTACATGTCTTGCACAACACGGATGTACTTCTCTGGGACGTTCTTCTTTCTCATACACCACAACATCTCCTCCCGTGGCACCCTGCCGTATGCTTTCTCCAGATCGATGAATACTCCATGCAGCTCTTTGTGACCTTCTCTGTATCTCTCCTGCACTTGCCTCAGCGCGAAAATGGCATCTGTAGTGGACTTCCCCTCCATGAATCCAAACTGCTCTTCACTGATGTTCACCACACCCCTTAGTCGGTGCTCAATCATACGTTCAAATAATTTCATGCTGTGGCTCATGAGTTTGTTATTGTTATTATTATAATTATTGTTATCACTACTACTATTGTTATCGTCTTTATCATAGTTAGTATCAGAATTATTATTATCATTATCAACATTAATACTAATATTACTAATATCATTGTTATTTTGATTATTGCTATAATTACAGTTATTATCAACATTATTAGCCGTATCATCAATATCGTTATTTTCTTTTATTATCATTATCATCATTACTATTGTCATTATTATTATTATTATTATTATTATTATTATTATTATTATTGTTATCATTATTATTATTATTATGATGATGATGATGATGATGATAATATAATAATTAATATCGTTACTGTTACCATTCATTATCATTATCATCACCAGCATCATCACCACTGCCGTCGATATTTTCCACATCATAGTGATTTTCATTATCTTTATCACTCACCAAATTTTAATTACCTTTTTTCCCACTCCCTGATTCATAATTCTCTTTTCCATGGTTTCCTAATTGGTATTTTGTTAAATAATGAAATTAACTTATTTTCTCCGCTGTATAGTCAGAAATGTCATTGAAGATAATAATTCTCTTATTTTTTTTTCTTTCTTTCTTTCTATTTTAGATTTGCCGCAATAAACATTGTCCTTGATAATAATGATGTAAATGATGGTGATGGTGATAATGATGATAATAATGATGATAGTGATAATACTGATAATGATGAAAACAGTTACAAAATGGTAATGGTAATAATGATGAGGATAATAATTATAATAATAATAATAATAATAATAATAATAATAATAATAATAATAATAATAATAATTATAATAATAATAATAATAATAATAATAACAATAATAATAATGATAATAATAATAATAATAATAATAATAATAATAATAATAATAATAAGAATGATAATTATTGCAATAGCAATATTAATAGCAATAACAGCATTAGCAATATTAATAGTAATAATTGGAATAATAACACCACCACCACCACCACCACCACCAACAACAACAACAACAACAACAACGACAACAATAATAATAATAATAATAATAATAATAATAATGATAATAATTATAAAATAATAATAGTGATAATAATAATAATGATGATGATAATGATAATAATGATAACAATAATAATAATAATAATGATAATAATAATAATAATAATAATAATGATAATAATAGTAATAACAATAATAATGATAATAATAACAGAAACAACAATATTGCTACTACTATTACTCCTATTACCAATAATAATAATAAAGGTAACGATAATAATAGATAAAAAAAATCTTGCTAAGATCACCATCCCCTCTCGCGACCGCAGCATCCGACCGCCTTTATGCTGACATCAGCCCGCAGGTGAAACGAGATGACAAGGCTGTCATACTTCAACAAAGCCTCTGTCACGTCATCCGTCACACGAGCGTAACACACTTCCTCCACACGGGTCCGCAGGTGACTGAAACCGGGCGGGAAATGGGGGGGTTTAAAACGAGCATCTTGTTGAGCAAATTGAGCGAAAGGAGCTAAGGGAGTAATCTGCGCTAAGTGAACGCTTTTTTTTTGGCGGGAAATGCTCATTTTGCGCGGGAAATTTGGTTCGCGGGGAAGACAGATGTGTCAAAAAAAAGGGAGAAGTAAGGGTCGAGTGAGTAATTTGGGTTAATTAATTTTCATTAAAGAAGATTGGGGGGAAACTGGGTATTAAAGATTTGGTTTTCAATTTGATTGTAAATGTGTATGCGTGTATGTGTGTGTGTGTGTGTGTGTGCGTGTGTATGTGTGTGTGTGTATGCGTGTGTGTGTGTGTGCGTATTCTGACGTCGATAGTACGTTCGCGACGAGCAAGAGAACGTAAATGACACTCATAAGACGTTTTCGGTGAAGAAAAGTGCCTGATCTCTGGTTATAAAACTTTCATAGCGGCTTAGCGACGTCTGATATAGCGAGAGAACTTAGCCTTGGTGTGATAAATCTGCTGGAAACGTTAGTATCACGGAGAAACGTTTTCGATGATGAGATAATTTTTTTGTTTTTGTTTTTGGGACCGAATATTTTTCTCTCCTCCCCCCCCCCAACTCTCTCTCTCTATCTCTTTTTCTCCCTTTCTTGCTCTCTCTTTCGTTCTCTCTCTCTCTCTCTCTCTCTCTTTCTGTTTCTCTTTCTCTCTCTCTCTCTATCTATCTATCTATCTATCTATCTATCTATCTCTCCTTCCCCCCCCCCCCTTTCTCTCTAGGAGATGATATAGCAACAACACCAATAATAACATCAACATCAATAACAAACAGAATTTCTACGAGTAACAACAACACCAACAATCATAATACCATCAGAAACAACCAACAACAACAAAATAAAAATAAAGCAAGTCATAAAATATAACAATGACACTTATAACAATAAACAAAGGAAATCTATAAACAAGCAATCAAATGCACAAATGATCTCGCTTACCTTCGATTTTCGATTACAGTTGATATTATCATTGAAATAGTGATAATAATGATAATAATGATAATAATAGCGATAATAATAATAATATTGATAATGATAATGATAATACTTATGATGATGATGATGATGATGGTGATAATGGTAATAATAATAATAATAAAAATAATAATGATAATGATAATAATATTAATAATAATGATAATAACAATAATAATAATAATAATAATAATAATAATAATAATAACAATTATAATAATAATAATAATAATAATATAATAATGATAATGATGATAACAAAAATAATGATAATAATAATAATGATAATAATGATAATAATAATAATAACAATTGTAATATTAACGCCAATGGTGATTATATATATATATATATATATATATATATATATATATATATATATATATATATATAATACATAAGCCCCACTAACATTCGAGTTTCGATTACAAGGATTAAAAAAAAAAAAAAAATAGACAGACAGATAACAGATAACAACCCCACGAATCCTCGAGTTCCGTTTACAAGGATAAAAAAAAGTGAAAAAAAAGTGAAAAATTAGACCGATAGATAATAGATAACCTCATTAACCCTCGAATTCCAATCACAAAGATGATCTCCCCCCCCCATGAAGGAAGTCGGAAGTCAAGGGTTTCCGGCGGAAGTTGGTCGGTCCGCTGTCGGTTGTGTCGGGGGGGGGGGGGGGGGTTGCGGGTGTCTGTGGGTGTTTGTGTGTGGGTGTGGGTGTAGGGGTTGTGTGGGTGTGGGGGAGGGTTTGTGTGTGTGTGGGGGGGAGGAGTTATGTGGGTGTACGTGTTGTGTGGGTGTGTGGGGGGGGGGTTGTTTGTGTGTGTGGGTGTGTAGGGGTGTGTGGGAGGGTGTGAGTAGGGGTTGTGTAGGGTGTGTGGGTGTCTGTGGGGGTTGTGTGGAGGTGTGTAGGGGTGTGTGGGTGTGGGAAGTGCTGTGTGTGGGTGCGTGTAGGGGTTGAGTGCATGTGTGTGGTGGGGATTGTAGGTGTGGGTGCGTTTGTGGAGGACTGTGGGTGATTTAGTGGGGTTAAGGGTGAGTGTGGGAGTGTGTGGAGAGAATCGTGAGGGTGTGTTTGTAGGTGTGTTTCATGAAGGCAGGGTGTGGGGCAGTGTCCTGTAAGGAGACTGGTCTTCGTGTGGGGGTAATGTGGGAACCGTAGGAGTGTGGGAAGTGTTGATTCGTGGGGGTCTGGGGGGCGTTAATTGGTGGGGGGGGGGGGTATGGGAACTGTTTTTCTGTGGGGGGGTTGTAAGGAGTGTGTGTGCGTGGTGTGTGTGTGTGTGTGGCTTATCCTTATTATTATCATATTCGTTGTTATTCTTATTATTAGTATAATGATAATAATTATATTCTTATTACTGATATTACTATAATTATCATCATTAATATTATCACTATTATTAAGATTATTACTATTACTAATATCATCATTATCATTATCACCATTATTATTATCAATACTATTATCACTGTCATTATCATTATCATTATCATCTTCATCATTACAATTATAAACATCAATATGATTATCACTATCATCCTTAATTCTATCCTATTTATCTACCGTTGATTTATCTACAGTTTTTTCTATGATTTTTTTTTTTCAAGTCGAAAAAATCAATTTCCTGCCGTTAATCTCAGTTTTTTTTTTATTGCACTCTTGATTAAGAGTAATTAAAAGATTAACTTAACGTCAATTAATGCCATCACAAGAGAAAATATAATCCTCTTAAAAAAAAAAAAGAAGAAAAAAAAAGAAAAGAAAAAGTTTTATCTGTTTGTTCTTTTGTTTTGTGATTTGTTCTCTGGGATTTTCACCCCAAAAAAAGTCACGTTCTTTTTTGCTGCTTCAATGTTCTTCGAATCATTATCGTTATTATTATTATTATTATTGTTAGTATCAGTAATGTTATTATCAATGTTGTTATTATTATTGCTGTTATTGTTATTATTATTGTTGTTATCGTTATTATTATTATAACTATTATCATTATTGTCATTATAACTATTATCATCAATATTATTATAATGATAATTATTATTATTATCATTATTATTACTATTATTATCATTATTATCTTCATTAATATTATTATCCTTATTACTATTTCTATTATTATTATCATTGTTATCATCATCATTATCAGAAATATTATCATCATTCTTATTGCTATTATCATTGTCACAATCTTGCTGATTACCATTATTTCTTTATTTACTTTGATTATTTCTTTGTTTATTTTGATGTTACTATTGTCGTGTTGGCGGCGACCAAAAATTCTTTCAAGTTTCTTTCAAAATACTAATTTAAGCGATAGTAAAAATAAAACCAAGACTGTCAATACATGTCATATCTCTTTGAATAATAACCCTTTCCGAGAACAGACAAAATAAGTCGCAATATAAGCGTTACTTTAGAAACGAAATTAGAATACCCGCCAACAAACTGTCATAGAGATAACATAAGTTTATCTTCGTGAAAAGTATCCAATTCCACAAAGGCGGATCTCCATCCTCCAAGCGATCGAGAAGACACCACAACATAGACGAGTGAATAGACGAAGAGGATTGAATCCCACTGTATTCTATCTAATAACCTTCAAAATAATGACGAATTTCGGTAACGAAATAGCAACCAGGAATATTATAACGACCATTCTGAAAATCTGATAGACGCACGTCAGTTTCCACAACGAAACGACGACGAACGAAATGATAATCGGTTGGCGCGAGAATGGCCGGGCGAAAACAAGAGACAATCGTCGCGCTTTGCTAATGTTTATTGAGAGCAGAATGGCGTATAATTTCTATATTGCTCTCGATGCTTTTATGGGAGTAATTTCGGACTGAGCGGAGGTCGAGCGGTCAGCCATGCATGCGCTCGATGTCGGTCTGGCGGTAAAGGGAGTTTCGTAGAAGCGGGCTTGACAACATCGTTAGAACACTCTTGACAAGCATGGTAGAGCGGTCTTGACAACCTTGATAGAGCGGTATTGACAACATCGTTAGAACGGTCTTGGAACCCTGGTAGAGGGGTCTTGACAACACCAGAGCGGTCTTGACAACCTTAATAAAGCGGTATTAACAACCTTGATAGAGTGGTCTTGACAGCCTTGAGGGAGCGGTCTTGACAACCTCGATAGAGCGGTCCTAACAGTCTTTGTTAAGCGGTTATGACAAAATTACAGAGCGGTCTCGATAACCTTGATAGAGCGGTCTTGACAACCTCGATAGAGCGGCCTGAAACCTTGGTAAAGCGGGCTTGACAACCTTCATAGAGTGTGCTTGTCATCATTAGAGAGGTGTTGACATCATTAGAGCGAGTTTCTCAGCCGTAATAAAGAGGACTTGATAACCTTGATAGAGCGGTCTTGACAACCTTGATAGTACGGTCTTAACGACCATGCTAGTGCGATTTTTACAACCTTGACAGAGCGGTCTTGACAACCTCGATAGAACATTCTTGACAACCATGATAGTACGATTTTGACAACCTTGATAACAGTGTCTTGAAAACCTTAGTTGATATTTCTTGACAACATCGTTAAACCTAGTTAGAGCGACCTGGGGGGGGGGGGAGCTGTTAAAGCTGCCGATAAGACCTTTATAAAGCGGCCAAGTGAAGTTCTGTTAGGGTCGTATTAACGAAAAAAAAACCTTAGAGCCGGACTTGAGAGCGTTTTTGGTTTAGAGCGACGTTAGCCAACAAGACTTGTAATGCAGCCAGACTTGTATGCGCCAGACTTATTGCGGTGAAGACCTTTAGAACGTCAAGAACGTTAACCGTAGATTGTGCAGAACTGTTAATGGCGAACTTGTAATGCGCGAAAACCTTGTAGCGCGAGAGACACTGTTAATGCGGCGGACTTATAGCGGAAGACTTTAGACGTCGAGAACTTGATAATGCGGCCTAGAGAACCTCGTTAATGGGCCTAGAGAACCTTGTTAATGCGGTCGAGAGGACCTTTTTAGAGCGGCCGGAAGAACCTCAGTAGAGCGAAGAGAGAGAACCTTGTTAGAGCGGCCATGAAAACCTTGTTTAAGCGGCCATGAGAAACTTGTTAGAGCGGCCGAGAGACAACTTTGGTAAAATGGTCGAAAGAACCTTGGTATACCGGCAGCGTCAACCTTGTAGCAGAGACAAAGAGAAGACCCTTATTAGAGCGGCCATAAGAACCTTACTAGAGCGGCCAGGCGGCTGAGAGAACCTATTTAGGGTAGCAAAACAAAACAAACAAACAAAAACAAACAAACAAAAAACAAACAAACAAAACACAAACACACTTTAAGAGCGTTAAACAGAACCTATTTTAGAGTAACAGCGAAATCTGTTATATCGAGGGAAAGGTCGTTCTTAGAGAGGTCGGGATACCCTTGTTACAGCGACCAAGGAAACCTTTCTATAGAGAGAAATTTGTTAGAGCGGCCATGAAAACTTTTGTTAGAACGGAAGAGAAAACTTTGTTAGAGCGGCCAAGAGAACCTCTCTCTGTCTCTCTCCTTCCTCTCCCTCT
>NC_051420.1:8651674-8666674 GCF_015228065.2 Penaeus monodon
TGTCGGTGTGTGTGTGTGTGTGTGTGTGTGTGTGTGTGTGTGTGTGTGTGTGTGTGTGTGTGTGTGTGTGTGTGTGAATATATTCATATTATTCAAATTACTTCATCCATTTGTAAACTTGATCAATATAAAATAAAATGTAAAGAACCGATAAATACGCAGAAAGATATGCATTTTCATCTCAGCACATTTACATATACATGAACATATACTTTCCTGTATATACCTCTGCAACATCTATCTATCTATGTATATACACGCATATCTACACCCATATATGCATACAGAGTCGTAGTCACACAATTAACCAAATAGAAACTCAAGATGATCATATTCATACCTACATAAAAAAGAACAAATTAATTCCTACATAAAAAGAACAAAGAGAAAAAACAGACAACTTTAGTGATGATGAACAGATCTTGTTAATTATCAGAATGCCAGAAACGATAAAAATGTCAAAATTATGACTAGAACACAATAGATTAAGGACGATCATAGCAAAGAAGATTAAATTAGTCAAAGAAATGCATAATTAAATAATTAAATAGATATAATACAACATGCAAGTAAATATAAAGATTAATGAATGAATAAATAAGTAGACAAAAATTAAGTATGGCAGTCATTGATAACTATTGCAATACTCAGCAAATTTGATTCACTTTCTACCGGACCTTAGTGAAACATAATGATTTTATGCTCAAATATTTTATTCAATCCGATAAAAATGATTTCTTATTCATTTCCTCATATACTTTTATATTTTCTATTGATTCTTTTTAATATATTTGTAGATTATAACTTACAGCTTCTGCTGTCGCATCAAATTATATAATCTGATTCACTGAACTGAGAAATCTCACGCTCTGGACAGGTTTAGTGTATCTGTTAGATTTCCTTAAAAAAAAAGAAAAAAAAAGAAAAACAAGGGTGGGGGAGGAATAAGTAGCTAGAGGAATTGATAAATTTAGGAATAGATAAGGCAAAATAATGGCATATTGGTTAAATAACATGTTAAATGAGTAAATAATAATGGTGATAATGTTAATGTTTGATTGTGTCAGATTAATCGAATCGCTGACTGAATTTGTCTGTTAAATGTGTCAGTTCCGTGGTGCCTAATTCGTGTCAGATGGCAGTGAATCTGTCTGTAAAATGTGTCAACATATGTAGATTCTTTACTGTGCCAGATCTTGTTAAATGTCAGGTCTCCATTTCTTAATTCTGTAGAATGTGTCGTTATTAGCTTCTATGGGTCTCAGATATGATGATAACAAATTTGTCTGATAAATGTGTCAGATCTGAGGATGACGAAGCTCTTAAATTAACTGACACTAAATTTGCGTCAGATCTGTAGCGTTTAGGTGTCATATCCTTGAAATCGAATTTATCTGTTCACTGTGTCAGATCCGTCGAGACTTGAACGTGTCAGAGCCGTCAGTCACCCTTTGTGCCAGATCCGTGACACCGTAGTTATGATGAAATTAATGCTATATTGATTCCCGGCAGCATAGTAAGTTAAGAGAGTAAACACTCACAAAAACACGTAAGCACACACACACACACACACACACACACACACACACACACACACACACACACACACACACACACACACACACACACACACACACACACACACACACACACACACACACACACACACACACACACACACATATATATATATATATATATATATATATATATATATATATATATATATATATATATATTCGTACACGCACGCAAACACAAAAACACCCACAAACATAATATATATATTCATATAAACATAACCCTAGGCAGCTTTCATCAATTAACAGATGTATTTGAGGCGCAAACATTAAACAATACAAAACACAAAGTCAGATTTCGAACACGACTCAACAAAACAAAAGCGCATCGCATCATGTCATTCAATTGTCTATAAAACAATAAAAATTAGTTGATTGGTTTATGCAAAATACCCGTGTAACTCCTCATTTTTTTGCATAAATGTGAACGTTGTTCTTTTTTGTTTTGTGATTTGACTATTATTATTTTCTTGAATCTGTGTTCAAAAATAGGTTCGTTAAAATAGGAATTATTAAAGACCAGAAAGCTATCTTATGTGAAATACTTATATATGAATGAATTCCAATAAATGAAAAAGACGATTAACATATTAACATCTTGAAATTGCTAATAAAGGCTTATGTCCTCTCTCTCTCTCTTATACACACGCACGCGCGCATACATATATATATTCAGTATATATGAATACACATACAATATATATATATATATATATATATATATATATATATATATATATATATATATATATAAATATATATATATATATATATATATATATATAATATATATATATAATATATATTATATATATATATATATATATATATATATATATATAACAGCCTCACGCACTGAGAGCTCAAACTCGGGTGTCGTCGGGGTAGTGGTAGCGCAGTGAACCGCAGTTGATTAGGAGGGCATCCAGTCAGGCAAGGGTGGTACTCCCACATAACCTCTCAGTAATGAATTGAGAGAAGCTTCAGTCCTGCAATGGAATGCATGGCTGTTGAATTATATATATATATATATATATATATATATATATATATATATATATATATATATATATATATATATATATACAGAAAAAAATATACTGATTATATATTTCATATATAGATAGATACAGAAAAAATATATACATAATATATCTATCTATCTATTTATCTATCTATCTATCTGTCTATCTATCTATCTATCTATCTATCTATCTATATCTATCTATCTATCTATCTATCTATCTATCTATCTATCTATATATATATAAACAATTGCGGGATATTGGAACATCACGGAAATATATATTTTTTAAATGGCTCCCAAATCTTCCTTTTCTTCACTCCTTTTCTCCCACCTTAAACTGTACATCTCCCCCCCCCCTCTTCTCTCGACTCCTCGTTAACTTCCCCTCTTCCTCTGGTCCCTGAATCCCATTCCCTCTCTTCCCCTACGTCCCTTTTCTCTCTGAGCCCCCTTTCCCTTTCCCCTTCTTTATCTAAGTCCCCCCCGTCTCCCCCTTCCCCATCTACCTTCTCTCTTTAATTCCCTTCTTTTTTCCCCTCCCCCTCTTCTCTTCTCACCCTTCCTTTCCCCCCTTCCTCTCCCTTCCTTGCCTCTTCTTCCCCTTCCTTCCTTCCTACTTTATCTCCTGCCTTGGATACTTGTGTAAATAATATGCATAAACTGACGGTCTAACTGTTTCAATGCAGTATGTACTTGCCTCCTACGCATATGATAATTAAGGAGGAAGATGCGAACGAACGGACAAAATACAAGCATAATTATAATATATTGTAGGCAGTAATAATATTAGTAATGATAATAATGTCGATAATGGCAAGGCCAAAGACAATAATAATGATAACGATAATAAAAATTATAATAATAATATGAAGGATAGTAACATTAATAACAACAACAATAATAATAACATTTAGGATGACAATAGAGATAGAATAGGATGTGATTCGTATTATGATGCCAATGTGCATGATTGTGTAATTCTGTAATGTTTATGTTGTCAATGATCACCCTATTTTGCAACAAGAGCGACGTTTGCAGTCACACAGAATATAGTACTGAAATGTGATAATACGTGCAGTTACATGCAATATATCTTTGTTGAACTTACACGCTAACGGACGGACGGACGAACAAACAATATTTCAATAACACACACACACACACACACACAGATACGTCCACATGTATATATATATATATATATATATATATATATATATATATATATATTATATATATATATGTATATACACACACACACACAGCGTCATATAACTTGGCTTGAAGTCTAGCATTTTAAGTAGAATAATTATGGCATGAGATATAAAACCTCTGAAAAGTCATTCATATGTTCATGAATAGTCTAATTACTTCCTTTGGGGGCTAGTGTTTTTGGACAACAGACACTGAATTTTAATATCTACTTGTATGCAAAACTATGAATTAAGTGTATTTTTCTATATTTCTATCTTTCAAGCGATTTTCTTCTAGTATCTTTTAGTAATTGTACAAATATTATTGACACCAGTTTTCATTTCAAACAAGTTCTACTCTTGAGATGACAAAATAAACACCGAAACATCACCATCGTTAAACAGATCAGGATTTTATTATTAACCTTAAATTTAAAAATAGTTTTTAGAATTATGGTCGTTCCAGAATGAGGAAAGTGACTACATTTCAACATTATTTTCAAAAGTATGAATCAGTTATTATCTTTGACCCAATAACCGAAATT
Organism: Penaeus monodon; assembly: GCF_015228065.2. NCBI lineage: Eukaryota > Metazoa > Arthropoda > Malacostraca > Decapoda > Penaeidae > Penaeus > Penaeus monodon. Next base: position 8,656,020 of record NC_051420.1, read on the forward strand.
GATAAGAAACTCAAGGCTAACCTTACGGGACTTTCATCACAACAGAGATTATTTAATATTCCGAAGAAACGGGTAAATACAGAGAAATTTCCACGGGACCGCCACCATCCTAGGCACTCAGGCAATTACAAAGCACTTTATATATATAAAAAAAATAATCCACCACTTCACTATTCATACAGATTATTAATTCATTTTGTTCTGTTATTCTAAGCTTTCAGTATATTGTTGAAAAATACCTTAATATTAGTGTGGCTGATGACAAAACAATGGCATGAAAGGAATGATAAAATACGAAGTTACAAATTTCCAAACACGGTGAATTAGCCATCAAAAGTTATCAATGGTCGACATCGATTTGTATATTAATAAGATTTGTCAATCATCTCCATGGCACACAAAGCCTTGCATATTCTTAGAGATTCAGGCCAAGTCCATGAGGTATCAATTTCACATTTTGGCATTCGTCTTAAGAAAAAAAAAAGAAAGAAAGAAAACACACACACACATATACAGACAGATAGATAGATAGATATAGATAGATAGACATACACACATAGATACATATATATATATAGATAGATAGATAGATAGATAGAGAGGTAGACACACACATAGACACATATATAGAGATACACACATACCCACACACACACACACACACACGCACACGCACACACACACACACACACACACACACACACACACACACACATACACACACACAAACACACATATATATAAATAAATAAATAAATATATATATATATATTGTTACGCCGACCGCCTCGTCTCTCTGCCACCAACTCAAGGCAGGCTAGGCAGACGGCGTGTTATATACAGGGTCGTGAACACTGAACAGCTCCAAGAGGCACCGAGCACCACAGCGTCCCAGAAAACCACAGGGGAAACGCCAAGTGGCGAGGCAGGGCACGAAATAAACACACGATGACTGTCTTTCCTTTATTTCTACAAGTTATTTACTTTTCTATAGGCACAATACAGGGGGGAAACCAGCATGTCACACAGCACAATACAGCTTATAACAGGGCAACACAAGGTTTATCTCAGGTCACAAGGGCACACACGAGGTCTTCACAGGAGCAGCACCCAACTGCGTCTCTTGGCTTGTTCCTCCGCTCCTCCGCTCACAGCCAGCTGCGTCATGTTTGCCCAGGTCCCTTCATGTTAACACATGCCCAGGTCATCCTTTTCATGTTAACACATGTTTCGCACAGAGACAAAGACCCACTGGCGTAGCAATATAAATATATATATATATATATATATATATATATATATATATATATATATATATATATATATATATATATATATTATATAATTGAGACAAAGCTGAAATGATACATTTTAGACATGTAAAAAATAGGTTAGCGATAAAGTATAAAGACTGAGTGTACTATAAATAACAATAAAAATGTGATGATGATAAGGATAATAACATCTATTACGGACAAGAGGGACAGATAAATAATAAGATTATTAGGAGAAAGCCTACTGATGAAAGTATAATGGCAATAGTCATAACAATAACAGCAATAGCATTGGTAATAACATAAATAATAATGATGATCATAACCATAATCATAAACCATAATGATACTAATTCTAATGCTAATACTGATTATGATGATAAAGATAATGATAACGATGATTATAATAGTAATAATAATAACGATAATAATGAAAATGACTGCTGATAATATTAATAATAGTAATAGTAATGATGATAATGAAAATAAATTTTAATAATGATAGAAACAAAATAACAATGGCAATAAAATCGACGATAAAGATAACAGCAATAATGATAATGATAATTACGTAACTTATTGCCTCTCCCTTACACCGTGCTCAGCTGCGCCTGAACAGCTGCACAGCGCTCGATCTGCGTTAGTCTTTTAGCGCTCTCTGTTCCCTTTCCAGCCGGCTATTAGCTTTAGGTAATATGCAGTTGGCAAGAAATGCTTTTGTAGTTTACGATATCAAAGGCATTTCATCGCGACTCAATCGGGTATTTGAGATTTCTCGTTTCTGCTACTTTTCCGCTGACCTCTTTTTAGCGGTTTGTGCTCGATTTGTAATCCGATGCGATTTTTGTTTTGTTTTAGTGTTGTTGAATAATAATAATAATAATAATAATAATAATAATAATAATAATAATAATAATAATAATAATAATAATAACTTAGATTAATAAATGTTAACGTTTGAGTTGGGAAATATGCGGAATATAACTTGCTGTGTCGAGTCGAACTAATCTCCTTATCGGTCAAACTGGGAAAGATAACAGTATAAATGAAGAGATAAAATGAAAACAGAAATATTAAGTAATTAATTATTTATTCTAAAATCGGCGAAATGCGTTTCTTATTCTTATTTTGTTCTACTGAAGACTCTGTCTCATATTACTTTTACGGGTTTGTTTCTGTTTTTTTTTTTTCTGTCTCTTCTCCTTACTCTCTTAGTCTCTCTTTCTCTCTCTCTTTCAGTCTCTCTCTCTCTCTCTTCTCTCTCTCTCTCTCTCTCTCTCTCTCTCTCTCTCTCTCTCTCTCTCTCTCTCTCTCTCTCTCTCTCTCTCTCTCTCTCTCTCTAGTTACTCCAACCTCTTATTATAATCTAATCTAACGTTCTTTATTTTATATAATTTCCTCGTCGATTTTTTTTTTCCTAGATAGAAAATAATAACCGGCTGATATAACGAGCCGAATCATCTTTTACCCAAGACATTTTAGAATCGATTGAAAGATTGGTATTTAATGTATCCGACCAAACCTTCAGAGTAAAACATGTTAAAACGAAAGTAATTTTCAGGACCTTGTAGATTTTTTTCTTATATTTTTAAAAATTCTTGTCTTTTTTTTGTCTGATTTATTTATGATTATCATTATTTTTTGTCGATACAATTCCGTGTTGTTAAGATTGGAACTGATATTTGAACTTGATAAACATTAAACGACTGATTATTGAAGAATATTAAATAGTCGATAATCATTACATGATCTGATAATCATATAAAAAAAAAGGCTGTTAATGAGTGACTCATATAATCATTAAACTAGTGAGCTATTATTAATACTATTATTAGGTTAATGAAACTTTAAGGTGACATGAATACAAACGTGAATAAGTAAATAAAAATTACTGAATATTCAAGAAACAAATGAATAAGCGAATGAACAGACAAACAAATGATGAATAAATAAATAAAGTTAAGAAAATAATAACAGTAAATAAAAACAAATGAAAACAGACAAACAACCAGATATGACATTAAAAAAGAAACTGTGTTCTTTTACAAATACTTTATTTTTTCTTCTTCAAAGGTTAACGTAAAAGATTAAATTGCTACTGAAGTTTATATAAGAGGCTAGTGTCCATTGCAAACTCGTGCTGTCTTACAGCAATAACGAAATATTACTTTAAAAATAACTATTAATCTACTTGCGTATTCATTTACTCCTTTATCTATCTATTTATCTATCTGATACATATTACTTTGAAGATAAATATTAATTCACCTACATATATATATATATATATATATATATATATATATATATATATATATATATATATATATATATATATATATATATATATATATTGCTTATGTATTTATCTATCTATCTATAAATCTGGTACATATTGCATAAATCTTAATTCACCTATTTATAAATTCACAGTTTTATCTATCTCTCTATTCATCAGTCAATCAATCAATCTATCTATCTATCTATCTATCTATCTATCTATCTATCTATCTATCTATCTATCCATTTGGTCAATTCTCGCCTTCCTGCCCTGCGGCTATATCATCGAGAAGGGAAAGTGTGGGCCCGGGATGGAGGGAAATTCCATTCAAATATGGCTTCTCTTTTCTGCTCTGTGTTTAGTTTGCTTATTGTTATTCTTTTTTATATTGCGTTCTATTGTTATTGTTATCATTATTATTATTATTATTATTATTATTATTATTATTATTATTATTCATATTATTTATTGTGTTATTATTATTATTATGTATTATTGATTATTAAATTATTTTATTATTATTATTATTTATTATTGTTCATTATATTATATTTATTATTATTATATTATATTATGATATCATTGTTATCATTATTATTGTTATTCGTTATTATCATTATTATTACAGTTATTATTGTTATTATTATTTTCATTACAATTATTGTTATTATTATGATCATTAATATTATGACTATCATTACTATTACTATTATTACTATTATCATTATTAATATCATTATCATTATTTGTATCATTATTATCAATATTTATATAATCATTATCTTCATCATTGTTATTATCATTATCATTATCATTATTTTTATCATTATTATTACTATTTTTATTGTCATTAGCTTCCTTATCATTATTATTACTATCAGTATTGTTATGACTGATATTACCATTATCATAATCATTTTTATCATCATTATTTTCATATCATTAGCATCCCCATAATCACTACCATTACGAACTTCATTACAACCTTTATCACTATCATCCTCATCAAAACAAAGAAACATGCAAAACAACAACAACAACAACAACAACAACAACAACAACAACAACAACAACAAACATCCTTTCACTTAAATCCACTTTCCTCCTCCCCCCCTTCCCTTCCCCTTCCCCACCTCTACCCACCCCCCTCCCCCACGCAACTCTATCTTCCTTACATCTCGCAGAAAATCCACACGGTCGAAGATCATACACCAAATACACTATATACTCGTCTCTAAGGAACAAGGCAGAATTGGAAAGGAAGGATGACACAGCAGTTTAGGAGTCAACAGAGCCGTCACCCGTCCGTCACCCGTTCGTTAATTAGGTGCGTCATCCAGGTAGCAGAAGAGAGGGACAGGTTTAATGGTGGTGGGTGGGGAGGAAGGTGGGGGAGTGGGGGAGGAAGGTGGGCGGTGGGGGGAAGGTGGGCGGTGAGGAGGAAAGTGGGCGGTGGGGGGGAAGGGGAGTGGGGAGGAAGGTAGGCGGTGGGGGGGATGGTGAGGGTGGGGGAGGAAGGTGGAGGTGGAGAGAAAGGTAGTGGGTGGGGATGAGGGGAAAGGTGGGGGATGGGTGGGGGTGAGGGGAAAGGGATATTAGTCTATTTCATAATGGCGGGTGCGTTTCGAAACCGTAAAAAGGAAGGTGAGATGTATTTTGGAAAAGAGTACTTTGTTGTTTGTATGTATGTGTGAATCTGTTTGTTTGTGTTTGTCTATTTGCTAGTTTGAGTAGTTGTATTTGTGTGTGTTTGTGGGCGTTCCTGTATGTCCCAGTAATTTGCTCTTGCATAATAATTCACATAAAATAATCTATACACATTCTTCGTGTAACAAGGACTCAACAAATGATTACACAGGTAAAACAATTCAAAGAACCCCCCCCCCCCCCGACTAAGAGAAATGAAATATAATCATGCAGAATTGAAATGTTAAAGTTGCATCACATTGCAATGCGCTTCCCCGACGTATTTTGTTCAGACTGAAGGACAGACAGCATTAGTCTGGAAGTCAGCATTACGACAGAAGTGCTGCGACGGATTTCATGATGGTGGTGGTTTCCTGGTGGTGGTTTCTTGGTGGTGGTTTACGGGTGGTGGTTTCCTGGTGGTGGTTTTGGTGGTGGTTTACGGGTGGTGATTTATGGTGGTGATTTGTGGTGGTGATTTATGGTGGTGATTTGTGGTGGTGATCTATGGTGGTGATTATGGTGGATTTGTGGTGGTGATTTATTTGTTTATGGATGACAGTGATTATGGTGGTGATTTCGTAGTGAATACGGTGGTATTTTCGGGGGGAATGTGGTGATTCATGGTGGTGATCTACTGAAGGACTCCTGTGGTGATGTTTGTGTGGGAGTTTGGGGCATTTGTGGTGGTGATTTAGGGGATTTCTGTGGTGGATCAGATGTGGTGATTTATGGTGGTGATTCATGGTGGTGATTTATGGTGGTGATTCATGGTGGTGATTTGTGGTGGTGATTTATTGATGGTGATTTACTGGTGGTGACTGCGGGATGGTGATGGTGATGAGATACAGCCTCAGATGGTGATCACTAATGGTGGCATTTATACCAAGGTGATTCTGATGGTGATTACTGACTTTGTTTAATGATGACGATGATGTCTGATGGTGATTTCGATAGTGAAGACGATGCCACGTATTTTCTGGCGGAAATGACTGCTTATACCTCTGCTGCTGACTACTGAAGCCCCTGATGGTGATGTTCTGATAGTGAGGGCGTTTCGGCGCATGGTGTGATGGTGATTGCAGAGGATTTCTGTCGAAGGTAGATCAGAGAGAAATAGATCTGTGATGCGTTGATCTGATGGTGATAAATGATGGTTGATTCTGGTGACGTTGGATTTTATTGATGGTGGTTAAGTAGGGTTTCTGATAGTGATTCTTATAGTGACGACAGAGAGGAAGCATTTTTTTTTTTAGTTGTCTGTCGTTGCAGGCTGGATGTTGCATAATAAATGCAATATCATTATCAATTGAAAGCTTACGTGGCAGTTAAAGGTTAAAGTTTTTTTTTTATATATAATAACATTTAAAGTGTTATAATTTGAATGAAATTAGGCAATACTGCACTTTAGTCATTCTGTTCATCGTCGTGTTTTCTTTTTTTTTTATGATTTCTAAGAATTCAACTGAATTAAGTCAAGATTAATGAACCCTTTGATTTCTTATTGTTTCCGAAAACTAGAAAGAAAAAATTCATTTCAGAGATTCAGAAAGAATGTTTTATACATATTAACACGCACATATGTATTCATAATGTAAAGACATTGGTAATGAAAAAAAAATGATGGTAATGATGTAGAGAGCAATAAGCAAAAATGAACATAAAATTTATGAGTGATGATAACAATAAATGTGATATATCAGATATCTATATACAGTACATAAACACACACAAATTATTATATATATATGTATATATATATATATATATATATATATATATATATATATATATATATATATATTCATATATATATATTCATATCTATATCTATCTATCTATATCTCTATTTCTCTCTCTCTCTCTCTCTCTCTCTCTCTCTCTCTCTCTATCTATCTATCTATCTATCTATCTATCTATACACACACACAACACACACACACACACACACACACACACAAACACACACACACACACAACACACACACACACAACACAAAACACACACACACACCACACACACACACACACACACACACACCACACACAACACTATATATATATATATATATATATATATATATATATATATATATATATATATATATATATATAGTATATACAAAGAGGAAAAAGGTACATACTTCCTGGAGCGTTTTCGCGCACTAACCCCAAGCCGGCAAAACACAACAACTCCAAAGGTTGCAACCGAAGCAATTCTTATTCAACTTCCGATCGCTGGAGGCTGTCCGCTTGCAACTGGCGCTCGGTTGCCAATTACCCAATTTTGTCAAACAGTGACGTATTTCGCTTGGGTCTTTCAGTCATTTTCCAAAACGTTCCGACATCGCCACTTACTGGTTGGGAAATTTGGTCTTTTATTTACCTGTTTGTCTAATTTTGTGGTGTGTGTTTTTCTCTTATCGAAGCTTATTTGTGTGTGTGTGTGTCTACATGCATTTTATTGTGTTATGAAGGATGTCACACATACACGCACATATACATTTACGTACACAAACAAAGACACACACAAAACACACAAACAAACACACACAAACAATACACACACAAACAAATACACAAAACGCACACAAAGCGCACACAAAACACACACACACACACACACACACACACACACAAACATCCGCACTTTCATTTATCCACAACAACACCATTCATAATAGTAAAACAATGTGCAAACCATCCGCGCACCTTCCAGACTTGTCAGCACGTTTCCATAAAAAAAAAAAAAAATAGACGATCTAAATCTTTCATTAATTATTTCAGGCTTAATCGATATTGTTTGCTTACTATATCGAATTAATTTGATGATTGTCAGACATTTATTAATCCATTTGCTCTCGGCTTATTGACTTATTGAGTGGTACTGTTTCTAATCATCGTTAATATTATCAGTTATTTTGTCACTTTTGGTGATATGGCAATTCATGTGATATGTGTTGCCATTATCATCATCAACATCGGTATCGTGGCCGTTATCAGTATTGTCAGTTGTTATTTAATTTATTATTACTATCGTTCTTTTTGTATTTTTCGTTGTTGTTTTTGTTGTTGTTGTTATTGTATTGCTAACGAAGATATATTCGAAGCTGGATAAATACGTCTCTTGTATGGTGAAGATATTCATTCTCATTCATAGCATTTCTGTCATTATCGTTATAATATTTCTATCATTATTATTGTTATCATCATCAGCCATCATTATCAAATGCTACGGTTATTAGTTATCATTACTATTATTTCCATCTTTACTATCATATATTTATCACTCTCATACTTACTCTTAATCACACCTTTTTTTCCACTTTATCTTAATCATTATTCTGATTCTCCTTATTCCTCACTTTCTTCCTGCTCCCTTAATCCTTGCCCCCTTCCCTCTTTATGTCTTTCATCACCCTCTTCCCTTTCCCCCCTTTTCTTCCCCTCCCTTTTTCCCTTTTCCCCTCTTATCCTTCCATCTCCCCTGTTCCCCTCCACCTCCCACCTCCCGTCTTCTCTTTTCCCATCCTCTCTTCCCTTTCCCTCCCCCCCTCCTCTCTTCCCCCTCAACTTTTCCCTTCACCTTCCCCCCTTAACTCTTCCCCTTCCCTCTCCCCTCCCACACCCACCCTTCCCTCTCCTCGGCTTCCCCTCTCCCTCCCTTCCCTCTCCCCTCCCCCCTTCCCCCTCCCACCTCCTCCCTTCCCCTCTTCCCTCTTCCCTCTTCCCCTCCCTTACCCGGTTTCCTTGCCTCTCTCTGAGCTACCTTCTACCGGTAATGCACTGACCCGGTCTTTTATACATGTTTTATTGTCACTGATGGGGGGAGGGGGGAGGGGGCGTTGGGGGGGAGGGGAGGGGGGAAGGGGAAGGGGAAGGGGGTTAGTTTCGTTCCCTATCTTGGTTTGTCTCTTTCTTTCTCTTTCTTTTTTCTATCTTTGTCTCTCTTTTCTTCTTCTTCTTCTTCTTCTTCTTCTTCTTCTCTCTCTCTCTCACTCTCTCTCTTCTCTCTCTCTCTCTCTCTCTCTCTCTCTCTCTCTCTCTCTCTCTCTCTCTCTCTCTCTTCTCTCTCTCTCTATTATTTTCTCTCTTTCTCTTCTCTGTTTTCTCTCCCTCCTCCCTTTTCACTTCTCCCTCTTTCTCTCGACTTCTTCCTGTTCCTTCTCTCTTCTCTTTTCTACTCTCTTTACTTTTTCCCCTTCCCCTATTTTCTCTCTTCTCTCTTCTCAAACTTCTCTTTCTTTTTCCTTTTCTCTCACTCCCTTCCTCTTCTGGTAAATAATTTTTCTATCCTTCTTTTTTAACTTCCTCTCTCTTCTCCCTTCCTTTCCCTCTTTTATTATTATATATATTTTATTATTCTATCTCCTTATTAATTCTTCTTTTTCTTCTCCTCCTGTTTCCTTTCTTCTTTTATGTATTATACACTTTTTTTTCCTCTTATCTCCCTTTCTTTTTCCTCTGCTCTCTTGTCTTCTTTTTTTTCCCTCTTTCTCCACTTTTTCCCTCCCTCCCTCTCCTTCCTCCCTCCCTCCCTCCCTTCCTCCTCCCTCCCTCCCTCCCCCTTCTCCCCTCCCACCCTCCCTCCCTCCTCCTTCCCCCCCTCCCCCTCCCCCCTTCCCTTCCCTCCCTCCCTCCCTCCCACCCTTTCTCACTCTCTGTCTCTCCATTTTCTTTCTCCCTCTTTCCCTTGCTTGCGTGTTTCTTTCATAATGTCGGTCGATTGTGAGAGACCTCCATTTCCTGTTCTATGAAAAGCCCGAAACTTACTGAAAATAGAAGAAAAAACACGCAGTTTGTGACGAGGGATTCGTCGAGGAAATATAAGCACGTGCACACACATACAGAAATACAGTCTTTACCACACACGCAAGTAATACACATAGATACATATGCATGCGCATATATATGCATGTGTATATATATACATACATACATCTCTCTCTCTCTCACTCTCTCACTTATATATATATATATATATATAAAATATATATTATATATATATAATATATATATATATATATTATCTATATATATATAATATATATATGTTTATACATAAAAATATATATATATATACTATATATATATATATAATATATAATATATAATATATAATATAATATAATCTATCTATTTATATATATACTATATATATATATCATACACATAATCATCACATCTACAAACACACACACACACACACACACACACACAACACACATACATACATACATACATATATGTATATATATATATATATATATATATATATATATATATATATATATATATATATATATATGTATATATATATATGGGGCCGCGGTGGCCGAATGGCTAGAGCGTCGGACTCAAGACTGTCACGACGGCAATCTGAGTTCGAGTGTTCGAGTCACCGGCCGGCGCGT
>NC_051420.1:8676674-8689174 GCF_015228065.2 Penaeus monodon
GGGGGATCATCAGTATGCCAGCAAGAGGCGGCTTCTCTTCTGCGCGCGAGACAAGATTAGCCGAATCCCCGTCCATTTCCTGACTGGGGTTCTCTGGTGGGCGAAGGAGGGGGAGGAGGAGGGGGGGGGGAAGAGGAGGAGGGGGTGGAGGAGCTGGAGAAGGAGGAGTAGGAGGATGAGTGGAGGAGGAGGGGGGGAGGAGTGGTAGGGGGGAGGAGGGGGGGAGGGGGGGAGGAGGAGGATGAGAAGAAGAGGAAGGAGGAGAGAGAAGAAAATACGAAGGGGGAAGGTGGAGGGGGGGAGGAGGAGGAGGAGGAGGAAGAGGAAGAGGAAGGAAGGGGGAGGGGGTGGAGATGGAGGAGGAGGTGATGGAGCAGGAGGAGGAGGGAGATGTGGTGGGGAGGAGAAGGAGGAAGAGGGGGATGGAAAAGTGGTGGTGGAGAAGTGGGGAGGAATAGAGGGAGGGAACAAAGGAGGAGGAGTTGGAGAAGGAGTAGGAGGAGGAGAGGGGAGAAGGAGTAGGAGGAGGAAGAGGAGAAGGAGAAGGAGAAGGAGAAGGAGAAGGAGAAGGCGGAGGAGGAAGAGGAGGAGTGGCAGGAGTGAGAGCAGAAGGACGGTTAGGAAAGAGGAACCAGGGAAGGAACAGGAAGAAGGAAGGGAAGTGATAAAGAGACAAAAGAGCAAGAGCTGGATAGGAAGAAGGAAAAAAGAGGAAAATATTTTTTTTCCCTTCTTTTTTATCATCATCCTTTCTTCTGTTTTTTTTCTCTTTTTCTTGTTCTCTTCCTCCTCCTTCTCTCTCTTGTTCTCCTCCTTCCCCTTTTATTTCTTCTTCTCTCTTTTTTTCCTTCTTGTCCTTCTTCTTCTTTTTCTTCTTCTTCTTCTTCATGTCTCATATTCTTCGTTATTCTCCTCCTCTGCTTCTTCTTCTTCTTCCACCTCCTTCTACACCTCCCATTTTTCTTTTTTTTTTCTCTATCTCCCTCCTCCCCATTCTTCCCTCAACCCCCCCTCCTACACACGCTCTACTTTCTTTCTTTTTTCTTCCATTTCTTTCACTCTCCCTCTTCTATTCCCCTCTCCTCCCTACTTTTTCTTCATCTCCCTTCCTATTCCTCTCTATATCCTCTGCTCCTTGCTTCCACCTCTCCTTCTTTCCTCCATCTCCTCTTCTTCATCTTCCACTTCGCCTTCCACTTCCTCTTGCTTCCACCTCTCCTTCTTTCCTCCTGTCTCCTCCTCATCTTCTTCTATCTCCCCTTCTTCTTCTTCTTTTTCTTCTCTCTTCCTTTTCATCTTTTTCCTCTTCTTCTTCTTCCTCTTCTAGTTCTTTCACCCCTCCTTGCATCTTTTCTTCTACCTGTTCTTCCTCCTTTCCTCTATCCTTTCCCTTCTCCCCCCTCTTCCTCTCTACCCCCCATCTCATCATCCTCTCCCTCTTCTCCTCTCTCCTCCCCCTTCTTTTCCTCCTCCATTCCCTCCTCCTCTCTCCTCGTCTTCTCCTCCTGCTCTTCCTCTCCCCTCTCCTTTTCCTCCACTTCCACCTCCTCCTTCTCGTCCTCCTCCTCCTCTCCCTTCTCCTTTTGCTCCACCTCTTCCTCCTCCTCCTCCTCCTCTCTTTTCTTCTTCTCCTCCTCCTCCTCTCCCTTTTCCTTCTCTCCACCTCTTCCTCCTCGTCCTTCTCTCTCTTCTTCTCCCCCCCCCCTGCCCCTGCCCCCGCCCCTCCCTCCCCCTCGCAAACCCCAGGGGGCGAGAGGAAGGCTTCCCACAACAACATACGCTTTCCTGAACACATCCACGAACTGTCTTTTTTTTTTTTAATATATATATATTTTTTTCTTTTTTCTTTTTTTCTTTTTTTCTTTTTTTTTTTTCTTTTTTTTCTTTTTTCTTTAACACACAGAATCTTGACGCCTTTGAAGAGAATATGCAAATGGGCTTTCCCAGACTAATGTTCACTATACTGTAAGTATTCACACACACACACACAGCATCTTTTATGTTGCCTCCCTATCCGTCTCCACTCTCTTTCCCCTTCCTGTTCTCTCTCCCTTTGAACATCCCTTTCCGTCTTTCTCTCTTCTCCCTTTCTATCTCCTTTTCCACCTCCCTTCCCCCCCTCTTTCTCATCTACCTCTCTATCACTGTTTTTCCTCGTTTTTCTCTCTCCCTTTCCCCTTCCTCTTCATCTCCCTTTCCCCTCGATTCCTCTTCCTTTTCATCTCCCTTTTCACCTCCTTTTCTTCTCCCTTTTCATCTCCCTTTCCACCTCCCTTTTCCCCTCCCTTTCTCCTACAATCCAGGCGGAATGGGGAGGTGATGGGGGGGAGATGATGGGGGAAGAGGGGGATTGAGAAGAGAAGAGGGGGGGGGAGTAGGAAGGGTGGGGAGGAAGGGGTAGGGGAGCTGGGGACAAGAATATATGCTGGGGATGGGGGGTAGGGTGGGGAGTAAGGGGAAGGGAGGGGGAGGATGGGGAGGGGGTAGGGGGAGGAGGAGTGGAGAGAGGAAACATTGTTGATATTTTAGGAAATAGGGAGAGATAGGGGAGAGGAGAAGGGAGGGAGGGAGGGAGGGAGGGGGGGAGTAAAATGTGGATATGTTGGGGAAAAGAGGGGTAAGGAGGAAGGGGAAAGGAAGGGGGATAGGGGGAGAAGAGTAAAGTTGATATATAGGAGCGAGTGAGAGTGAGAAGAGAGAGAGATAGAGAGAGAGAGAGAGAGAGAGAGAGAGAGAGAGAGAGAGTAGAGAGAGAGAGAGAGAGAGAGAGAGAGACAGAGAGACAGAGAGTGAGAGACAGCGAACTAAATAGATGGACAGCGATAGACATACATAACTAGATAGATAGATAGGGGAAGGGAGAGAGAAGGGATGAAAAGAGACAATATGATAATGAATAAGTCTACATATGCCGTTATGAGGTGAGGAATGAGGCGGGGGATGAAGAAAAATAAAATAAATAAGGAAGGAGATTTTGGAGAAGGAGGATGAGGCGAAAAGAAAAGAGAAAGAAATATAGATGGAGAAAATACACCAAGAAGAACATCAGAAGATAGTGTATAAAATCCCCAAAAATGATACTAAAAAAAAAATAAAAAAAATAAAAATAAATAAATAAATAAATAAATACACATATATATATATATATATATATATATATATATATATATATATATATATATATATATATATACACATAATCAAAGCAGAAAAACAAGAACAATGGTAATGAAAAACAATATAGAACAACAATAACAACAGTAATGAAAAAAAACTAATAATAATATGCAACAACAACAGTAACGAAAATAAACAAAAAACAACAGTAATAAATATATACAATAACAACTACAGTAATGAAAAACAACAACAACAACAATAACAGTAATAAAAAAGCACCACTACCAACAACAACAACAACAGTAATGAAAAACATGTAGTAACAAAAACAAAAAAAGAACACCAAAGACAACTGTAATAAAAAACAAGTCATGAAAATCAACAACAACAACAACAGTAATGAAAAACAACAACAACAAATGAAAACAACAACAGTAATGAAAAACAACAACAACAATAATGAAAATCAACAACAAAAACAGTAACAAAAAAAATAGTCATGAAAATCAACAACAACAAGAAATAAAAGCAACAACAGTAACGAAAAAAAAAATCATGAAATCAACATCAACAATAAATAAAAACCAAACAACAGTAACGAAAAATAACAACAACAAATCATGAAAATCCACAAAACAACAACAACAACAACAAAACGCCACGCAACACAAAGTGAATAAAGGAAACCCAACAAGGCAAGGCAGATTTTGAGAAGCTGACACTTATTCACGAGGAGCTGGGGTCTCAAGCTCACCATGAGGTTACGTCGAGCGGATAAAAAACGGGAGTTATGTTAATGCGGCTAAAGTAGGAGGTGGGAGGAATGGGAAGAAGGAGGAGGAGGGGTGGGGGGTAGAGGGGGGTAGAGAGGGCTCTATGGCGGAAAAAAGGGGAGAGAGAGAGGGGGGAGGAGAGATGGAAAGGAGAGGTAAGGAGGAAGAAAGAAAGGACGAGAGAGGGGAGGGAGAAGGGAAAGAGAGAGGAGAGAGAGAGAGAGAGAGACGAGAGAGATGAGAGGAGAAGAGAGAGAGGAGAGAGGGGGGGGGAGAAGAGGAAAGGGAAAAAAAAGAAAAAAAAAGACGGAGCGAGGCGGGGGGGGGGGGTAGGGAATTGAGAGAAGAGGGAACGGGAAAGAAGAGAAAGAGAAAAAAAAGAAGAGAAGATGAGGAGGCAAGAAGAAGGATCAGAAAGAGAGAGAGAGAGATGAGAGAGAGAGAGAGAGAGAGATATGAAGGAGAGAGGAGAGAGAAGAGAGAAGTTAGAGGAGAGATGAGAAGAGAGAGGAGAGGGAGAGGGAGGAGAGAGGAAGAAGAGAGAGCAGATGGGGAGAGAGAAGAACCCTGCGAGAGAGAGATCGAGAGGCAGAGAGATGAGGAGGCAGTGAGAGGACTGAGAGAGACGAGATTTTTGAGGGGGGGAGAGAGAGGAAGGGAGAGAAGAGGAATGATGAAGCGGGGAAGAGTTCGGAAGGACGAGAGGGAGGGGGTGAGAGGGGAAAAAAAGAGGAGGAGGAGAGAGAGAGAGAGCGGGAGAAGAGGAGATGAGCGTAGGGAGCGAGACGAGAGAGAACGACGGAGAGAGAGGAGAGAGAGACGAGAGGGTTTTTTTTTGGTTTTTTTTCTGTTTTTATTTAAAAAAAAAACATATGATTGTTTATTACATATGTACATATTTGAAAAGACAGAAACTATGCCTAATTGTTTTATAGTGGTAATCATTTAAGGCACGTTATCATATACATGGAAGTAATTTACAAGAGACAGAAGAGGACTGCAGAGAGAGGAGAGATGACGAGAGAGGAGAGATCGGAGAGGGAGAGAGAAGAAGGAGGAGATGGAGAGACGAGGTGAGGCGAGAGGAGAGCTAGAGCGACGAGAGAGATGAAGGAGGAATGGAGGAGAGAGAGAGAGAGAGAGAGAGAGAAGAGAGAAGAGATTTGAGAGAGAGAGAGAGAGCAGAGAGACGAGGGAGGAAGAGAGAGGGGGAGCAGATAAGAGCGAGGGATGAGAGAGGAGGAGAAGCGGGGAGAGGAGAGATGAGAAGGCGCGATGAGAGAGAGAGAAGGGAGCGGGGAGATGAGAGATGAGCGAGAGAAGGCGGAGAGAAGGGAGGAGAAGATTTTTTTCTAGAGGGAGAGGAGGAGAGGACGGATGAGAGAGACAGTAGAGAGAGAGAGAGTAAGAGAGAGAAAGAAGATAGAGAGAGGGAGAAGTGGGATGGGGCGACCAGGATTAGAGAGAGCGAGGGAGAGGAGGAGGGGAGAGGAGGAAGAGAATGAGAGGACGATGAGAGACTGAAGATAGAGAGGAGAGAAGAGGGAGAGAGGAGAGAAGATCGGAGAGGATGAGAGAGAGACGAGAGAAGGAGAGAGAGAGAAGATTGAGGAGAGAGAGAGAGCGAGGAGAGAGAGTAGGAAGGAAGGAAGAGAGAGAAAAAAGGGAAAGAAGAGGGAAAAGAAAGAGGAGCAGACAATATTAGAACAGCAGAGAAAATAGTTGGATCTGAACAGATACTTTGTGATTTGTTTTTCAAGACTTTTTCTATTTTTGATTAGTTTTCAGAGTTAACGGTTTTAGCATTGTTATTGCTTACGTCATGTTATGTATCTTGTTTGTGTTCGTGTGCCTTTCATAATATGTTAGGGTGTATTTGTCTGTGTGGTGTGCGTCAAAATTAGTGCGTGTGCTTATTTTGTGTTTTTTGTGTGTGTTGTATTTGTGTTGGGTGTGAGTCTCCATGTTTGGTTGTGTCACAGTGTTTTTATTTTTTATGTGACTCCGTTTCTTGTGTGTATTTGTGTCGTTTGTAGTTTGCGTTTATTGAGTTATTGTGTGTGCTGGTTATATGTGTTTTGTATTTGTGTTTGTCGTACATAGGCTTGATCCCGTCTGCGTCTTTGTGGTGTTTGGTTGTGTGTGTATTTATTTGTTGCTAATATTTGTGTTAATGTCTATTGGTTTTTGTTGTTGTTCGATGATCGTGCGTTAGTCAGTCTGTGCGTAGTAAGTGTAGCTCATGTGTTTGTTTATTGTGTGTGATTTGAGTGTGTGTCCCTCTAAAGGTCTTCGTAAACTTAAGCTCATGTCTCTTGTGTTGGTATTTTGGGTTGGTTATTCGCCTGTCGTTATTTGTCGTGTGTGTTGTCGTTAATACTGTGTGTTCCTAATATTGATCGGCGTTTTATCTCTCTGCTCTCTATGGTGCGTATCGTCGGGTGTCTGTGTATGTTCGTTACTTGTTTTCTATACAAAATTAGTAGGTGTGTGATGTCTCAGTATTCTTTAGTGTTGTTTCCAGTCATTATGTTTAGTATGTCATTTACGTGTGTCGATTATTTCGTCATGTATCGTTTTGTAAATGCCTGTTTTTCTTTATGTCGTGTTGTGTAAGTCGATACTTTGTATTGTAGTTTGCTTATTTGTTACTGTGTTTCTGTGCAAGTTTGACATTAGCGATCCAGGTATGTTTTTTCTGTGTGCTCTTGTGTCTCTAACGTGAGTGTTTATTTTTTGTGATGCCTCGGAGTTGTGGGCGTCTGTTTAACTGATTGGCGATTTTGGTCTTTTATGGTCATAGTTTTTAGCGTGTTCATTCGTGGTTTTGCGTCTTTCTACACGCTCAATGTGATATCCATTTATGTACCTGTTTTTTTGTGTGGTACCACTCTCTGTGAGTGTGTCCCCTGTTGTGCAGTTCTGTTCGTGTTATGTGTTGTTACTCCTTCCTAACCTCGTTTGCGTCGGTGTGTTACTCGTCGATTGTCTTACTCGTCGCGTATTTGCATGTGTCTTGTGATAAGTTGTAGGTGCACATGATATCACGACAAGTGCACACTGCTCCCCCCCCGCCATACATGGTCTGTGCGTTTGGGTCCTGTATCTGCCGCGTTGTAAATGTTCTATCCTCGTGCGTTGTTTATTTGTCTGTGTCAGCGTGTTGCTGTCCAGTTTTATTGCGTAGTGCAATTTGTTCCGTAGGCCGTGTCTTATCTTCTGTGTTGTGTCGTCCTCGTATTGAGTGTTGTATGTCCGTGTTGAGCACTCCTTGTTCTTCCTGTCCGTTGTGCGTTGTTGGTCGAACCGGATATTGCATGTGTTGTTCTGTCGTATTGCGCGTGTCTGTCCGTATTGCGCGTGTCTGTCCGTATTGCGCGTGTCTGTCCGTATTGCGCGTGTCTGTCCGTATTGCGCGTGTCTGTCCGTATTGCGCGTGTCTGTCCGTATTGCGCGTGTCTGTCCGTATTGCGCGTGTCTGTATTGTATGTGTCCCTCTGCGTCTACCTTGTCAGCGTTCTCGGGATACTTGCCTTCCTGCCGAACACTCTTAAAGATTTATTTAGTGTCTCAGCTCTAATGTCTCTTAATGTGTCGTGGAGACTTCTGGAAGGCGTTTCTCAATCTGTTTTTTTCTTACTTTTTTTTTTTCTTTCTCTTTCCCTTTCTCTCTCTCTCTCTCTCGCTCTCTCTCTTTACCTCTCTCTCTTCTCTCTCTCTCTCTCCTCTCTCGCTCTCTTCTTTCGCTATACTCTATCACTTCTCTCTCTCTCTCTCTTCTCTCTTTCTCTCTCTCTCTTGTATCTGATTATGTCTTTCTTTCTTTCTGTCTTTCTCTCTCTGATCGTCTATACATCTCTATTAATTGCTGTCACTGTCTCTTGTTTTCTTGTTCTATAACTAGGTCTGTCTCTTATAATATCAGAGTATCTTCTCGTGCCGTTATATGCTAGGCCATATATCCTCTCCTCTCTATATCATCTTTTGCATCCTCTTCTTCGCTCTCTCTCTCTCTCTTCTCTCTCTTCTCTCGCTGGCTATCTAATCATCTAGTTTCTAGCTCTCTCTGCTCTCTACTTCTTTCCGTCTCCGGTATGTCTTCTATTCTCTTTCTCTGCGTTTCTCTATGTAGCTATATTGGTGTATTCTGATTATGTTAGCTTCGTTTTTGTTTCGGTTATTTCGCTCCTCTTCATACTGCTAGCCAGTTCTATTAAGTTCGGTCACTTTCTCATCGTTTCTCTCTCTCCTCTCCCTCTCTCTCCTCTCGTCTCTCTCTCTCTCTCTCTCTCTCTCTTTCTCTCTCTCTTCATAAACCCTCGGGATTAGTCGTACTCTATCTCTCTCTCTCCTCTCTCTCTCTCTCTCTCTCTCTCACTCTCTCTCTCTCTCTCTCTCTCTCTCTCTCTCTCTCTCTCTCTCTCTCTCGCGCTCTCTCTCTCCTCTCTTCCCCTCTCCCTCTCCCCTCCCCACCCCCTCCGTTCCCCTCTCTCTCCAACCTCTTCCCCCATCAATCCATCACCCCCCCCCCCTCCATCCGCGTAACCCAGTGTAAAATCCATCCCAGCGGAAATTCACAGCTTTCCCTCAACCTCCACAGGCGATTCCACTGCCCTGGGGGAGGAGGGGAAGGTGAGAGAGAGGGGAGGAGAGGGGAAGGTGAGAGAGAGGGGAGTAGAGGGGAGTAGAGAGAGAGGGGAGGAGGACGAGTGGTAGGAGAGAGCTGAGCGAGAGAGGATGAGGGAGAGGAGGAAGAGGGAACGGCATAGAGGAAGGGGGAGGAGGGGGAGAGGAGGGCTCCGTTTCAGGAGAGGGGAGATGGGTTGTGTGGGAGGGTCTGGTGTGTGATAAAGAAGGTGGGAGAGAGAGGAGAGAGAGGATTGAGAGAATGAGAGAGAGACGAGAGACGGGAGAGGAGGAGGATGGAGAGACGACTTCGAAAGAGAGTGAGGAGTATGCGAGGAGACAGAGAGTGATGTAGCGAGAGAGAGAGAAGGAGAGAGAGAGGGGGAATTGATCTAGTGGAGAGAAGAGAGAGAGACGAGAGGGGTCTCGAGAGAGAGGAGAGAGGAGAGAGCGAGGGAGGAGATGAGAGGGAGATGGGGAGAGGAGGAGAGAGAGAGGAGATGAGAGAAGTGAGAGGAGAGCCGAGATCGAGAGTGAGATGAAGAGAGTGAGGCAGAGACGAGTGAGAGTGAGAGAGAGAAGAGAGGACGGGGACTATGGGACGTTACTCTTAAAAGGAGAGGGGAGAGAGACGGAGGGACCGAAGGGAAGGAAGAGATCTGGGATTTTGCCACACCGGTCTCATTTTCCCCTTTATTCAATACCGGAGGGAATAAGGGCGATGGATGGCATTTGTCTGTCCTCAGCGAGTCAGCTCAGATGCTCGCTGCCTGGTGGGAGGCCGCCTAGGGGGGGGTGCGAAGGAGGGGGGAGGTGGAGGAGACGGACAAGGTCGGGCGCCGTGTGAGGGTTGGAGATGCGGGGGAGGGGAGACAAGAATCGTGGAAATTAAAGAAGACATAACGAAAAAGTCATAAAGGAAAAATAATCACATCAAAAAAAACATAACAATAAACAAAATAAGAAAATAGAGAAAAAACAAAAACAAAATTAATGAAAAAAGACAGAATATAGTTGACCTAAAGAAAACTTAAATCGATGACCAGAATTACAAATGTGTGAGGATGGGGAATGGACAGCTAGATAAGGAGGATTTACCCGGGAGGAGGAAAGAAGAACCCCAGACTACTGTGGGAGGAAGAAGGGGGAGCGGCGAGACTGCTAGAGACTGACCCAAAACTAGGGGAGAACCCGGGGGAAAGGAAAAAAAAAGGGAAGGGGAATAAGGAAGAACAGGAAGAAGAGAGAGGATACAGGAGGTAAGAAGGAGGAGAGCGAGATGGGGTCGAGAAAGGAGGAGAGAAGAAGAGAAGGAGAGAGCGGTCAGAGGAGGGACGGTAAGGCCTCCGAAGAGAAAGGGGAAAGAGGAAGAGAAAGGAAGAAGAAGAAGAAGAGAAAGAAAAGAAGAAGAAAGAAGAGAAGAGAAAGAGAGAAAAGGAGCGGATACCAAGAAAAAAATAAGACCACCCAAGAGAGACGAGAGAGGAAGAAAACGCGATATAGAGAAGGGAATTGAAAGTAATATAAAGAGAAGCAGCGGAAAGTCGGAGAAAAGAGTCTAAGAAACTCAAAGTAGGACGGCTAAACGCACCAAGAGGTAGGTAACGCATTGGGAAAAGGGGAGGGTAAAGAAGGAAGGTTTATATGGCTAAAAGGGAGGAAGAGGTAAGAGGAGAAGAGGTAGGAAGAGGAGGGAAGAGGAAGGAGAGTTGAGGAGCAAGAGGCGTCGAGAAGACACAGTTTTTGATACGAAAAAAAAAAAACGAGGCAGGGGAGGAATCAGGAGGCCCAACGAGAATGAGGAGGAGAGGTGGAGGAGCCGAGGAGGAAAGCGGAGGATTGGGGAATAGAAAGGAAATAGGTGAAACAGACCTACAATATATGAAATGACTATAGAGGGAAAAATAAATTAAACAAGAGATAGATGGAGAAGAGACGCACGCAGAGCATAAGATAGCACGAGAGAAGGCGATGGAGAGGATGAGAGAGAAGGAGAGCTAGGAGATAGATAGAACATAGATAGATAGATAGATACGAGAGAGAGGAGAGATGACGAGTGAGAGAGACTGAGAGAGCAGAGAGAGATGAGACGAGAATGAGGATCGAGGGAAGGAGAGAAGACGATCGATAGGATTGACGACGAAGATGATGGAGAGAAGGAGAGAGGGACGAGAGAGATTAGATGAATTTTAGAGCTAGAGAGAAGGGGGGGAAAAATAAATAAACAAGACGAGACAGAGGAGAGAGGATGAGAGAGGAGATCCATAGGACCTCTGATGGATGAGAGAGTTACCACGGCGAGATCCGGTCTTTGGAGATGAGAGGAGGAGAAGGATGAGATGACGGCTGATGAATGGAGCCAAGAGCGGTTCATCGTGAGAAGCGTGGGTGCGACCTGAAGAAGACAGGAGTGAGGGACAGACGAGAGAGAGAGGAGACGAGAGACGTTTGCGGCTTTGTGAGGAGCAAGGATCGTGGCGACCTGATTGTGCATTGACACGGAGATGAAGAGACGAGATTGATGAGATGGGAGAGAGAGAGAGAGACCCAAAGAGATGGAGAGAAACGAGGCAATTAACAAGAATGAAGTAGATCACGAATTGCAACGTTGATAAAGAATTGAAATTGCAAGGAGAAATAGAAATTGCACACACGTATAAGGCACAGCAGAGAGTGGTAGATAAATAAATATATCAATCTACAACAAGAGATTGAATTTACAAGTATCTTTTTTTAAACTAATTTGCATAATTAAAATGATAATAAAAATAATAAGAATAAGTTGGCTTGCTGTAATTACTATGTTTATGATGCATGGTATAGTATAAATTAAAATCTCAGTCGTTTATAGATTGCATAATTTCTATGAATAATAACAGTGACTCATTATTCAAAATTGAGAAATATTTTATCTCACATGTGTGTGTTTGTTTATTTTTATTAGTGTGTGTGTGTGTGTGTGTGTGTGTGTGTGTGTGTGTGTGTAGTGTGTGTTTTTTTGTACCTGTATGTAGTGGTGTAGTGGTGTGGTAGTGGTTGTTGTGTGTGTTTCTCATTTTCTTTTTTCTTTCTTTTTCTCTTCTTCTTATCACATTAGGAGGATTTCTCACCTTTCCAATTTCTCTTTTTCCTCCCATCCTGATCCGTCCATGAGCTTAGGCAATTGCTAGTCTGGTTTCTCAGAGCAGGATGCGGTCTCTTGTCGTGTGAAGGGCGTAAGAAGTGATCCCTCCTTGCCAGCATCTACCTCCTCTTCCTCTCATCTTTTCTCCTCCCTCATCTTCCTCAGAACTCATTCTCCTCTCTCCTCACTAATCATCCTCATCCTCCTCTCCTATCTTCCTCACGCCTCCTCCTAATCCTCATCCATTCCTCCTGTGCATCCTTTCTCCGCCCTCATCCTCTAGCTCAGACAACATTCCTCCATTCCCCTTCCTTCTTCTCCTCCTCCTCATCATCTTCCTCCCCCTCCTCTGCCCTCCTCATCCTCCTCCTCCTCCGCCTCCGTTCATCACATTAATAATAATCACCAAAACCTCCTCACTACTTTAAAAGAAGAAGCATCATCCGCCTCCTCCTTCCTACCCTCTCCGCCTACATCATTATCCTACTCCTTCCTCCTCCCTCCTTATCCGTCCTCCCTCCTCATCCTCCTCTCCTTCTCTCCTCCGGAAACCTCAGCATCAGCCTAATCCTTATCCTCCTCCTCCTCCTCACTCCTCCTCCGTCCTTCTCCTCCTCCTTCCCTCCTCCTTCCTCCTCCTCACTACTAATCCTCTCCTCCTCCTTACCAGCACAGATTTCTCTCCTAAGAACACGATCCTCGTCCATAAGTTAGCGAAGGAGGAATGACTTGATATCCCTAGATTATTGCGCCACTGGCACCCCCCCAGACCTAAGACCAATCGAATCCCGAAGAGACTAACTGTTCCTTTTCCCTTCCGTCCTTTCTCCCTTTCTCTTACTCTTACCCATTTCTTT
>NC_051420.1:8699174-8702792 GCF_015228065.2 Penaeus monodon
TATTATTATTATTATCATTATCGTGATTATTATTATTATTATTATTACTATTATTATTATTATTATTATCATCATTATTAATATTATTTTTATTATTACTACTACTATTAATACTACTGCTAGTAGTAGTAGTAGTAGTAGTATCATTACCATCATTACTCTCATTACTATTATAATTATTGTTGCTATTGTTATTATCATCCTCGTCATAATAATTATCATTATCGTTGTTATTATTAGTAGCACCATCGTTATTGTTTTTTTTCTTTTTTTTTTTTCCCAAACTCCCCCCCCCTCCCCCCTTTTCCCCCCCAAACCCCCCCAAAAGCCCCTCCCCCCTTTTCCCCCTCCTCCTCTCCCTCCCCCAAACTCCTCCCCCCAGCCCATACCCCTCCTCTTCCCCCTCCCCCAATCTCCTCCCCCCCCTCACCCAAAATCCTCCCCCAACTCCCCTTCCTCCCTTCCCCCAAATCCTCCCCCTAATCCCCCCCCCCCCCTAAACTCCCCCCTTCTCCCCCCCTGGCGGTGGGTCCCCGGGGACTTAAACAACCTAAACCACTCACCCAGGGGGTTTTGCCGGCGCGTCAACAAAATATCCAATACCGAAAAGGGGGGGGAGGGGGGAGGGAGGGGGGGGGGGGAGGAAGGGGGGAGGGTGGGGGAGGGTGGGAGGGAGGAAAGGGTGGGAGGATGGGTGGGGGGGGGGAGGGGAGGGAGGGGGGGAGGAAGGGAGAAAGGGAGGATGGGTGGGAAGGAGGGAGGGAGGGAGGGAGGGAGGGGAGTAAAGGGGGAATCGAGGAGGTAGGGAGTGGGAGGGAAGAGGAAGGAGGGAGACAGAAGGGAGGGAGAGGTGAGTGGGATGGAAGAGGAGAAGTAGGAGGGGAAGGGAGAAGGAAGAGAAGGAGGAAGTGGGAAGAAAGAGGAGGGAGGTAAAAAGGAGATTGGGTTGAAGAGAGGGAAAGGAGGTGGAAGAATGTGAAGGAACAAGTGAAAAGGAGAAAGTAGGAAAAAGGGGGAAGAAGGAGAGGCGAGAAGAGGAGAGAGAGAGGGAGAGAGAGAGCGAGAGAGAAAGAGAGAGAGAAAAGAAAAGAAAAGCGGTTAAAGGAGAGAGGAGAAATAGATGAAACGAAAGAGAGAGAAAGGAAGAGAGAATAAAAGGAACAGAGAAAGGAAAGTGACTATAGAAGGATGAGGAAAGGAAAACAATGATAAAAGTAAGGGAGGGGGAAAAGGTAAGGTTAACAGTGAGACAATAAGTAAAGACAGGAAAAAAAAATACACACACAATAGAAAGGAGGGAAGAATAGATGAAGAAAGAGGAGGGAGAGGATAATAAAGAGAACAAAGGAGAGAAAAGAAAGACGAAGGGAAGGTAGGGGGGAGGGGGAGGGGGGGCGTGCTGATAATCGGTGGTCATTACACGCTTGTCGATGGAACGGGGGGGGGGGGAGAAAGGAGGGAGAGGGAGAGGGGGAGGGGGGGAGGGGAGAGAAGGGGGGGGAGGGAGGGGGGGGAGAGGGAGGGCCGAGGGGGAGGGAGGGAGGGGAAGAAGGGGAGAAGGGAGGGGGAGGGGGAGGGAGAGAGGGGAAAGGGGAGGGAGACTAGGAGGGAGAAGGGGGGAGAGGGGGAGGGAAAAGAAAAAGGGGGGGGGGGAGAGGCCGAGGTCGGGGAGCTAATTGTGATGTCATGCCGAGGTAAACCTTTGGAGGGAGGGGGAGAGGGGGGGAGTATAGAGAAATCGTAAGTGTTAAAGAGAGGGAGGGGGAGAGGGAGAGAGAGGGAGGAGGGGGAGAGGGAGGAAGGAGGGAGGAGGGGGGGATAGGAAGGGGGAAGGGGGGAGAGGGGAGAGAGGGAAAGGAGGAGGGAGAGGGAGAGAGAAGGAAGGAGGAGGGAGAGGGAGAGAGAAGGAGGGAGGAGGGAGAGGGAGAGAGAAGGAGGGAGGAGGGGAGGGAGAGAGAAGGAGGGGAAGGGGGAGGGAGAAAAAGGGGGAGGAGGGAGGGGAGAGAGAAGGGGGGAGGGAGGGAAGAGGGAGAGAGAAGGGGGGGAGGGGGAGGGAGAGAGAAGGAGGGAGGAGGGGGAGGGAGAGAGAGGGGGAGAAGGGGGAGGGAGAGAAGAAGGATGGAGGGGGGAGAGGGGAGAAAAGGGAAGGAGGAGGGAGAGGGAGAAGAAGGGGGGAGAAGGGGGAGGGAAAAAGGAAGGGGGGAGGAGGGAGAGGGAGAGAGAAGGAGGGAGGAGGGGGAGGGAGAGAGAAGGAGGGAGGAGGGAGAGGGAGAGAGAAGGAGGGAGAAGGGGGAGGGAGAGAGAAGGAGGGAGGAGGGAGAGGAAGAGAGAAGGAGGGAGAAGGAGGAGGGAGAGAGAAGAAGGGAGGAGGGGGGGGGAGAGAAAAGGAATGAGGGGGAGAGGGAGAGAAAAGGAAGGAGGGGGGAGGGGGAGAGAGAAGGGGGAGGAGGGGGAGGGGAGGAAAGGGGGAGGAGGGGAAAGGGGGAGAGAAAAGGGGGGAGGAGGGAGGGGGAGAAAAAGAAGGGGAGGAGGGGAGGGAGAGAAAAGGGAAAGGGAGGGGGGAGAGGGAGAGAGAAGGAAGGAGGAGGGGGAGGGAGAGAGAAGGAGGGAGGAGGGAGAGGGAGAGAGAAGGAGGGAGGAGGGAGAGGGAGAGAGAAGGAGGGAGGAGGGAGAGGGAGAGAGAAGGAAGGAAGGAGGAGGGGAAAAAGGAAGGAGGAGGGAGCGAGAGTTAGTGAGGGAAATGAAGAAAAGATGAGGAGAGAAAGGGCGGAAAAAAGGAAAGGGAGGGAGGGAGGGAAATGAAGAAAAGATGAGGAGAGAAAGAGAAGAGAAAAGGAAAGGGATAGAAGAAGGGAAGAGGAGAGAAGGGAGAAGAGAAAATGAGAGGAAGAGAGGAGAGAAAAAAATATTTAAGGGGAAGTATGTTTTCGTATACTTTTCGTTTATATTCTTAGTCTAACTTCTTGTCATGAAAGAAAAAAAAATCAAGCGAAACAAAACAAGGAAAGTAAGTAAGATCAAATAACAAATATAGATAGATAGTAAGAAATAGGAAAGGAAAAAAAAAAAAAAAATAGTGTCTATGTATCATCATCAATTAGTCTATCTATCTATCGACCTATCTATCTATCTGTTTATTTTTCTATCTATCATCCCTATATCTTCGCCCATTATCTGTTTATTCTTTATCTATCTATCACCCCCTACTATTTCTTGAGGTGCTGTTCTTTTGATTTTATCAAACCTTTGAAAACCTTTTATGAAATGGCGTTAGATAAACGAATTTTCTTTATAGGAGCAACACAAAGGACGGGAGAAAAAAAAGCAAAGAGAATGGAAAATAAAGCGAAAAAAACAACATAGCAACAAAATAAAACAAAAAAACAACAACACCAAAAAAAAACAATAACAAAAACAAACAAGAACAAGAACACCAAAAACAATAACAACGACAACAATAACAACGCCAAAAAAGCAACAACAGCAATAACAACAACACTAAAAACAACAACAGCACCAAAACAACAACAACAACAACAACAAAAAAACAAAACAACAACAACAACAAAAAATAAAAACAACAACAATAACAACAACAAGAAAACCCCTAACAACAAA
>NC_051420.1:8707892-8710392 GCF_015228065.2 Penaeus monodon
GGAAGGAGAAAAAGGGGGGGTAGGAGGGGGGGAGGGAGGGGGGGAGGGAGACGGAGAGGAAGAGGAAGAGAGAGAGAGAGAGAGAGAGAGAGAGAGAGAGAGAGAAGAGAGAGAGAGAGAGAGAGAAGAGAGAGAAAAAACAGAGAAAGAGAGAGAGGAGAGAGAGAGAGGAGAGGAAGAGGAGAGAGAGAAAAGCGAGAGAGAGAGAGAGAGAGAGAGAGAGAAGGGGGGAAGATATGTAGAGAGGGAGAGAGAGAAAGGAAGAGGGCGAGAAAAAGAGAGAGAGAAGGGGGGGGGGGAAGAGAAAGAGGGAGATAGATAGAGGTACAAAGAGAGATGCCGGGAAGGGGGATAGGAAGAGAGAGAAATTGAATAGGAGAGACAGATGGAAATTAAAAGAGAATGAAGCAGGAAAGAGAGAAGTAAAGAAAGATAAAAATAAATTATTAAATAAATAAATAGATGGAAAGATAGGGGAGATCGTAGATAGAGGAAGGGGAAAAAGGCGTAATAATAAAGGAGGGAGGGAGGGAAGGGGGAGAAAGGGGAAAGGAGAAGGGAGGAGGTGGGAAAAAAAAGTTTAAAGGGAAGGGGAAAGGAGGCCCCGTGGGGAATCCAAGAAAAATTTAAAACGAAATTTTAAAATACACAAAAGCATAAAAACCCGCGCCAAAACCCATACCACCCAACTACCCAACAACACACCCCCCACACACAACCCACACATACCACACAAACTACCCCACCCCAACAACATAACACACCACACACCCCACATACACACACCACATAAAACCACACACACCACCACACATCACAACCTACATACACACACACCACACCACCACATACACCCCACACACACACACACACAAAAAAGCCCACCCCCACCCCAAAACAAAAACAAAACCCCATTTAAAAAGGAAAAAGGGAAAATAAAAAAAAAAAAAAATAAAAAAACGAAAAAAACATTCAAAAAAACAAAAACAAAAAAAAAACATAACAAAAAAACAAAAACGAAAAAAAAAAGCAAAAAAAAAAAAAAATATGGGCTTGAAATTTAAAAACGAATTTTGCCTATCCCTATCGGTATGCGGGGGGGGGCCGGGTTATCACCCAGCAAAGGGATAGGTCTTTTTTTTCTCCTATTTTCGTTGCCTTTTCCTCTTTTCCTTTCCTTTCATCCCCCTTTTTTCCCTCCTTTTTTCCCTTCTTTTTTTTTCGTGTCTATTTTTTGTGTGTTTCATTTTCTTTTTCCCTTTTTCTTTCTCTCCCGCTCCCTCCCCCTCTTTTCCCTCTCCCCTCTCTCTCTCCTCTCTCCATCTCCCCCCCCCCCCCCCCCCCTCCCCTCTCTCTCTCTCTCCCCCTCTCCTTCTCTCTCGCTCTCCCCCCCCCTCTCCCCCCCCCCCCCCTTCTCTCCACCCCCCCCCCCCTCTCCTCTCTCTCCCCTTTCTCTCTTCTCTCTCTCTCTCTCCTCCTCTCTCTCTCTCTCTCTCTCTCTCTCCCCCTCCTCTCTCTCCTCTCTCCCTCTCTCTCTCTCTCCCCTTTCCCCTCTCCACCCATCTCCGTTCCCCTTCGACCTATAAACTGAGGATCCCTTTGTGTGTCCAAAATTACACCTTGGATCTCGTAAATCAAGCACGCTGTATGGCGCCAAGCTATTCTTCGAGCAGAGCAATTTTAATTAAAAAGCGGGGCCCCCCTTTTTTTTCGCTCTTGTTTGTTTGTTGTGTGTTTTTATCTTTTTATCTTTGTTTTTCTTCCCTTTTTTTTTAATTGTATTTTTTTTTTCCCTCCCTCCCCCACCCCTTTTTCCTTTCTTTTCCTTATTTTCCTCTTTTTATGTAGTTTTTTTTTTTTTCCCCCCCTACTCTTATTTTTTGGCTCTACTCTCTCCCCTTTTTCATTGGGGGTGGTGTGTGTGTGCGTGTGTGTTGTTGGGGTTTTTGGGGATGTGGGGTGTACTTGTGTTATGGGGTATTTTGTGTGTATTTTTTGGGTGTTGTGGGGTGTATTTGTGGTCCGTGTATTTGTGTATTGGGGATGTGTGTGTGTGTGTGTGTATTTTTGGGGGTTTATTTTTAAATCCTTGATTTTACTTTTTTAATTAAAAAACCCCTTTTTTCCTCCTTTTTCCCCTTTCCCTTCTATTTTTCCCCTCTCTTCCTTTTTCGTGCGTGTGTGTTTTTTGGGTTTTTTTCTTCTTCGTTTTGGGCTGCCCTTTTCTTCAAAAATCTTCTTTTGATTTGTCTTCTCGTCCCCCCCTCTCCCATTTCCTACTTCTTTTCCCCAAATTTGGGCCCTTTTCCACCTTTCTCTTTTCCCCTCTTTCCTATCCTTCTTTTTCCCCAAAATTCTTTTTTTATTTTATTTTATTATTATTATTATTGTTTTATTATTTTTTTTATTGTTATTATTTTTTATTATTATTTGTTTTTTTTTTTTTTTTTATTTTACATTTTTTTACTTTTACCCTCTTGATCTGTCGGGATTTCTGCTT
>NC_051420.1:8721181-8723681 GCF_015228065.2 Penaeus monodon
CTCCTCCTCCTCCTCTTCTTTCTCATTTTCTTCTCCTCCTCCTCCCCTCCTCTTCCTCTTCCCTCCTCCTATTTCTCCTTTCCCTCCTCCTCCTCCTCCTTCTCCTTCTCTTCCTCCTCCTCCTATTTCTCCTTTCTTTGCTCTTCCAATTCCTTCTTCCTTCATCTTCTTCCTTCTTCTTCCATCATTTCCTGCTTTCTCCTCTGTCCATTTTCTTACCCACACCCTTTATCCAACTCCTCCCTTACCTTACACCTCCTCCCTTCCCCATTCCCCTACCCCCTCTTGCCCATTACTCGGCCTACCCACACTCCTACCTTTAAGCCACGCTCCCTACTCACAGGCACATTTTAACAACTCCAACAGAGAGATTGAGAGAGAGGAGAAAGAGCGGGGGGGGGGGGGAAGGAGGGAGGGAGGGAGGGAGAGAGAGAGAGACAGAGATAGACAGAGAGATAAATAGATAGATAGATAGACAGGCAGACAGATAGATAGATAGATAGATACATAGATAGATAGTCAGACAGAGAGAGAGAGAGAGAAAAGCAGACATTCAAACAGGCAGACACAGAAACAGACAGACTGAGAACGATAAAAAGGAGGAGGACGAAGGAAAGTAGAATTAAAATGCAAATTCCTTTCCCTCCCCCAGCGCCATACCCCACGCCCACACGCCCTCACGCCCACCTCATCGCTACCCACGTTCTTACCCACATCACCCTTCTTACTCCTCCCGCCCACTCACCCCTGCACATACCCCTCCCACTCCTTCCTCACTCTTTCTCTACCTTATCCTATCTCCTCTTCCACCCTATCTTCTTTACCTTAATCGACCCAAACGTCTCTACCTTAACCCAGCCTCAGTCACGATCTCGTCCGCATTCCTGTGTCTAGCCTTCCCTCATCCACATACCCAGTCCTCTTCCTTTTTTTTCTGTCACTTCATGCCATCCACAATCCTCCTCCACTCCTAATCTCATTCCCTCTCCCCCACTATCATCTTTAATCCACCCCCCTCCCTCCCTCCTACTTTCCCTCCCTACCCTTACTTCTTCAGTACCCTTCTCTCTCTCCTACTACTGCTTCCTTACCCCCTTCTCCTCCTGCTTCAACAACCCTTCACCCTTTTTCCCCCGAATCTAACTCCCTCTCCCCTCTCCCACACTCCCCCACCCCTTCGCCCCAATCGAAACCTCCCCCCCCCCATTCCAATCCAGACCCCCCACCCGCTCTCGCTTCCTCCCCCTCTCCTCTCCCCCCCCCTTCACTCCAATCCCGACCTCCTCCACCTCCCTTTCACCCCAATCCCCCCACCCCCCTTCCCCATATCCCAACCCCGCCCGTCCCCACACGCGCTCGCTTCCTCCCCCTGTGTCCGCGTGGCGTGTCTGCATCCACCACCGTTTCCCGGCAAGTTATACAACCATTAACCAAGTTCCCTTCACTCGCAAAATGGAATTACTAACGAAATAAAAACAATAATAATCCGACTCTCACCCTTTCAATCCCTTTGAAAGAGAGACGGTGCCCCCTCTGGCTGTAATCCCTTGTACTTCTTGCAGTCCCCCTCTCATGTCTATTTCATTTTCCCCTTATGCGCTTCTTCCCTTTCAAATACTCCATATTCCGAACTTATCCACTCACTCTCTCTTTCTCTTTCTAATTTTTTCTCTCTCTCTCTCTCTTTCTATATCTGTGGCTGTTTCTCTTTTCCTTTCCGACGCTCTCTTTCTCTCTCTCTGTCTCTGTTGTTTTCTTTCTTTTTTTTGTTTTTGTTTTATGTTCGTCTGTTTCTTTCTCTGTTTCTGTCTGTTTGTCTGTCTGTCCGTCTGTCTGTCTGTCTGTCTGTCTGTCTGTCTGTCTGTCTGTCTGTCTCTTTTCCTCTCTCTCTCTCTCTCTATCTATCTATCTATCTATCTATCTATCTATCTATCTCTCTCTCTCAATTCCTTCCTTCCATCTCTCCCTTCCTTCCTCCGTCTTCTTCCTCCCTTCCTCCCTACCTCCTCACTCTATCTATCTCCTACACCCACACACCTATTCTCTCTCTGCCTCTCTCCCCCTCTTCCTCTCTCTCTTTATCTATCTTTTTTTATCAACCTCTTTCCCTACTTCCCATGCATCACGGAATCGATACCGCTCGCTCTTCTCTGCTCCATAATGTATGTAAGCGCTGCCCGGGTGCATTATCTTGTATAAATGCGAATATTTCTGCCAAGTTCGGTTGGAGAGGGAGGGAGGGAGGGAGGGAGGGGAGGAGGGGAGGAGGTGAGGAGGGAGGAGGTGAGGAGGAGGGGGAGGGAGGGAGATGGAGGAGGATGGGGGAAAGGGAGGAATGGGGAGGATGATGGGGAAAGGGAGGGAGGGGAGTGGGAGGGAGGAGGAGGAGGTGAGGAGGGAGAGGAGGACAGGAAGGAGGGGGGGATGTGGAAAGAATGAGGTGGAGGGTAGGAGGAGGATGGGTGAGGATGGGGAGACAGGAAAGCAGGAGGATGGGGAG
>NC_051420.1:8731181-8738681 GCF_015228065.2 Penaeus monodon
CCCCCCCCCCGGGGGGGGGGGGGGGGGGGGAAAAAAAAAAAAAAAAAAAAAAAAAAAAAAAAAAAAAAAAAACCCCCCCCCCCTTTTTTTTTTTTTTTTTTTTTGGGGTTTTTTTAAAAAAAAAAAACCCCCCCCCCCCCCCCCCCCAAAAAAAAAACCCCCCCCCCCCCCCTCTTTTTTCTTTTTTTCCCCCCCCCCTTTTTTTTTTTTTAAAAAAAAAAAAAAAAAAAAAAAAAAACGCCCCGAAAGGGGGGGGGGGGGGGGGGGGGGGGGGCCCCCCCCCGGGGGGGGGGGAAAAAAAAGAAAAAAAAGAAGGGGGGGGGGAAAAAAAAAAAACCCAACCCGGGGGGGGGGGGGTAAAAGGGGGGGAAAAAAAAAAAACCCCCGGGGGGAAAAAAAAAAAAAATTTTTTTTAAAAAAAATTTTTTTTTTGGGGGGAAAAAAAAAGGGGGGGGGGGGGGGGGTTTTTTAAAAAATTTTTTTTTTCCCCCCCCCCAAAAAATTCTTCCCCCCCCTTTTTTTTTTTTTTTTTTTTTTTTTTCCCCCCCCCCACCCCCTTTTATTCCCCCCCTCTCCCCTTTTTAACCCCCCCCCTCTCTTTTCCCCCCCCCCCCCCTCCCCCCCTTTTTTCCCCCCCCTCTCTCTCTCTTTCTTTTTCTCTCTCTCTCTCTCTCCCCTCCCCCCCCCCTTTTTTTTTTTCCCCTTTTTTCCCCCCCCCCCCCCCCCCCTTTTTTTTTTTCCCTTTTCCCTTTTTTCCCCTTTTTTCCCCCCCCCCTTTTTTTCCCCCCCCCTTTTAACCGGGGTTTTTTTAAAAAGTTTTTTTTAAATAATTTCCCCCCATTTTTTCCCAAAGGGGTTTTTTTTCCCCCCCCCCCCCGGTTTTTATTTTTTAATTTTTTTTTTTTTTCACCCCTTTTTTTTTTTTTTCTTTTTTTCCCCCTTTTTTTTTTTTTTTTTCCCCCCCCCCTTTTTTTTTTCCCCCCTTTTTTTTTTCCCCCCCCCCCTTTTTTTTCTCCCCTCTCCCTTTTTTTTTTTTTTCCCCTTTTTCCCCCTTTTTTTTTTTTTTTTTTTTTTTTTTCCCCCCCCTTTTTTTTTCCCCCCCCTTTTTTTTTTTTTTTTTTTTTCTTCCCCTTCCCCCCCTTTTTTTTTTTTTTTCCCTTTTTTTTTTTTTTTTCCCCCCTTTTTTTCCCCCCCCTACTGACACAAAGGTTTCCATTATAGGTAACTATAAATAAAAAAAAAAAGCTATAGTAACACCTAGAATTTTTTTATTTTTCGTTAACTTAAATTTCAGGTTAATTAAGGTATTTTGAAATTAGAAAAAATTTCCCCCACTTTTTTTTTCCTCTCTCCTTCCATCCTTTCTCTCTTGATTCCTTTATTTCTATATTTCTTTCTTTACTTCTTTCTTCCTTTCTTGCCTCCTCTCCTTCTTTCTTTACTTCTTTCTTCCTCTCTTGCCTCCTCTCTTTCTTTCTCTCCTTCTTAATCAATCAATTAATCACGGAGCAAATTTCTATTGTGAGAGAATCGACCCAAAGATGTAAAAATATGGTGCGAGGAAGATTCTTAACAAATGAAGTCTATTCAGCAACGCGTGATTGGCTCTCCCTCTCGTAGCTTTGGGGGGAAAAGTTGCTGATTGAAATACGATTTCCCATTAATTTCTTCTTCTTCCGCTCCCTCTGTCTCGATCTCTGTCTGTCTGTGTCTGTCTCCGCCTCTCGCTTTCTCTGGCTGTGTCTTTGTCTCTCTCTTTCTCTCTCTGTGGTTTTTTTTTTTGTGTTTTTTGAGTTTTTTGGGTTTATTTCTCTCTTTTTTTTTCTCTCTCTCTCTTTTTTTTCTCTCTCTCTCTCTCTCTCTCACTCTCTTCTCTCATTCTCTCTTCTCTCTCTCTCTCTCTCTCTCTCTCTCTCTCTCTCTCACACACTCTCTCTCTTTCGCTCTTTCTCTCTCTCTCACACTCTCTCTCTTTCGCTCTCCTCTTCTCTCTTCCCCCCCCCCCGTCTCTCTCTCTCTCTCTCTCTCTCTCTCTCTCTCTCTCTCTCTCTCTCTCTCTCTCTCTCTCTCTCTCTCTCTCTCTCTCTCTCTCTCTCTCTCTCTCTTCTCCCTGTGTGTGTGTGTGTGTGTGTAGATTTGCCCCCTTTTTGTGATATCTTTTGACAGGATTACGAATACTTTGACAATAAGATATTGTTTAGCATATGAGTAAGAGAATGAGAGACTGATAGCGAGATTTGCCTTCAGCCATATAGTGATAATCTTACGCTTTTGTTTTACAGTACAAGGTTATCTATTCATTTATTTATCTATCTATTTTTAGGGAAAATATCAATACATATTAAGCGAAATTTGTAGCTAACACCATTAAAGACAATGCAAGTAAAATGGGTGATCTAAAAAGTAAAAATTTGATAAGAAGTCATTTACATAAGTGATTCTAGTCTATGCATATATTGTATTTTAGAAGAGACAACGATATATATGAAATAGAAATACATTTTATAAGCGATGTAAAATAGTAAAGTATGATTTATGCGGATCATTAGAAGGAAAACCAGCAGGTAACCATAGAATGTTAAAAAAAGTAAAGAAAAAAGGGAGAATTATAGCAAATTATACCCATGATAGATGTGATTCGATGTTAACTGATAGTTTCTCTTTTGAGTTGAAACCTAAGTGCAATTAAACAGATGGATATTCTTTTTTATATTTTTTTATTGGTCTCCACTTCTTCCTTTTGTTTTTAGTCTTTTTCTTGGTATCCTCTTTGGCTTCTTTTTTCCCTCTCCTCCTCCTCCTCCTCTTCCTCTTCTTGTTCTTCCTTTTCGCCTTCCTCCTCTCCCTGATCACCTTCTTCCCTCACCTCCTTCATTCTCTCTTTCTTCGTCTTTTCTTCTTCTTTTCTTACTTCTTCTCCTTCTTTCTCCCTCTTTCCCTTCTTTCTCCTTTTCATCCTTCTTCTTCTTCTTCTTCTTCTCTTTCTTCTTCTTCTTCTTCTTCTCCCTTCTTCTCCTCTTCTCTTCTTCTTCTTCTTTTTTCTTTTCTTCTTTCTTCTTCTTCTTCTTTTCTCTCCTCTTATTCTTTCTCTCTCTCATTTTTTCTCTTTATCTTCTTCTTTTAAATTTCATTAAACTGTCTTAACTTGACGTCTTAATGGCACTGCTTGTATAAACTTTTTTTTTTTTTTTTTTTTTTTTTTTTTTTTTCCTTCTTTTTCTCGCTATTATTATCTTTATCTTGAATATTTATTAGTTATTCTTGTTAAACATCGAACGTGTTTATAAATTATAGAGAGGAGGAGGCCGATGCTGGAAGAGAAATGGAGTGAGGTATAACTTAGATTTGATTTTTTTTTTTTTTTGACCGATTAGATTAACGAAACAGATAGAAAGAGAGAGGGAGGGAGAGAGAGAGAGAGGGAGGGAGAGAGAGAGAGAGGGAGGGAGGGGGGAAAGAGAGGAGAGAGAGGAGGGGAGGAGGGAGGGAAAGAGAGAGAAAAAGAGAGAGAGAGAGGAGAGGAAAAGAGGAAGGAGAGAGAGAGAGAGGAGTGGAAAAAAAAAGGAGAGAGAGGAGAGAAAGGAGAGAGAGGAGGAGAGAAAAAGAGAGAAAAGGAGGAGAAAAAAAGGATAGGGGGAAAAACAGAGGAAAAAAGAGAGGGGGAAAGAGAGAGAGAGGAGAAAAGAGAGAGAGAAGAGAAGAGAGAGAGAAGAGGAGAGAGGAGAGAGGAGAGAGAGGAGGAGGAGAGAGAGAGGAAAGCGGGGAGAGAGAGAGAGAGAGAAAGATAAGAAAGAGGGGGAGAGAGAGAGAGAGAGAGAGATAAAAAAGAGAGAGAGAGATAAGAAAGAGAGAGAAAGGAAGGAAATAAGAGAGAGAGAGAACGAAGGGAAAGAGAGGAAAAGAGAATGAGGAAGTCGCATCTCCCTCCCACCGCGAGCACGAAAAAAAAGCCGACCTTCCTGCAATCACAATTATCTTTATTCTTTTTCATACCCATGTTGTTCATTCATCATTTTTATTTTATTTCCCCAGGAGGATTGATCGTTGGATTATTTTTGTCTTTTTCTCTATATTTTTTTAAAGGAAGATAAAGCCACCTCGATACGTGTACTAAGGTATCTTAGATCATTATTCTTTAAAATTTTCTATGTTGGGGTTATTTATCTAATTTTTCATTGGGGAATTTAAATCGAAGGAAAATGATAATGAAAAAAAAATATATTTTCCAGGATACAAAATAGATAATTTAAAATTATAATTCTTTTTACTATCTTTTTTTTAAAATCTATCTTCTTTTGACACGTTGGTATTAAAAGAACATTATACCCGGATTGTGATTAAGGTTTAAACAGATCGAGATTTTTTATTTAAATACCTGTAAGTGTGATTTTTTAAAGGAAAAAAGTGACGTCATTTAAGGTCATTCGGTATTCGAGATGGGCCATCAGTATTTCATGATGGTTATTGTGTGACGAAATGTATATGTAAACAGACACACACACACACTGATAAATAATAATATATATATATATATATTATAAAATATATAAATATATAATATAATATATTTTAAATAATATATAGAATTTTATATATATATATATATATAAAAATATAAGGATATGTAGTATTATAAAAAATAATATTTTTATTATATATATTTTTTAAAAGTAATATAATTATATATGAGTATATATTAAAAATAATAATAATAATATTAAATATGATATATATATAAATCAGCATAAATACCCCACCCACACACAATATGTAATTATATATAATATATTATAATATATTTTTATAGAAAATATATATATAATAATAATATTTATTAAAATTATATGTATATGTTAGTATATATATAAATTTATATTATATATTATATATATTGTGTGTGTTGTGTGTGTGTGTGTGTGTGTGTGTGTGTGCCTGTGTGTGTTTCACAACACACACACAAAATACACACACACCACACACACACACAACACAACACACACACACACGCACACACACACACAACAACACACACAACATAACAAACACACACACACACACACACAAACAAACAAACAACAAAAATATATATGCATATATATTTCAAACAATATATACAACACACACAATATATTATATTATATATATTATTATATATATAAAATAATAATATGTGTGTGGTGTGTGTGTGTGTGTGTGTGTGTGGTGTGTGTGTGTGTTGGTTTGTGTGTGGTGGTGTGTGTGGTATTGGTGTGTGTGGTTGTGTGGTTGAATATAACAAATTATATTATTAAAATATATTATATAATATTAATATATATTATATATAATATATAATATACATATAATATATAATAATACACACAACACACCCCCACACACCAACCCCCCCACACACACGCACCACACACACCCCCACACAAAACACACAACACACACACAACACAAAACAACACAACACACACACAACACACACACACACAAACCACACACACAAACATATAAATAAAAATATATAATATATAATAAAGGGGAAAGTATATATATAATAATATTATAAATTTATATTATATTACACATATAAAATTTAATTTAGTACATACATGTATATTATATTATGTATATGAATATAATATATATATATAATATATAATAATATTAAAAACACACACACACAACACACAAACACACCAACACACACACACATATATATAAAATATATATATATACATATATATATATATTATAATATATATATATAATATATATATATATATATATATATATATGCAAGTACATACATATTCATATTACAATTTTATTCAAACCTGTGTATAGCACGAAGTGGATTTTCACGCTAAAATGATCAAGTTGCATGTTTGCGGATAAAGTGAAAGGGGAAGTCATAGAGGTGTTTTTGGATTGAGATTTTCGGGAAAAACGAAACAAAAAAAAAAAAAAGAAAAAAAGAAAGAGGGACATAAAATAAAATAAAAAAATAAATGAAAACAGGATTTCCCCCCCCGTCTCTGGAAAAAAAGTAGATATATTTTCTAAGTATGTCGTTTCACCTGAATCTAAAATAACGATGGAAAGTAATAAATTCTGTGTAAAGAGAGCAAGTGAAGGAAGCGGAGCGAGAGAGAGAGAGACATAAAGGGAGAAATAGAGAAACAGAGAGAGGGTGTAAGATAGGGAAGGGTAAGGTGCGTGTTTGTATGTAGGGATTCAAATGTACATGCATACAGTATATATGCTTATATATCTATATATCTGTATATCTATATCTATCTATCTATCTATTATCTATATATGTATTAATGTATATATATATAATATATATATATATATATATATATATATATATATATATATATAATATATATATATATATATATATATATATATATAGATATATATATATATATATATATATAATATATATATAAACATATATATACACAAATATGTGTGTGTGTATGTGTGTGTGTGTGTGTGTGAGTGTATAAAATATATTATATTTATATAATCTATTCATATATTTATTGATTGATTTATATACACATACACATACATGTATGTGTGTATATATGTAGATGGAATCGAAGAAGTAACATAGATGAAGTAAGAATAGAAATGAATTAAAAACGGAAAGAAAAGGTTATGAAAAGAATTGAAATAAAGACCTCCATAGGAACTTTTAGAAAACGAAAGTGTATGAAAAAAAAAGATACAAAAGAAATCGAATAATTAAAATCCCCTTAAATGCTACCTTTTCATTAGGCTTTTAAACTGCCTCTCTCCCCACTTACCTTCCACTTTTAGCCTCTCTCTTCACTTCCTCCCCTCTCGCTCACCCCTAAACATCGTTTCCTATTCCCCATTCATTCGTCTTAACCCCCCCTCCTTTTCCCCGTCTTCATTCCCTCCCTTACTCCTCTTCCCTCTCCCCTCCTTCCTCCTCCCTCCCCTTCTCCTCCCCTCCTCCTCTCCACTCCTTCTCCACCCCTCTCCTCCTCTCCTCCCTCCTCCTCCACTCCCTCTCCCTCCCTCCCCTCCTCCCTCCCTCCTCCTCCACTCCACCCCTTCCTCCTCTCCCCATCCCTCCCTTCTCCCCCTCTCCCTCTCTCTCTCCTCCCCCTCTCCCCACACTCCTTCCCTAATTCCCTTTATTTTCTGTCATACTCTCCTCCCCCCCCCCTAATGCCCCTCCCCCATCGCCCTAACTTTTATATTAACCCTCATTACTCCCCCCTCCCCCCTCCCCCTCCCCCCCTCTCCCGGTAACTCATGAAAAAACCGTTTTCTGTCCTCTTTCTCCTTCTCTTCCCTTCCCCCACCTCCCCCTTTTTTCCATTTCCCCATTCGTAAACCCCCTTTCCCCCCAATACTTACCCCAATTCCCGTTCCTCCACCCCCCCATTCCTGTATTCCAATCCCAACTCCAAAGGCCAATCCCCACCACTTCCATATTCCCACCCCTTTCCCATATCCCAACCCCGT
>NC_051420.1:8743681-8746181 GCF_015228065.2 Penaeus monodon
TATAATAATAATAATATCCATTATAACACCATAGCATCCATAATAAGAAGCATTAACAATAGTGATAATACTAATAATAATGATAATTGATGATAATAATAATAACTGATAATGATTAAGTAATAAAGATAATTATAATAATAATAATCTTTTTCCTCATCATCACGACGACAG
Source organism: Penaeus monodon (assembly GCF_015228065.2). Taxonomy (NCBI): domain Eukaryota; kingdom Metazoa; phylum Arthropoda; class Malacostraca; order Decapoda; family Penaeidae; genus Penaeus; species Penaeus monodon. Next base: position 8,743,856 of record NC_051420.1, read on the forward strand.
AAAAAAACACAATATTAATTAGAATGAAATTAATAGTAACAAAGATAATACCGAACAAGGCTATATTTAAGCCCTCTCCCCCATAATTGTAATAATGAAAATGATAGAAATAACGATGTGATAATAAGAATAATAGCAACAATAATGATGATAATGATAATAATAAGAAAAATAAGGATAATGAGAAAGATTATAATGATAACAATAATAACAATAACGGTAATGATAATGATAATAACAATAATATCAATAATGAAAATGATAAAGACAATAATAACAACACTAATAATAATAATGATAATTATAATAATGATAATAATAACAATGATGATAATGAAAAACAATAGTAATGATAATCATAATGATAAACACCCAACCCAAGTAAGAGACAAAAAAACCATTTGTTCAAAAAAACATTTGTTCTAAAGAAAATGGCGTTGAACTCAAGCAAATAAACGACAAAAACAAAGGAAGATTCAACAAACAAGTGAAAAGAAAACGTTTTTTTTTTCTTTCTCTCTCTTTCGCTCTCTCTCTCTCTTTCTCTCTTTCATAAACCTCTTTTATTCCCTCCTCTTCCCGCCCCCCCCTGTTCCTCCTATCCTCCCCCATCCCGGTACTGGACCCCCCCTCCCCCCTCTCTTCTTTCTCTTTCTCTCCTACTCCTCCTCTCTTTTTTTTTATTCTGTCTTTCTGTTTCTCTCTTTCTCTAATTTTCCTTACAGCTCCTCACTTTCTCTCACCCCCCCCATCCTCCTCCCCCACTCGCTTCTTCTCTCTCTTTACTGTATCTCTTTCTTGTTTTTCAATTGTTATTTTATCCAATTTCCTTCTTTTCTTCTTCTTCTCTCTTATCCTGTCTTTCGCTACTCACTACTCATCCTCCCATCTTTTTTTTTATCTCCCTTTGTTTCTCTCTCTCTCTCTCTCTCTCTCTCTCTCTCTCCCTCTCCCTCTCTCTCTCCCTCCCTCTACCTCTCTCTCTCTCCCCCCCCCCCACCTCTGCCCTTCTCCTCTCCCCAGACTAATAAAAGTTGTGTTTACGTAATAGACAAAAAAAGAGGGAATTACCACAAGAATAAAAAGAAGAAAAAAATAATGATGAAAATAAATAAAAAGATAAATAATAAATATAAATAATGAATAAAAATCTTTCCATAGGAGGAAGAGAAAAGGAAAAGAAGACGAATAATAATAATAATAATAATAATAATAATGATAATAATAATAACAATAATAATAATAATAATATTAATAATAATAATAATAATAATAATAATAATAATGATAATAATAATAATAATGATAATGATAATGATAATAATAATAATAAGAAGAAAAAGAATAAGAAAAATAATAAGAATAAGGCAATGAAAAGGAAAAATAAGAAGAATAGATACAGAAAAAAAAAGAGAGGGAGGAGGAGAGGAAAGACGGAGAATGGAGGAGGAGGGTGGAGGAAGAAAGAGAATGAGGGAGAAAGAATGGGAGAGGAAGGAGGAGGAAGGGCGGAGAATGAGGGAGGAGAGGGGAGAATGGAGGGAGAAAATGGGGGAGGAGGACGGATAATGGGGGAGGAAGGAGGAGGAGGACTGAGAATGGGGGAGAAAGCAGGACGGAGAATGGAGGAGGAGAGAGGAGAATGGGGGAGAAAGGAGGAGGAGGACTGAGAATGGGGGAGAAAGCAGGACGGAGAATGGAGGAGGAGAGAGGAGAATGGGGGAGAAAGGAGTAGGAAGAGAACGAGAATGGGGGAGGAAGCAGGAGAATGGGGAGAGAGCAGAATGGGAGAAATGGGAAGGAGAGAGGAGAAGGGGATAGATGGACGAGGAGGAGGGGGGGGGGCGGGCGCGCGAGGCTGTCCGTCGGGTCATCAGAGGCTGCATATTAAGCTCTGAGCCAAACAAATGGAGTCTGACAAACGCTAATTAGAACCTTGAGTCCAAACAGCCGTAGGCCATCGGGCGGGACACTCTCCCTCTCCCTCTCTCTCTTATCTCCCTTTCTCCTTCTCTCTCTCTCTCTCTTTCCCTCTCTCTCCCTCTCCCACCTACTTTCTCTCTCTCTCTCTTTCTCTCTCTCTCTCTCTCTCTCTATCTCTCTCTCACACTCTCTCTTCTCTCTCTCGCTCTCTCTCGCTCTCGCTCTCTTCTCTCTCTCTCTCCTCTCTCTCTCTCTCTCTCTCTCCCTCTCCTCTTCTCCCTCTCCCTCTTTTCTCTCCCTATTCTCTTCTTTATTTCCTCTAATTTATTTCCTTTCCTTTATTCCTCATCTTTCGTTCTTATTCCTCCATTTATCTTTCCTACTTCCTTTTTTTCTTTTCTTC
>NC_051420.1:8791181-8793681 GCF_015228065.2 Penaeus monodon
TTACGCGGTCGAAGCGAGAGAGAGTGAGAGAGAAAAAAGAGAGGAAACAAAGAGAGAGAGAAAAAAAATGGAGAAAAAGGAGGAAAATGAGTGAGAGAGAGAAAAAAAAGAGGAAAAAAAGAGGGAGAGAAAAAAAAATGGAGAAAAGGGAGGAAAATGAGTGAGCGAGAGGAACAAAAGAAAAAAAAAAGAGAGAGAGATAAAAAAAAGAGGAAAAAAGAAAGAAAAAAATGGAGAAAAGGGAGGAAAATGGGTGAGAGAGAGGAAAAAAAAAAAAAAAAAAGAGAGAGAGAGATAAAAAAAAAAGAAAAAAAAAAAATGGAGAAAATGGGAGAGGGAGAGGAAAAAAAAAAGAAAGGAAAAAAAGAGAGAGAGATAAAAAAAGAGGAAAAAAGAAAGAAAAAAATGGAGAAAAGGGAGGAAAATGGGTGAGAGAGAGGAAAAAAAAACAAAGAAAAAAGAGAGAGATAAAAAAAGAGGGAAAAAGAAAGAAAAAAATGGAGAAAAGGGAGGAAAATGGGTGAGAGAGAGGAAAAAAAACAAAGAAAAGAGGAAAAAAAGGGGGGAATTTTTTGAAAAATATGTTTTGTGTTTTTAATGTTGTTGTAATGTCTTTGTTGTTGTTGTTTTTCTTTGTTTTCCTTTGTCTTATTTTAGTTTTTTTATTGTTTTTGTTTTTTGTTTTGGGTGCGTTAAGATGTTTTATTTTCTCGATTTGTTTGTTTATTTGTTTGAGATGGTGTGTTCTTTTTATTTCTTGTTTATTCTTTGTTTGTTTGTTTGTTTAGGGGTGTTGTTTACTTGTTGTTTTGTGTCATTTGTTTAGGAACGTTGTTTTCTAGAGAGAGAGAGAGAGAGAGAGAGAGAGGGGAGAGAGAGAGAGAAAGAGAGGAGAGAGAGAGAGAGAGAGAGAGAGAGAGAGAGAGGAGAGAGAGAGAAGACGAGGAGGAAAGAGAGAGAGAGAGAGAGAGGAGGAGAGAGAGAGAGAGAGAGAGAGAGAAATAGATAGATAGAATAGAGACCGACAGACAGATAGATATGAACCGTATTCATGTTGACAAATATACAAACGGTATGAATGAGAATGAATATCTTCACAATACAACAGATGTATTGGACCGGTTTCGATGATATCTTCGTCATGTATTTCTGACGAAGATATAATCGAAACCGGTCAGATACATCGCTTGTATTGTGAAGATATTCATTCTCATTCATACCCTTTATACAGATAGATATAGTGAAGGAGAGAAAGATAGATACATTCAGGGGGAAAATCGGTTTAATTCTCATCCTTACAAAATAGACAACAAAACAATAATATTGCAGTTTATTTACGAAGGAAAAATGACAAGGCATTTAAACCACGAATGACTTTACAGTGTTGCATAACAGGCATTCCCTTTGATATATAATGAATATTTAGGGGCCCCAGTATCATGGGTATTTTGCATGAGCTTTCCAAAATGTGTATATCCATGAAGGTAATATGTCAAAAACTATTAATTTCCTGTCTGTTTTTTACGAGTTTTGTGGGGTATGTGTATTAATGTAAATTGTTTAAAATGATACCACTGTATCTCGCTTATGCATTACATGCGTATAAGCCTGTTTGTAAAATAAGCTTCTAGCCCAGGCCATTCACCTGACACGGTTTAACAAATGATAGGCCTGCACCTATATCGAATATTTCATTTTGCATTTACTGAAAAAAGAAAAAAAAACGTATTTTACCCCCCTCCCCCCCTTTTTCTGGAAAATTTCCTTTAAACAAGACCCCTTTTCCATTTGGGAGTAAATACCAGGGACTATAAAAGGAAACCCACCCGGGAAATGGGGGTTCCCGGGCGCGGATATTTAGGACCCCCGGGGGGTTTAAATCGGTGGGGGGGGCATTTGGGCCCGCTTTTTAAAAAGGGGGGAAGGGGTTTGCCGTCCGGCGCCCGGTTTGGGGTCCGGCCCCCTGAGGGGGGTTGTACCTTCCCCCCCGGGGTTCGTTTAGAAAGTGCTTTGGAGGGATGATAAGTTTTAATAAATACAAAAACAAAACATACAAAACTTACATATATTAAATATATTATAGTTTATATTATTTTTAAAATATAGATTTTATATAATATATATATATATATAAAAGGCATAAATATATAAATTAATAATGATAATATATATATAAAATTTTATATAATATTATATCTATATATATATTATAAAATGAAATATATTATAAATATATAATATATATAATATATAAATATATATATATATATATTAATATATAAAATTTATATATATATATATATATGAAATAAAATATTTTTATATATTATATAAAATTAGATGCAAAAAAACCCAGGGGAAACCAAAAAAACCAGGGGAAAAGAATTAGTTTAAAAAAAAATTATAACTTTTTCAAAATTATTTAAAAAAAGGCACGATAGGCAAAAGAGCAGAAAAATAAAATCATGTCCCAGAAACGAAACTTAAAAAGGATAATTCA
>NC_051420.1:8808681-8811181 GCF_015228065.2 Penaeus monodon
AGGGGGAGAGAGGGGGAGAGGAAAGAGGGGGAGAGGAGGGGAGAGAGGGGGAGGGGAAGAGGGATGGAGGGGAGACAGGAAGAGGGCGAATGAGGGGAAGGGGAAGGGTGATGGAGGAGAGAGAGGGTGAGAGAGTGTTAGGGAAAGGGGAAAGAGGGGTGAGAGGGAGGATAAATGAAGGGAAAAATGTAAGGGGAAGAGAGAGAAAGAGAGAGGGTGAGGGGGTAAGGGAGGGTAAGGGAGGATGTGGGGATAAAAAGGGAGGAGGGGAGAATGGTGGAGAGGTTTTGGGGAGCGAGGAAAGGAGGGAGGAACAGATAGGCCTGAGGGAGAAAATGAGACATGGAAAAGAAGTAAACAAAAATGTGTGAAATGATAATAATGATGATAAACGCAATAATAACAGTAACGGCAACAACATCGATAATAAAACAAAGTATGATTTATCGTCTTACTTATTTCTCTCTTTCTCGAACATCAGGCTTTGTGGTCCATTGAATTACATACCAGCTTTGAAGAGGAAATTATTTTAATTCGCAATTCCAGATCAGCTGAGATTGTAGAACCGCCAAACCCGAAGTAGGTTCGTATCCCCTAAGTTTGAGAACGAAACTAACAAATGTACGTAATCCCTTTGCCAAAATCAATACAGTTTCTTCTCCTATTTTCTCGTCCACCTTAAGTATTGTCTTCTTTTACCCATATTTTGCTTTAGATTGAATCTTATCAAGCTGAAATGGGTTCTGTTCCTCCTATTTACATTCTCCTTTAAATAAGCTCTTAAAAACCTGAAGGCTCGTATCCCATTTTCCCTTTTATTTATTTTTACACGAACCATTAAATTCTGAAGTAGGTTCGTATCCCAGTTTTACTATTATTTACACCTTTTTTTAGGAACTATAAAACCTGAAGTAGTCTCTCATCCCCTAAGTGTAAAAAAACATATTGATTATACATTCTGTCAACAAATAATGTTTCTTTATAGCCCATTAATATTGATTTTTTTTTTCCTGTTTTATTCAATAGATTTATCAATTGTATTTATTTGCTACTATTTTGTTTCTTTCTTTGTTCCATATTTTTCCTTAACATTTATCTATGTTCATTTTTCTTTTTTTCTTTTTTTAGTTTTTTTTTATATTCTAATTTCTGCGTTACTTTCTTTAGGTTCGCTTCCGTCCTCTGCATTTTTTTCTCTCTCTGTTAGTCCTGTTCATCTCCTAGCCATTCGTTCCTTCATACCTGTTTTCTTCATCTCTATTTTTTCAGCTATTTCTTTATAGTTTCCCACGTTTCCTTCCTTCTGTATTTGTTCCTTTTGGCTCGTTCCTCCTTGAGGATTTGTACCTTTAGTCCTGTTTTCCTTTTACGTCATTTATTTATTCGACTAACTGCCCTTTCTCTTAGCCATTTATTCGTTTAGTCCCGTTTCCCCTCTGTAAAGTCTTCTGCCTAGCCTCGTCCCCCCCCTTTTCTCGTTTCTCTAGGCTCGTATCACCATTGCAACTTTGTTCTTTTAGTTCTGTTTCTCCCACTTGTGCATTTTGTTCATTTCGTCCAATCGCCCTTGGGATTTTTTTCTTCTTCTGTAGTTCTGTTTCCCCCGTTACTATTTAGTCCTTTAGTCCCGTATCCCTTCAGGAAGATTCGATTCTTTAGTTATGTTTCCCCTTTTTTAGTCCCATTTACTCATAAAAAATCGTTCCTTTGGTCTAGTTTCCCCTGTTAATTCATTCTCCTATTCTCGTTTCTTCCCTGTAGATTTGCTCCTCTATCACCGTTTCTTCCTGTAAATTTATTCCATATGCCTCCCCCCCCCAACGGGAGATACGTTCTTTTGGTGTCATGCCATTCACAAAGATCGTTCCTTTAGTGTTATTTCTCCCTCGTAGATTCGTTCCTTTAGTTTCGTTTCTCCCTGTGAGTTTATTACTTAAGTACTGTTTCCTCTCTGCAAGCCGTTCCTTTAGTCTCGGTTCTTTCCTGTGAATTTATTAATTTAGTCTCGTTTCTCCTTGCAAGCCGTTCCATTAGCCCCGTTCCCTCCCTGCAAGACGTTTTTATGTCTCGTTTTTTCCCCCTGTGAATGTATTATTTTAGTCCCGTTTCCTCCCTGCAAGCCGTTCCTTTAGCCCTTTTTCCTCCCCGAGAGCCGTTCATTTAGCCTCGTCTCCTCCCCGTGAATTCGTTCCTTTAGCCTTTTTCCCCCCCTGCGCATTCGCCAAGCCTCAGTCGGACCAGCGAGCACGGGAAGGAAGGAGGTCCGCGCCCCCTTAGTCCGTGTCTCTCGGGAAATCCTTTATGTACTCGGATTTACCAGCGGTCTAATGGGCTGAAGATATCCCTAAGCTGCAAAAATGTAAATGGAGCGAAGGGCGAGAGAGGACGTGGGATTGGGGAGGTGTGAGCCAGAGAGAAAGAGAGAGAAGGGGGGAGGGAGGGAAGGAGAAAGAGAAAGAGAAAGGGGAGAGGGGAGGGAGGAGAGAAGGAGAAAGAGAGA
>NC_051420.1:8816181-8818681 GCF_015228065.2 Penaeus monodon
AGAGACAAAATAAAATATTGCGTTAAATTGTACAGAGAATCTCATTCTTTTACATAGGCGATATGCTACACAGCAATATAAACTAAACATAATCTTCTATATTTCACATGGTGTAACATATCACATAAAAGGCAGTATATATATAATATAATCATATAATTATCACAATATAGGTACGATAATATTGTTATCATATCCCGTATATAGTGGCAACACAATATGTCACTCACAACTCACATAGTATCACAACTCACTTCATTATCACAACCCACACTATATTTCTTTCTTTCTTTCTTTCTATCTTTCTTTCTATCTTTCTATCTATCTTCTTCTTTCTTTCTTTCTATCTATCTATCTTTCTTTCTATCTTTCTATCTTTCTTTCTTTCTATCTGTTATCTATCTTTCTATCTATCTTTCTTTTTCTGCGTCAGCGCTTGTAGGGTTTGTGCCCAGTTTTCAGTGTCTATATTTGTCGTTTCATTTGCTTTTATTCAGATGGTATTAGATCGTCTTCCTTTGTACAGATTCCAAACTTGTAGGTTAGTCTATAACTCGCTGCAATAATAATAACAATAAGTAACATTTATTTTTATTTTTTCTTAATATACATTTTCCATAATACAACATGCAACAAAGCGTCTTCCCTGGAACCGGCGCTTTTCCAGTCTGTCAGGGACACTACATTCCACAGTCATTTATCGGCGTAAATAAAGCAAAAGGTCCTTCCTTAAACGGCCAGTGAGTCTAATCACTCTCTAAGAGCTTAGTGGCGAGTCCTTCCCGTCACCGAAACGCTCACGACGGCAAAGTTCGCGTCTCCCACAGCCTGATTTTCCCGTGACGGTATGTTAGCGTCACCCACAGCCTGATTTCCCCGTGACGGTATGTTAGCGTCACCCACAGCCAGATTCTCCCATGACGCCAAGTTCACGTCACCCACAGCCAGATTCTCCCGTGACGGCAAAGTTCGCGTCACCCACAGCCAGATTTTCCCGTGACGCCAAGTTCGCGTCACCCACAGCCAGATTTCCCCGTGACGCCAAGTTCGCGTCACCCGCCCCCTCGAGCCAATTCTTTGCATGACGTGATGGTGACGTGTCATTCGAATCGTAGGAGTTAAGATAATTTTCTAAACTTATCTTTATGCTCGAATATCAAAATAGGTATTCAATAAATGAACTGCGTGTGTGCGTGAAGTTAAGGTAGACAAACAAACAGTCATACTGATGGATAAGTAAACAAACAGACAGGAGGACCAACAGATAAACATACAAGAAGATCCACACTCGTAGACACACAAATACTGTAGACACACGTAGTTTCGTACATAATCATACAAACAAGCAAACATAGACACAAACTATTTGCATTCAAAATGATTAGAATGATGATGATGATGATGATAATAATAATGATAATAACAACAACTACAACCACAACCACAACAACAACAGCAACAACAACAACAACAACAACAACAACAACAACAACAACAACAACAGCAACAACAACAACAACAACAATAACAATAATTTTGAAAATAACAATAATAATGATAATAACAATAATGATAATAATAATAATCAATAAATAGAGAGGCAAAATAAATCGTCAAATTCCACGTTAGGATAAATATGAATGTCTCTTAATCCTACCAAAAGGAAATAAAAAAAATAATAATAATAAATAAATAAATAAATAATACTACATATAACACGAGGATAACCGATTGTATTCATAAAAATAAAATAAAACGAAAATTAAAGGAAAAAGGAAAAGAAGAAGAAGAAGAAGAAGAAGAAGAAGAAGAAATTACTACATATAAACAAAACGAGGAAAACCGATTTTATTCACGATAAAAAAAAAGTCTACGAGAAAAAACATTTTATTCATAAAACAAAAACTACGTAAATAAATGAATAAATAAACAGCAATCAAGGAGGAGAAGAAATACTATATATAAACAACAAGACGAAAGCAAATCTATTCAAAACAAAAAATCAATTCACGAAACAAAAACACAAAAACAAAAAACAAATAAACAAAACAGAAAATAATATATCCACGAAACAAAAAAAAAATCAAATAAAAACAAACAAAGAAACAAGAAAAGAACAGAAACAAAAGCGTGCCCTGCCTTTATCAACGCCAGACTCGATGTTATACAGAGTCATAGCAACACTTTATTGCAACGATCGAGGGTTGCCCTGTGAACTCCGGGTGGCAGGCGAGGAGAGGCGAGGAGAGGCGAGGAGAGGCGAGGAGAAGCGAGGAGAGGCAAGGACAAGCGAGGAGAGGTGAGGAGAGGCAAGGAGAGGTGAGGAGAGGCGAGGAGAGGGAGGAGAGAGGCAGGAGGAGGAGGGAGGAGAGGCGAGGAGAGGCAAGGAGAGGCGAGGAGGGGGCGAGGAGAGGCGAGGAGAGGGAGGAGAGGCAAGGAGAGGCGAGGAGAGGTGCAGGAGAGGCGAGGACAGAGGCGAGAGAGAGGCGAGGGGGAGAGG
>NC_051420.1:8826181-8836181 GCF_015228065.2 Penaeus monodon
GATAGCTTAAAAAACAAACACAGAAAAGGTATGAATGAGAATGAAAAATTAAAAGGAACATCACAGTGCAAGAAAGGTATTAATTCGCTTTCGATTTTATCTTCGTCAAAAGTACGTATTTCTGACGAACATGAAATGAGAAAACCAGTCAAATACATTTATTGTAGTGCAAAGATGTACATTCTCATTTTTCATTGTTATTCATACTCTTTTTCTGTTATTCATTCTCATTCATAAATTTTCTGTATTTGTTTTTAAAGTTATTCGTTTTCATTTATAAATTTTCTGTAATTGTTTTGCAAGTTATTTGTTCTCATTCATACCTTTTCTGTGTTTGTTTTTGAAGTTATTCACTCTTATTCACACCTTTTGCTTCATCGCCCCCCCCCATGTGAGGCTACACCCCCTCCCCCCCCCCACCCCACGTCTCTTATCATGACTATCACTATTTCCTTCTATTTCCTTTTCTCCCTACTTTCATTAACCCTTTTTTATGCAACATTATTTCTAACACTCTTTCGATCATTAACACCTCTCTTCTTTCATAAAATAATATTTTGTTTTATTTATAATACTGGGTCTAATGTTTCTCTACATTCATTTTTTCTTTTCTTTTCTTTAATACAGTCCAAAATTTTCAAAATTTTCTACTTTCATCAATGTTTTTTTTTTCGTATTTTCTATATCAGTTTTTCATTAACTTGTTAAGATAATTTTTTTTCCCGTAACATGCATTGCCATTTAGCATTTTTGTTATTATAATCTTTATTTACTTATTTTTCTTATTATCTTACTTCTTCCTGTTCTTTTTCTTCTTCTTTTTCGTTTTCTTCTTCTTCTTCTTCTTCTTTTATCCCCCCCCTCCTCCTCTCCCATCTCCTACTTCCTTCCTTCTCCTTCTCCTCCTTCTCTTTCTGCTTCTTCTTCTTCGTCTTGTCTTTTCTCTTCTCCTCCTCCTCCTCCTCCTCCTCCTCTTCCCTCCCCCATCTCCCTCCACCCCCTCCCCCACCTCCCTCCCCATCCTCTCCCACCTCCCTCCACCCCCTCCTCCCCCACGCCCTCCCCACCCCCTCCCCATCCTCTCCCACCTCCCTTACCTCCCACCTCCCTCCACCCCCTCCTCCCTCCTCCCTCCACCTCCCCCTCCTCCTCCCCCTTTACATTACCCCGCAACCAAACCTCACTTACCACCAACGACTAACACCCTCTCCCCCTTCTTCTTCGTCTCCCACAGGAGGCTGCACCACCCAGCGCCTTCCCAAGTTCACGGGCACCATACCCAACGTCACAGTGACAGTGGGTAGAGAGGCGTCACTGCCCTGCGTCGTCGAGAATATTGGTGACTATACGGTAAGATCTGTTGTTTTTGTGGTTGTTTGGGGAGAGGGGGGTACTGTTTTTTTTTTAGGTCGTTTTAGGGTATTATTGTTTAGTTTTTTTTTTTTTTTTTTTTTTTTTGGTTGTTTGGGGGGGAGGGGGGACTGACTTTTTTTTTAGGTATTATTGTTTGTTTTTTGTTTTTGTTTGTTTGTTTTGCTTGTTTTTTTTTTTTTTTGTTGTTTTGGGGGCGGGGGTTTTTTTTTTTTGGGGGGGTGCTTTTAGGTCTTTTGGATCTTTTCGGGTATATTTTTGGATCGTTTTTTTTTTTGTTTTTTTGTTTTTTGGTCTTTTGGGGTATATTTCTAGGTCGTTTTGGGTCGTTTCTCGTTGTTTTTGTCGTTGTTTGGGGGGAGGGGGGACTTTTTTTTTTAGGTCGTTTTAGGGCATATATATATTTTTTTTTTTTTTTTTTTTTTTTTTTTTTTTTTTTTGGGGGGGAGAGTTTTTGGGTCGGTGTTTTGGGGGTCTTTTTCGGGTATATTTTTGGGTCGTTTTTTTTTTGGGGGGGGTCATTGTTTTTTTTGGGTTGTATTTTTCGGTCGTTTTCGGGGATCGTTTTTCGTTGTTGTGTTTTTGGTCGTTGTTTTGGGTTTTTTTTTTTGGGGGGGGGAAAACTTTGGGTGTTAGGCTGATTCCGAGATGGAAATGATAAAGAGAGAGAGAGATTAAGATGTATATAGATAGACAGATAGGTAGATAGATAGATAGATAAGTAGGTAGATAGATAGAGACATACAGACAGGCAAATATACAGATAGATAAATAAAGATAGATAGAGAAAAACAGAGAGAGAACGAGAGCGAAAGAGAGCGAGAGAGAGATAGAGAGAGAGAGATAGAGAGAGAGAGAGAGAGGAGAGAGAGAGAGAGAGAGAGAGAGAGAGAGAGAGAGAGAGAGAGAGAGAGAGAGAGAGGCAGACAAATGGAGAAATAGTGGATAGATAGACTGAGAAAATGAATATATCTATCTATTGATAGATAGATAGATAGATAGATGGATAGATACAGATAGATAGACAAATAGATAGACAGAGAGATAGATAGATAGATCAGTATGTAGATAGGTAGATAGATAGAGACAAACAGGTATATAGATAGATAAGTAGACAGACAGACAGACAGACAAATGAGTAGATAGATAGACAGAGAGAGAGAGAGAGAGAGAGAGAGAGAGAGAGAGAGAGAGAGAGAGAGAAAGAGGTAGATAGATAGATAGATAGATAGATAGATAGAGAGAGAGAGAGAGAGATAGAGAGAACGAGAGAGAGAGAGAGAGAGAGAGAGAGAGAGATTCAGGCAGCCCTTCCGCCAGGCCAAGAGAGAGACATAAATGCATCGCAAGTGCGAGAAGAGGAAGTGAGGATTGGCTCTCTGATGTATAAGTGACAGCCAGACTAGTTTAAACACTCACATGAGTAATCCCGATCCCTTCCTCTCCTCCCCACTCCCCTCTCCTCCCCGACCTTTTCCCATCCCCAATCCTCTCTCCTTCCCACCCCCTCTCCTCCCCACTCCCCTCTCCTCCCCACCCCACCTTCTCCTCCCACCCTCCCCACCCCCTCTCCTCCCCACTCCCCTCTCCTCCCCTACCCTTTCTCATCCCTCCCCACTCCTCTCTCTCCATCCCCTTCCCACCCCTAGCCCCCCCATTCCTCACCTCCCCCCCCCCCCTCCTGCTCTCCAACACTCAGACAGATCAAAGCCCAACTTTCTCTTATCCTGTCTTCCCCTCTTCCCTATCTTCTCGTTCTCCCTTGCTCTCTTTCTCTCCTTTTCCATGTCTTCTCGTGCTTTCTTCCTTCATTCCTTCTTCCCTCCCTCTCCTCTTCCTTATCTTCTCGTCCTCCCTTCCTTTGTGGCTTCTTCCTTATCTTTTCGTTTTTCCTTCCTTTCTTTCTCTCTTTCCGTTTCTCCCTTATCTTCCCGTCCTTCCTTTCTCCCCTTCTGTCCTCTTCCTTATCTATTTGTCCTTCCTTTCTTCCATTCTTCCTTTCCTTTTCACTATTTTCTCGACTTTCAGTCCTTTCCTCCTTCTTATTTTTTTAATCCTTTTTCTTTCTGTCCTCGTCCTTCGTTTCTTCCTCTTTCTTATTTTCTTGTCGTCCTTTCCTCCCTTTCTTCCTCCCTTTCCGTCCTCCTCCCCATCTCCTCATCTTTTATCCCTTCCTCTCTTACTCTTCGGAATAAGGAGAACCAATCAAGGCGACTTACGATGTCAAATCTATACCAAGAAATAGTCATTAGTTGTAATGACCTTGGTTAAGTTGTGGTTGTGATGACGGACAAGCAGTAGGTTGGTCTGAAACGTGGCTTGTCTTTGGTAGTTATAATAGAATAAAGTAAAGGGTTGAATGGATGATAAAGAAGAACATGGAAAGCAGATAATGATAGGGACATAGTGTGGTTCGCCTTGATAATCGTAAAGAGGGGTGCACTTCTGGTTGGTAATACCGTAAATAAGGTATCTCGTTGTCTGGTAATGGTGTAATGCTTCCTGTTCTTAATGATGCCGATGAGATGTGTGTGTTGAATTGGTATTAGGTGTGGTATATTTGTAAACTAAGTCATTGTGCAAAACAGGGTGCTTTTCAGAACTGATAATACGAAATATGTTGACTCTAGGTTTTCCTAATTGGAGAGACTACATACGGAGTGCCTGAAACGAGCAATAGTATTGATTTAGTCTTTCGAATTGATAATAGTAGATATAGCGTGTTGCGAACTGACATTGCCTTATATAGTGTCCATCCAAGTCGAGATACTAGACTGTGGTATGAAGATAAACACAGACACCGTAACAACGTGTACATATATATATAAAAGGAACACAATGAGACATGGAGTTTTCTTTGTGTGGCTGTTTCCTTCCTATCCAGATATGGTATGTTATGAATGCCATGATGTCCATCAAGCTCATGAGCCTTAGATACGGTGACCCTAATATTGATAATGGCATAGGCAGGGTGACTCTCGAAATAGCGACACTAATGGTATTCAAATATATTAATTCCTATAACCTGGTATTACTATTAAGTGCATCTCAAAGTGACACTTATACAAAGTATAAGCCTCCCTCTTAGCCTTATACTATTAATAGGCCTCGCTTCAAATCCAAGAGGGAACTAGACTGTCTGGCTGTTCCTCTTTAGCGGTACAAGTAAAGTGAACCTCCAAATGGTACAGGAAAAGGAGGAGTGTGTGGTCCGAATTTTTAATGGTAGAGATTAGGTCTGCCTTGAATCGGTAATGAAACAGGCTGGGTGTGTTTCACTGATGGAAAGGGGTTGGGATGTTTTTTTTTTCCTGTTTTTTTCTGTTTTTTTGCCAATGGTAACATTATAGATTAGTAGCAAATCTGTTGGCTAAAGGGGAGGAGATTGGGTACGCTGTAGTATTGGGATGCTGGAGTTTATTATAGAATAGAGGATAATGGTAAACAGTATAGATTAAACCATGTCTCGATTCTGCTAATGGTACGGTGAAGCATGTTTCGTATGGGTAATGGTAACAGACATTACCCTGTCCCGACTCTGTAATGGCTCAGACCTGACCAGCTTTTTACTAATGGTATAGAGTGGTTGTGATTCGAATAAATAATTAGAGTAGGTGGTATCAGGGAAAGAAATTACGAAACCCTGAATTTAGCAATGAAGTTCACCAGCAGAAGGGAAGAGGAAAATTGAAGTGAGGAGGAAAAAATTTACTTCAACTTCTTCGCCAAAGAGGTGTGCATAATGTTAAACCATAAACTCACTTAAGTAAACTTTGCCACGCGTTTAACATTATGCATACTTCTTTGGCGAGAGAAAGAGGGAGGGAGAGAGAGAGAGAGAGAGAGAGAGAGAGAGAGACAGACAGACAGACAGACAGACAGACAGACAGACAGACAGACAGACAGACAGAAGACAGACAGAAGAGAGAGAGAGAGAGAGAGAGAGAGAGAGAGAGAGAGAGAGAGAGAGAGAGAGAGAGAGAGAGAGAGAGAGTCACACATGGACATGAGTGTGAAATCAGAGAAACGCAACTATTACTACATTTCTTGCCCCTAATGAATAGTGACAGCGGAAAGCGTCGTCTGGAATGATAAGAAGAAGAAAATGAGATAAAGAGAAAGAGGAGGAGGAATGATAAGGAGAGGAAAATTATATATGTCTATATATATATATATATATATATATATATATATAGACATATATATATATATATATATATATATATAATATATACATATATATATATATATATATATATATATATATAAGACATATATAAATATATAATATATATATATATATATATATATATATATATATAGAGAGAGAGAGAGAGAGAGAGAGAGAGAGAGAGAGAGAGAGAGAGAGAGAGAGAGAGAGAAAGAGAGAGAGGGGGGGGGCGAAGAAGAGGTAGAAGAAGAAAATAATGACGAAGGAGAAGAAATAAAAGAAGAAGGAGACAAATGAAAAAGAAGGAAAAAGTTGAAGAAGGGAAAAAATAGAGAAAAAAAGAAAAGATAAATGACTAAAGAAAAACAGAAAAGAAGTAGAAAGACGAACAAGAATAATAATAATGAGAAAAACGATGAAGAAGAAGAAAGATGAAGAGGGAGAAGAAGAGAGACGAAGAAGAAGAAGAAAAATGAAGAAGGAGAAGGAGAAGAAGAAGAAGAAGAGGAAGAAGAAGAAGAAGAAGAAGAAGAAAAAGAAGAAGAAGAAGAAAAAAAAAAAAGAAGAAGAAAAAAAAAAAGAAGAAGAAGAAAGAAAAAAAGGAAGAGGAAACAGTAGCGTAAAAGGCAAGGGTCTCCCGGGCGTCTCGGCGGCCTGGCGATGGAATTGATAGAGGGAACATCAGTGTGGAGCAGACCACATAATCTCAGCTGAGGAAGATACACGCACTCAACAACCATCCCCTCCTCTCCCCTCCGCTCCCCTCTAAGGCGACCCTCCTCTCCCCTCCGCTCCCCTCTAAGGCGACCCTCCTCTCTCCTCCGCTCCCAATCTCTCTCTTCCTCTCTCCTCCTCTCCCCTCCTCTCCCCTCTGCTCCCCATCTCTTTCTTCCTCTCCCCTCCTCTCCCCATCTCTCCCCTCCTCTCTCCTCCTCTCCCCTCCTCTCCCCTCCGCTCCCCTCCTCTCTCCTCCGCTCCCCATCTCTCTCCTCCTCTCCCCTTTCCCCTCCCTCTCTCTCCAGTCTTCCTCCTCCTCTCCCCTCTCTTTTCCTCCTCCTCTCCCTCTCTTCCTCCTCTCCTCTCCCTCTCTTCCTCCTCCTCCTCTCCCTCTCTTCCTCCTCCTCTCCCCTCTCTTCCTCCTCCTCTCCTCCTCCTCTTCCTCCTCCTCTCCCTCCTTCCTCCTCCTCTCCCCTCTCTTCCTCCTCCTCTCCCCTCTCTTCCTCCTCCTCTCCCCTCTCTTCCTCCTCCTCTCCCCTCTCTTCCTGAGGTCCCGCGGGAGAGTAGCTTGCCGCATTGGTATTCCATCGCCACGGAGAGCTTATGGCAGATCAAACACGAAAGACTGACATCCCCCTCCCCCCTCCCTCCCTCCCTCCCTCTCCTCCCTCCCTCCCTCTCCTCCCTCCCTACCTCTCCTCTTTCACTGCCTCTCCTCCCTCCCTCCACTCCCTCCCTCTCTCTCCCCCTTCCCTGCCTCTCCTCCTTCCCTCCACTCCCTCCCTCCCTCCTTTCCTTCCCTGCTCTCTCTCCTCTTCTCGTCCTTCTCTCCACCGTGTTCCCCTTTACTCTTCCCTCCTATCTCCTATCCTCCAGTCCTCCCTCTTCTCCTCTCTTCCCCTCCTATCTCCTGTCATCTCGTCTTTTCTCTTCTCCTCCTCTCTTCCTTTCTTCCCTTCACTCCTCCTCCCTCTCTTTCTCATCTCCCATCCTCTTCTTCCTCGTTCATCTACCAGCAGTCTGATATTCTCTCTGTTTCCCTATTCTGTCTGTGGCTTCCTGTCTGGTTGTCTGTCGCTCTCTCTCATTTTCTTTACTTGCAAATTCTGTTCAGTATTCTCTCTTTCCCTCTCTCTCTCTATTTCTTTCTTTCTTTCTCTCTTTTTGTCTATCTATCTACCTATCTATCTATCCTCATCTCTCTCTCTCTCTCTGTCTAATTATCTATCTATCTATCTATCTGTCTACCTGTCTATCTGTCTAGCTATCTGTCTGTCTATCATTATCTCTCTCTCTCTCTCTCTCTCTCTCTCTCTCTCTCTCTCTCTCTCTCTCTCTCTCTCTCTCTCTCTCTCTCTCTCTCTCTCTCTCTCTCTCCTCTCTCTCTCTTCTCTCTTTCTCTCACGCTTTTTCTTCTCCCTCTCCCTCTCCCTCTCCTTCCCTCTATTCGCTTTATCCATCTATCTAATTGCATATCAATTTCATACTATTATCAAAGAGTTTCGTAAAAGTTAACAACAAAAATCCCTAAAACTTATATCAAAACGAAACAAAGCTGAAAAAATAAAAACAAGCATAAACTAGAAAAAAAAATAAGTATAAAACAAGAAAACAAATAAAATAAATAAACACAAAACAGAA
This sequence comes from Penaeus monodon, assembly GCF_015228065.2. Taxonomy (NCBI): domain Eukaryota; kingdom Metazoa; phylum Arthropoda; class Malacostraca; order Decapoda; family Penaeidae; genus Penaeus; species Penaeus monodon. Next base: position 8,834,082 of record NC_051420.1, read on the forward strand.
AAAAAAACAAACAAACAAACAAAAATAAATGAATAAAAACGAACGTTCTACAGGTCAAGAACCCACGTGTTAAATCCGGCCTCACGTTCCCGCGTTAACCTTGTATTTTCCTCTGTTATTTGAAGCTGTGGTTTTGCTTTGGCGAAGGAAACCGTGGAGGGAGAACACAAGCCCTTTTGTTCTCTTTAATCCGCGAGTTCAGGTATCCTTCAGCGCCCCCGATTTCCAGTTCCAGGATGGCGGAAATCCCGATTGCCACACCCGGATTTAGGCGCCGGTTCTGGGGAAGAGTTAGAGAGAATGTGTTTCGTGGTCATCGTGAGTGAGTGAGAGAGAGAGAGAGAGAGAGAGAGAGAGAGAGAGAGAGAGAGAGAGAGAGAGAGAGAGAGAGGAGAGAAAGAGAGATAAAATATATATATATATATATATATATATATATATATATATATATATATATATATATATATATATATATATATGTGTGTGTGTGTGTGTGTGTGTGTGTGTGTGTGTGTGTGTGTGTGTGTGTGTGTGTGTGTGTGTGTGTGTGTGTGTGTGTGTGTGTGTGTGTGTGTATGGATAGATAGATAGATAGATAGGTAGATAGGTAGATAGATAGATAGATCAATAGATAGATAGAGAGTGAGAGAAAGAAAGAGAGAGAGAGAGATATATATATAGAGAGAAAGAGAGAGAGAGAGAGAGAGAGAGAGAGATATAAATATAGATAAATATAGATATAGATATAGATATAGATAAAGATAGATATAGATGTAGATAAAGATAGATATAGATATAGATAAAGATAGATAGATATAGATATAGATAAAGATAGACAGGTATATGTATATTTCCTTTCTATATAGACGGACGCGTTTTATCATTCCATCCGGTGCACGAACGAACAAAAAAAAAATGTTGCAAGCAAACACGTAAACAAGGTCACGAAATATAAACTACTGACTTTCCTTGTTTATATAAACCACTTTCATTTACTATTTCGCTTCGTGATTAATGTAAGCCATTCTCTACTCTCTCTGTTTTGTCTGTGACTAAAAAGCCCAATTTCCAACATCTCCCTATTACATCTTCCAGTGTCCAATTTCACACTCTCCGTATTTCGTCTACGACTAAAAAAAAATCAATTTCTCTCTCTCTCCCTATTTCATCATGTGAATGCAATGCCCAATTTGCCACTCTCACTATTTCACCATCTGATTACGATGCCCAGTTTCCTATTCCCTATTTCCTGCTAAGATTACGGTTCTCCAATCCTCACTTTGCAATTTCGATCATTTTCCTTTTTTCTTTTATTTCATCCTACGATAAAAATCCCCATTCGTCATCTTCCCTATTTCACCCACTTCTCACTATTCCCAAATTTCTCTCTCACTCAATGGGCACAATTCCCCTTTTCCCTCATTTCATCCTACGATAATTTTCCCCATTCGTTACTCTTTCACCCTACCAATTTCACCCTTTTACCCCGATTCCCCATTTCTCTCTCCCTATTTCACCCTCCGAAGATTCTCTATTCCTCTCTCTTCCTATTTCAGCCCTCGACCCCAATTCCCTATTCCTCTCTCTCCCTATTTCATCCTTGAAAGACTCCCTTTTCCTCACCCTTCCTATTTCACCCTATTTCTCTCTCCTTATTTCACTCTTCGAAGACTCCCTTTTCCTCACCCTTCCTATTTCACCCTATTTCTCTCTCCTTATTTCACCCTCCGGAAATCCTGTATTCCTCACTCTCCCTATTTCACCCTTTGGTCATTACTGCCTATTCTTCCCTTTCCCTATTTTCCTGTTTGATGGAGAGGGAAATGGGGTTCGTTATATCCACGCTTGACGTTTGTTAGTTTCCTTGTTGTGTAGAAGAAGATAGGTAGTGTTTTTGTTTATGTCTGTCTGTTGGTGTTTTTTTTTATCTGCTTCTTATCATTGGTGCCTTCTGCTCTCTCTTTCTCTCTCTTTCTCTCTCTCTCTCATTCTCTCTGTCTCTCTATCTATCTATCTATCTATCTATCTATCTATCTATCTATCTATCTTCTATCTCTATCTCTACCTCTCTCTCTCTCTCTCTCTCTCTCTCTCTCTCTC
>NC_051420.1:8846181-8848681 GCF_015228065.2 Penaeus monodon
TAACCATTCTACCACCGCGGCCTTGACGATCATGGGTTTCCATGATTTTTCTTGGCAATTTAGAGCGGTGGTTTGCCATTGCCTTCCGCCCGGTGTGTGTTTTTTTTTTTTTTTTTTTTTTTTTTTTTTTTTTTTTTTTTTTTTTTTTTTTTTTTTTTTTTTTTTCCGAGTCACCATCTCTATTTACCCGGCACTGACTTGGGCTGACTTGGTCCCCCAGTGGCTAGGCAGGCAATCGAGGTGAAGTTCCTTGCCTAAGGGAAACAACGCGGCGGTCGGTGACTCGAACCATCGAACTCAGATTGCCGTCGTGACAGTCTTGAGTCCGACGCTCTAACCATTCGGCCACCGCGGCCCCATATATATATATATATATATATATATATATATATATGTGTGTGTGTGTGTGTGTGTGTGTGTGTGTGTGTGTGTGTGTGTGTGTGTGTATATATATATATATATATATATATACACAAATCACAAACAAACAGACAAAGAAATCACAAACACACAAGGAAACACACAAACAAAGCACAAACGACCGATGCGATTTCCGACCTCGATCGAAATTTACAAACCGACGCAAAGTGAGCTTAAAGGCGCCTCTTGGTTTAACGAAATTCACTTTAAAGTCTGTCTATCATCGGTTGCTTAAAGATGAGTGAATAGGGAGATAAATGAAGGAATAGAAAGATATATGAATAGATGGATAAGTAAATAAATGTTAATTAAGGTTCTTATTTGATTCCTTTTCGTTATCTTCTTTTTTTTTTCTTTTTTTTATATCTTTATCTCGTCTTCCTCTTCTTCTTTATTTCTCCTTCTCTTTCTGTTTTTTTTTCCTCTTCCTTCTCTTTCTCTTTTTTCTCCTCGTCTTCTTTTTCTTTTGCTCCTATTCTTCTTTTTCTTTTTTCTCTCTTCTCCTCTTCCTCTTTCTCTACTCTACCTATTTATCTTCTTTCTCCTCTTCCATTTTCTCTTCTTTCTGTTTCGCTTTTCTCTTTTCCTTCTTCTTTCTTCTTCCTCTTTCTTTCTCCTCCTCCTCCTTCTCCCTTTTCTCCTCCTCCTCCTCCTCTTTCCCATATTCTATCTACTCTTTGTCCTCATCATCTTATTGTTTTTATTTCTTCTTCTTCTCTTTCTCATCTTCTTTTTCTTCCACCTCCTTCTCTTCCTCCTCTTCTTCTTCCTCCTCATTTCTCATTTTCTTTCGTTTCCCTTTTCTCTATCTCCCCCTCCCCCCCCTCCCTTTTCCTCCTTCTATCCAAGGAGACAAAAAGAAGTATGTCTTGAGTTACGTCGACAATAAGGTTGAGAATTAGTAATACAAAGAAGGTAAATTGACTCTTATGGCCTTTATTTGATATATAGGGAAGAGGGGGGGGGGAGGTCAGGGGACAGAGAGCTTTTCATAATCCCTTCCCTTTTCTTTTTCTTTTTCTTTTTCTTTTCTCTTCGTCATCCTTACACACACACAAACACACAAACACACAGGCACACACACACACAAACATACACACAAACACATACATTCAAGTAAATAAAGACACACACACACAAACACATACATTCAGACAAACACACACACAAACACACACACAACACACAAGCACGAATACTTCAACACACTAAAAACTACAGCATGTGGGATGATTCTCCCCTCATCCACCCCTCTACACCCACCCTCCACCTACTCCCCTCACCCCCTTTCTCTCCCGTGTACATGCAGCTTATGTTTCTCTTCTCCCCTCACCTACAACCCCATTTTCCCCTCTCTTCCTTTTCCTCTTATCCACATACAACCTCTCTATCTCCCCTTAATTCCCCTCACCCGTTCTTTCTCTCATCCACGCACCCACCTCTCTGTCCTAATCCCTATGGTCCTCAAACTTCCCCTCAGACCTTATCTTATCCCCTCACTCATCCCTTCCCCCCATCACCCATCTCTCACCCATTTCTTTATCTCCCCTCACACCTCTCTTCACCCATTCCTTCACCCACCTCTTATCTCCTTTCCCCTACTCCTCACACCACCCCTTATCTCCCCTCACCCACCCCATCACCCACCCCTTCACCTTTTCTTGTCTCTCCTCACACACACACACCTTTACCTTCCCTCACCCACCCCTCACCTTCCCTCACCCACCCCCATACACCTCCTCCCCTCCCCTCACCCACCCCTCACACACCCCTTACTTCCCCTCACCTCCCCTTCACCTACCCTCACCCACCCCTCCCCTCCCCTCACACCACCCCCTTATCCCCCTCTACCCCCCTTCACCCACCCCACCCGCCCCCAGCCTCACCTCGCCTCTCCGTGTATATATGAGACAGGTTCGGAGGCAGCGAGCGGCACACCTCATTTTATGCATACATTACACTTCATCGCCAGACCCGACGCCACAGATGAGGTGCTGTAATGGGAAACTCATGAGAAGATAAATCGAATTTCCATACATAACGCCACTTGAAATGGGAGAATTGGAAAAAAAGGAATGAG
>NC_051420.1:8856181-8866181 GCF_015228065.2 Penaeus monodon
TGTGGGGGAAGGTAGGAGGGAGAGAGGGTGAGTGTGTAGAGGGGGGTGGAGAGAGAGGAGTGTATGTGAGGGTTAGGTGCATGGATGTCAGTGGGTGTACTTTTGTAAGTGTGGGTGTGGGCATATTTTTGTAAGTGTGGGTGTGGGTATACTTTTGTACGGGTGTGGGTATATTTTTTGTGGGTGTATTTTCGTAAGTGTGTATTTTTGTAAGTGTGGGTGTGGGTATATTTTTGTAAGTGTGGGTGTGGGTATATTTTTGTAAGTGGTAAGTGTGGGTATATTTTTGTAAGTGTATTTTTGTAAGTGTGGATGTGTGTATAATTTTGTAAGTGTGGGTGTGGGTATAATTTTATAAGTGTGGGTGTATTTTTGTAAGTGTGAGTGTGGGTATATTTTTTGTGTGTGTAATTTTGTAAGTGTGAGTGTGGGTATAATTTTGTAAGTGTGGTTGTGGGCATATTTTTGTAAGTATGGGTGTGAGTATGGGTGTATTTTTGTTAGTGTGGGTGTCGGTGTTATTTTGCATGTGTGGGTGTAGGGAGGATTAAAATGTATATGTGTACATGTGTGTGTTTGTGTGTGAGTGTATGAAATCTATACGGAGAGAGGATTGAAGAATTAGAGACAAGGAGAAGAGGAGGAAGAGGAGACAGGAGAAAGATGATAGAAAAAGAAAGAAGGAGAAATAGGAAAGAGGAGGAGGAGGAGGAGGAGAAGGAGGAGGAGAAGTCAAAGAACGGACGAGGCAAGGGAAAGGGAGAAGGAGAAGAGGAAGGAATAGAAGATCAAAAAAATAAAAAGGGTAGATTGAGAAACGAGGAGGACGGGGGAAGGGGAAGAGGAGAAAAAGGGGAGAGAGAGAAGGAACAGAAGAGAAGAAGAGGTAGAATGGGAGAAAGAGGCAGAGAATGGGGGAGAGAAAAGGGAGAAGTAAAGACAGACGAAAGAGAGAAAGGGAAAACGATGAAAAACAGGAAAGGCGGCAGGGTAAAAAAGGGGGAAAGAAGGAAAAAGGAAAAGGGAAGAAGGAGGAGGGAAGAAGAAGAAAAAAGGGGAGAAAAGAGAAGGAGAATAAGAAACTAGAGGAGAAGGAGGAGAAGGAGGGAAGAAGAGGAAGAAGAAAAGCGTAATAGGAGAAGACGAAGATGAAAAGTAGGGAGAGGGGAAGAAGGGAAGAAGAAGAGGAAGAGTGAAAGAGAGGAGAATTGGAGAAGAGAGGCATAGGGATAGAGGGAGAGGGAGGGTGATGGAGGAAGAGGAACTTTAAGAGACTAGAGGAGAGTGGGAGCGAGTGAAAGAGATATACACAGAAAGCAAAAGAGAATAAGAGAGATAGATAGATAGAGAGAGAGATAGATAGATAGATAGATAGAGAGAGAGAGAGAGAGACAGAGACAGAGACAGAGACAGAGACAGAGACAGAGACAGAGACAGAGACAGAGACAGAGACGAGAGAGAGAGAGAGAGAGAGAGAGAGAGAGAGAGTGAGAGAGAGAACAAGAACAAAGACGAGATAAAGAGAGAGTGTATGTGTGAAAGAAAATGAGAAAGAGAGAGAGTAAGAAAAGAAATCGACAAAATGCGCACAATAATTCACTTTCACATAATTGTTTTCGCAATAACTACCGTCATATTTTTCATATTTGTTATTATCATTACATATTGTCTTTGCTATGGCAACTGTTACTATCATATTATTATTCTATTATTATTATCATTATATTCATTATGTTATCATGATTATCATTATCTTCATCACTGTCACTGATATTACATTATAGTTTTTATTATTACATTATTATCATTTTCATTAGTATAATTAATAACATTATTATTGTTATTATTATTATTATTATTATTATTATTATTATTATTATTATTATTTATTATTATTATCATCATCATTATTATTATTATTGTTATTTTTTTCATTTTATTTATTTATTTTTTTTTTCAAGTGCCCTGTCCCACAAGGATGTTGGCGATCATGGATTTCCATGATTTTCTTGGCAATTTAGAGCGGTGGTTTGCCGTTGCCTTCCGCCCGGTGTTTTTATCGAGTCACCATCTCTATTTACCCGGGTCTGGGACCGGCACTGACCCAGGCTGGCTTGCCCACCCAGCGGCTAGGTAGGCAATCGAGGCGAAGGTCCTTGCCCAAGGGAACAACGCGCCGGCCGTTAAAAACCGTCGGCTTTCTGAAGGAAAGACCGGGCGTAAGTCACTGAGCCAAGGTAATTCGCAACTCCCTTACAAGGTCGTTGACCCGACCTTTTATGCGAACAAGGTCGTGCGCCAAGTTCGTTTATTCGGAGTCTGCGCAGCAAGATTCGTTGTTCTTAAGATTGTCGTCTGTTCTTCGAGACGTTACAGCTTTTATTTTATTTATTTTGGGATTGCTCATTTTATTTTTTATTTGTTTCGGAGGTCTTTAATAAAAATACATGAGATTTCTTATAATAATAAAAGGAACGTAAAATATATACATGATTTTAAATATAGAAGGAAATAAAATTACTCTGGCTAGCCAACCAGGCTCTGGCGCCAAACAACTGTTTTCCGTTTTCTGTCGCCAGCTTACGGAAATTCGTATTTCGGCCGCTATTTCAAGCGTTTAAGGGCAAACGTCTGCTTAGTAGATTACGCCATCTTCCTTCTCAGTAAGGGCCATCCAAGGAGTTCTCGTTTGTTCATCAGCGTCTCCTGCAGGCAGGTCCTCTGCAGCATCGCCTTCTGCGCCATCTATTTTTCGTTTGTTCACCACGGCCAGGCGCCAAGGATTGTCGGGGGAGGAGGGGGGATGGATGTTATGAAGTCTTATGCAGCCTGACACAGGGGCGAGAGCGGCAAGTAGGAAGCTGAGGCGTCAGCTCACTACAACCCCTCCCCCACCCAGTAGAGCGAAGTCCACGACGTCTCAACTAGCTGGCCCTCGAGGTCCAACTGCTCCTCCTGTCAAGTCTTTCCCACGTCCTCTACTAGGTCGTCTCTGGGTCCACTCAGCAGGTCACAGGGGCATCTTGAAACGACGTGACGAAGCTCGTCCTGACCCTCCTTCCCAACGGTGGCTGAGAAGTCCTCCCGATAGTCCAGGGTGATGACCTTCTGCTCTCTCTGCATCGTCCCATGGGTGTGATAGGGCCATCCATGAGTCCGGCAGGTCCTCCTCCTCATCCTCTAACAGGGTAATGTCCAAGGCGACTCAGCACTGCTCTCAGGAACCGACTGTGCAAAATCTCAGTGTCCTCTGCTAAGGCTTCACGGTTCACCACGAGTCTCTCGAACCACAGGACATCACAGGCATGGGTCAGGGTGTAATCCATGGCTACAATCTGACAACAGAAAGAAAATCCCTTCCCAATCCCCTTGAGTTGCGCTGGCTCATTTATTACTTTAAGAGTTCAAATATGACATTAAATACGAAACCGTATTGCTCATCCAGGTTTATTAAGATTGCTTGGTAAAACTGAGGGAGGATAGTATGGCTTGTTACAAAGAATTCAGACTGGCAAAGAATGGCAGGTGACTGGTGTAATTAATTCACCATAAGGATTAAGATTAACTTAAACATGAAAGTACTTAAAACAATAAAAACATATATACAAAAATAAAAAGGGATGATAAACATATGTACATATAATGACTTCGGACTGACCAGGCAGGATGCAAGCAGCATCACTCCTGGCTCAGCCTCATCATCTAGCAGTGGATCCACATAGTCTGGACCATATTCATCGTAAAGGTCAGGGTAAGTAACTTCACCCAAGACATGAAACGATTTGATATCATTTATATGACACTGTCTCTCGGTAAATGGACGTGAGACATCTTTTAACAAGAAAGTTACAGGACCAATCTTCTTTTTAATACGTGCTGGACCTGCCCATCGTGGGTTCAGCAACTTATCAGGTCCGTGTTTCTGTACACGGTTCTTATAAAGTACAAGGTGCCCTTCCTCAAGAGGTTTTGCTGTTGCTGCTTGTCTGTCATAGTCTCTCTTCCATCTCTCCCTTGCTGTCTTTGTCGTCTCAAGTGCTACCTGACGAGCTTCTTAAGGGCTTTATGGAAAGATCTGGATGCTTCCGAGTTATAAACTAGGTCATTTGTGAGACCAACTGGAAAGTGGCCATGATGGCCAGTCATCAGATACAAAGGTTGGTCTCCTGTACTCCGGTGGATTGCACTATTAAGAGCTAGTCTCACTTGAGGGATCAGCTGTTCCCACATACCCGGTGCTGTGTTTGCAAGAAATGCAATAGCATCTTTAACAACCCTGTTTGTTCGTTCTATCATCCCGTTTGCTTGAGGATGATAAGCGGTAGTTAGAGTGGTCTGTATCTGTAACAATCGGCAACATTCTTTGAACAGACGGTTGTTAAACTCAGATCCTCCGTCTGTTTGTATGAGGCGAGGAGGACCAAACACAGAAATAAATTCTTTAAACATGGCATCAGCCACCGAACCCGCATCCTTAGCCTTAAGAGGAATAATCTGGACATAGCGAGTCAAATGATCCACAATTGTCAAGCAATATCTATAGCCTGCTTGAGATATCCCCAACTCAATGAGGTCCGCACTCACTTTCTCTAGAGGCACTGATATATCTGGTGCCTTTGCTAAAGGAGCTTTTCTTGGGCTGCCCTTACGCCTCTGGCATGCCTCACATGCAGCCACATATTCTTTTACATCCCGAAGCATATTTGGAAAGTAAAACATGTCCTTCAATTTAACAAAGGTCCTATATACTCCAGGATGAGCAGCTAAGTGTGATGAGTGTGCTAGCTTTATAGCGCTTCTGCGAAGCTGCCTTGGGACAACAAGCTGACTGACAATTCTGTCAGGCAGAGTTCTTACATGATAAAGAACTCCGTTCTGAAGTTCAAACTCATCTAGACTTCCTCTGAGGAGTAGCTTTCTCTTCCAAGAATGCCACAATGTCATGCCACATTGGATCTTTTAGTTGCTCTGAACGCATTGTTTTTGGGTCAGGATTAGACATACAAATGGAACTTACATTTCGACTCAGCATATCTGGTACATTGTGGGACGTACCAGGTTTGTACAATATCCTGAATGAATAACCCGAGAGTTCATAAGCCCATCTGGACATTCGTGGGGACTTTGTTGTCTTTGTAAATACGAAGCACAAAGGTCTGTGGTCAGTATATACTGTGAACTTGTGACCAAAAACATAAGGATCAAAAGCTCTGACACTCTCAACAACTGCAAGAGCCTCAGCATCAGTGGCAGAGTATCTGGTTTCAGGGCCTCGCAGCTTCCGGCTGAAATAAACTATAGCATGTGGTGGGCTCTGACCTTGCCTTTGCATTAGACATCCCCCTATGGCAACTTGAGATGCATCCGTATGGATTTCAAATGGCAGCTCAAAGTTGGGCTTCTGCAATATTGGTGCATTAATTAAAGCATCCTTGAGTGCCTGGAATGCCTCTTGACATTCTTTAGTCCACTTAAATCTTTGCTCCTTTTTGATAAGTTGTGTTTAGTGGATAGACCATCTTAGCATAATTGGGGACATGTTTACGGAAAAATCCAGAGGCTCCTAAAAATCTCCGCACACCTCTAACTGTCTTTGGAGGGAGCATCTCCGAGATGGCTCGTACTTTGTCTGGATCTGGTAAGATCCCATCTGGAGTGATGCAGAAGCCTAGGAATCGGAAATTTTGAACAACAAACTCACACTTGCTAGCATTGAGTTTAAAACCAGCACAGTCAAGGATGTCTAAGGTTTCTTTAAGATGGTGAAGGTGTTCTTCAAAGGTTTTACTGTAGATAACAATGTCATCCAGATATGCTAAAGTATGTCTACCCAAGACTGGACTAAGTACAGCATTCATGGTTCTCTGAAAGGTAGTTGGGGTGGTGGAGAGCCCAAAAGGCATACGACGCCATTGGAAGAGGCGGTAGCCATCACTGAAGGCAGTCTTAGGCCTATCCTCAGGTGCCACTGGGATGCTCCAGTAGGCACTTCGACTGTCCAGCAAGGAAAAAACTGCAGTGTCCCTTACTTCATCAATTAACTCATCAATCCTCGGGAAGGGATAAGTGTCTGCTATAGTTACAGAGTTAAGTTGTCTATAGTCAACACAAAATCGTACTGTGCCGTCCTTCTTCTTGACAAGGACAACAGGAGAGAGCCAAGGTGAAGTACTAGGCTCGATAACACCAGCCTCAAGCATGGCATCACACTCCTGTCTGATCTGCTGCTTGACTGCCTCAGGTAAACGCCATTGGCGTGTGCAGAGAGGTTTAGTCCCGTGTGTAGGAATGTGATGCTGAATTCCTGGTACAGTACCAATTGTGAATTTGTCCCCACTGAACAACCTGGGATAATTAGCTAATAAAGAAAGTATATCTTGATGTTGTTTATCAGGCAAATGACTTAAACGGGGTCCAGCTTTAACCTCATCTCCTGATGTTGTCAGCATCGACACCTCAGGAGGATCATCTAAGCTGATTTCCGGGAACACAATAAAATCATTATCATTATACCCAAAATCCAACTGCCCATAAGCTATATCAAAGACATCTTCCTTATCAAAATTAAAATGGGGATCGGGTATATCATCATCATCTAGTTTGGGTTCAGATGAATCTTCACTCATCCGTTCCTCTTGAGCCTGTCCCACAAGACTGGGCTCTTTAGATAGGCGATCGAACTCAATCACTGTGCACACTTGACTAGTTGCTACGTGTGTGCCATTCTGTAGGTGTACTGGACGTGTTCCTCCATTTACCACCCACACAGAAGCTACACCATCTTTAGGTATAACTACTGTCCGAGGGACAATTATCTTATCTGTAGCTCCTTCAATAATGACCTCCTTATGGTTGAAAGCTTCAGGAACAGTCACAGGGATTTATCGTCCATTGCGAGAAGGGCATTGTGTGGTCCTTCTTATGGCAAGCCTTTGGCTATGTTCAGGTGGAACAAACTCTGATATGCCGGAAATACCTAATGTACACCCATCAGTGTAAGTAATAGGAAGGGTCACTCCTCCAAGTCTCAGATAAGCCTTTTGAGGAACAGACTTATGTACTAATCGGTAGCAAAACCTCCTAAGAAAATCCATCCCAATCAGGATGTTCCCTGGAAAGTCGACGCCTTCCACCACACACACCCTGTGATGACACCGCCGTATCTTCCTACCATTTCCCAAGGAAATTTCTACATCCTACTCAGAGGTGGCTTCAAAGAGTCGACCTGACACTCCACGAAGTCCACGAACCTGGTGATGGATTCTCTTTGGGGTTATTGACTTAGTTCCTACGATCTTTAAGAGTGTGACCTCAGACCCTGAGTCTATAAAAGCTGTCATAGGTACTCCATGGACACGTATCTTTACAAGGGGCCTCCCACAAGGTCCTTGTGCAATAATTTCATTATTCGAGGTCACTGTCTGGACCCGCAGCCTCGATCAACGGTTGTCTGCCTGCGGTATACTCGTGTGGTCCTCTGAAGTGAACCTTGTTTTGGCTCCTCCGATACCCAGAGATGACTGGACCATCTCCACTCTGGATGTTCTGAAAGGGACACTCTCTACGGAAATGTCCTTCTCGCCGACACCCCCAGCAAACTAGAACAGAATGCTGATCTCTCCGACGGACTGGACGAGGTGGAACTCGTGAGATTTCTGAAATCTCTCCTCTGCGAGGTGCTGCAGGGAGCTTAGGTGGTTCATCATCATTCTTAATGCCCACTCGAGCATTCCACAGTCTTTGTGCAGTTTCCACTAGTGATTGGACAGAATCACCTTCCTTTAAGGCAAGCAATTCCCTCAGCCAACCAGGCAATCCTTGGAGGAAGACCCTTCGTACCAATTCTTCAGGGTTTCCAACTGCTTCCCGATGGTCCCGATAACCCTGATAGACCATCCCCTCAAGAGTGGTATGAAAACTAAGGGTGCCTGACCTGCCATCATGCGTACCTCATACAAAAGAGCAAAGAAGTCAGAGGCAGAGCATGTCCCTCTGAACTTCTGCCGTATCTTTTGGCGAAACTCAGCCCATATATAAATATCATCAAAAATGGGTGAGTTGATGATCACATCTGCCTGACCTCGACAATGTGCCTTTGCAGCACGAATTAATGCCTCATCAGTAGCTGGCTTAACGGTATTCTCCAGCTGCCTAAGCCATCCCTCCACTTCCTGGTTTCTCCGAAGTGGCTGAGAGGCAGGGGCTTCAGCTCTAAACTTCGTGATACCATCACGATCAGACACTACAACATAAGTTGGCTGTGGGGCGGTATGTGGCTGAGCTACAGGAGGTGTAAAAAGAGTACGAGGTGCCACCTGTGGTCCACTGGATAAGGGTCCAGTATTTTCCTGCACAAAACGAGACTGAGGAAAATGAGGAGTTGCTGGTGTTAATGCCGGAGGAGAAAACTCCCTAACTGGTGCTCTAGGCTCGGTTCTCTTAGGAACAGCTCCTGTTGAGGGTGACATGTTAGCAGGAGAGAGTGCCGTGGCACCCTGTGGCTCTGGAGAACCAGCATTAGCCTCGGTATTTGAATTTAATGTTAATTTCTCCAGCATTGCTTTCATCTCCTCACGATCTTTCTCCCTCTGCCTGTCAAGGCGTGCCATTTGACTCGACAACTCTTTGAGCATCCCCCTTAATTCAGTGACCTCATCTACCAGCGTTATCTCTTCATCAAGGTCAGATATCTGCGCCTTCCTTTTCCTGAGCTTCACCATGATTAAAGTCAGAAGAATACAACAACCAAAAGCGGTAACCTATACACCTCACTTTCGATAAACATCAGTACCAATTAAACAAGAAAATTAAGTACGTAATACACACGAACAAGAAAAGTAAATGTAAAATGTACACAAAACACTTATCCGAAAGTTAAAAGGGAAAAACTGGTAAATACCAAAACCAAAATCCACAAGAAACACTGTAGTAAAATTAAATGATAAAGTACGAAAACTAATTGTTTCGCAGTAATTACTTTACTTTCAAAATACACTTTAATTAAAATATTACTTTAAGCCAGTCTTTAACACGTTTAGCTTTCAGGTTGTATGGCGAAATCTCTTAAAACACCAAGGACATAATACATTAGATCAACAACACACAACACAAGATTACGCAGCCAACAGGCTTCGCAAAAACAGACTTTTCAATCCCGACGCTGCCAACCATTTACGTCCTGTAGGGGGAGGCTGAGTCCCTGGAGCATGTGAGAAGGAATCTCGTGCTTCCTGTTTCGGCACAACAGTATACTGAGGGTTCGGTACCACGGGCAGGTTAGAATTTATCATGTGGTAGCGGAATTAGCTTTCTGTGTCATGGCCAAAGCTATATCTATCTAACCTGACCGAAGGAAAGGCCTGATAATCGTGTTGCATAGTCCCTGTACTCTCCCTGTACACTAGCATGTTCCACAAGTTCAGTGGAATATAAAGATCATAAAGTTGAATTCATCAACTTACGAGTAAAAAGAAGTAATAAAAATGTGATGAAATAAAAATAAAAGCCAGTTCGTTAACGTATTATTATTCTCAAGCCATTATAGAGTAAACCACAAAATAAAAACCTCCACGAAAAGAGCAATCTTAATAAAAACAGATAAACAATACCTTTAAAAAATGCTGTAATTCCTCAGCTCCGTAAATCCTCCGTAGAGTAAAAATCCAAAATAAAAAAAATCCGTTAAAAACGTCGGCTTTCTGAAGGAATGACCGGGCGTAAGTCACTGAGCCAAGGTAATTCGCAACTCCCTTACAAGGTCGTTGACCCGACCGTTTATGCGAACAAGGTCGTACGCCAAGTTCGTTTATTCGGAGTCTGCGCAGCAAGACTCGTTGTTCTTAAGATTGTCGTCTGTTCTTCGAGACGTTACAGCTTTTATTTTATTTATTTTGGGATTGCTCATTTTATTTTTTATTTGTTTCGGAGGTCTTTAATAAAAATACATGAGATTTCTTATAATAATAAAAAGAACGTAAAATATATACATGATTTTAAATAT